>NW_017537378.1:824291-832901 GCF_001853355.1 Bactrocera latifrons | reverse complement strand
ATTTATATTTGTGTTTTTTCGACAAAATTTTTCAAACATTTTACATTTCTTACAAAAATATTCGTTTTTTGCAGTTCGAGCAACCACATCATTTTTATATTATAATCTTATGCAAAAAAAAAGCTTAAAAAATCCTCAGAATATATAAAWATTATTTTTAATTAATTATTTCAACTAAAAATTAACGTTAAGTTTTAAATTTCATTTAAACTTTGAAAATTTTACAGATTTCCTGGCATACTAGCGCCTAAATGTAGGCAATACGACATAGGCAGAGACATATAAAACTCGAATTTAGAGCTTCATTTAATTCTACTTATATACCGGTCTATTGGTTTGCGTCCGGGCTAAGTATAACAACACCTAAATGTAGGCAATATTACATAAACAGGGGCATAGAAAGTTGAATTGAGTGCTTCACTTAACAAAAAGGTCGAAAAAAATTAAAAACTCATATTTTTGTGTGAGAATATACATATATCACTTATTTTTTTTATATATTTTTTCGAGGGGTGAATAATATTTTTCACATTCAAACTATAAGTTTCACAAATTTTCTCTTCTTTCTCTCACTATGCTAATACTCAAACAAACGTACTTGGTGTGTGTCTCGTCTAAACATATTAGCGCTTAAATGTAGACAATATTTTATTTATATAGAGTTATAAAACTGAAATATAAAGTTACATTTAATTAAAGGTTCTCTTCTTACTATTAGTTTTACGCAAGCCAAAACGGATATTGTTCTTTAAGCCCTCGAACTAACTAAAAAACTCAAAAATATTTATAAGTATATGTGTCGGAATATATAAGACTCTTATTTTTTTATATTTTTTGAGAGGAAAATAATAGTTCTCACATCAAAATTATATGTTTCGCAAATTTTCTTTACTTTCACTCACGTTCTTAATACTCAAACAACCCTACTTAGTGAGTGTTTCGACTAAACATATTAACGCCTCGATATAGGCAATATTATATGATAGAGAATTGTAAAACTTAAATATAGAGCTTCAGTCAATTCATTTATTTAAAACGTCTCTCTTAACTTTCAATTATATATGCTGCGAAGTTTGGTTGTACCATAATACCAATTATAGCAAAAAAAATTAAAAAAAAAAAAATATATCTTAGCAATTTATCTGCTCATTTATCTTTTTATCCTACAAAAATGTGCTCTGTTTAGCAATTAAACACATTGTAAACGCCACCTTAGTGCGCACAAACCTTGAAAACGTTTTCCTGCTACTAAAATTGAAATGCTTAAACACACTCCATCATTCGCACATCAACACCCACAACCACAAACACGTTTCCGAGCATTTTTTCATGCTAAAATAAATGAAAAATTGCGTCTCGTTTTAATTACACGCTAAACGCTGGTACTTACATTTATTTTAAATCACTGGGCGTTCAATGTCATATCGCAAGATTTTTCCCAGGCGGAGACGCTGATGAGATTTTTTCACATTAATCGGACAGCGCAGCGCGCAAGTTTGGCAAGTCGCACAACGTTAATTTTACATTAATTTTACAGCAAATTAATTTATGCAGATATCGGCAGCGCCCTCGTACATGCACACACACACCTGCATACATGCAACACCTGCCTTCAACACTTTTCAATTACGCTTATCAGCGCGCATCTGGTGATTGCATTTCGGCGGCGCATTACACACGCTCAAACAAACAACAGTTGCTTTGACGAGCATAATGTTATCAACTGCGACAGTGCTGCGGAGGCATATCAATCAAAGTCATTACTTTTTATTGTCTTCTTTAATTTTTGTTTTTATAGTTATTTGCCATGAACTTTATATGAATTGTAAAATTTTGCATTTTGCCAGCGCGAATGCCAAGTGTTTGAGCGCGCGCTTCATGGCTGGCAATTAAATGTGAACAATGTGTTGCAGCGGCAGCAAGGTCAATAACTGCAGCTTCTAATAGCGGCAACGTCATAATTACCGAGCGCGCAACTGCATATAGCATACACATAGAACAAATGTTAATTTGCGATTTTTTTTTTAATTTTTTATAGCATGCATTTTTTTTTTTGTTTTTTGTGACATGCGATTTTATTTTTTATTTTTTGAAATTTTATTACATCAAACGCGCAATTAACAACAATAACAAACAGCGCTTAGCATTTTTTGCAATAAAAAATTTACTTGCTTGGCAAAACTCTAATGCCAAGCGCGAAGACAATTAATTTAAACCGCAGCGCAAGCGTCAAAAAATGCTTACATACAAACAAACAAGCGCATATGTGTGTGTTTGTGTGTATATGTGTAGTGACAATTCGTTTTTCTGCAATTTGCAGCGGCAAGTGTTATTGCAATGTGGGAACTGTTAAGTTGCTAGTAACAACAATTGCTTGCGCAAATAATTACCGCTACACACACACACACACACATACATTCCAACAAACCTGTATACTTCATTGTAACTGCAGCTTATTTGCATATGCGATTGCTTGCACAGCTGTTATTGTTGTTGTATTATTTTATACTTTTTGCATCATACAAAGTTGTTTCTAATATGCACTGCCGTTGTTATAGTTGCTGCTTCTAACATACATATACACTACACATGCACATAGATGTGTAATGCAGCTCATTTGGCTCAAAGCTCGCCGCCAACACGTGAGCTGTGTATTAACTACACGTAAACGTGCGCACATAGCATGTGCTCCGCCCTGCCCTCTGGCCCTTTGTATGCACTCATCGCATACAGGCAGCATCCTCTCTGACACTTAGTGTGTTTTGTAAGCGATATGAGCACTTTTAACTGCTAAAAATTAATACTCACTTCATTAGTGTCACTTCATTAGTGTCCAAGCTGCGGTTGCTACTTTTACTGTTATTGTCAACCGCTCGTCACTTGTTTTTCATAGCGTTCTTCCCGCTAGGCGCTGGTTATATAAGCTCAGCTGGATCAGCGTGCGCGCTATTCCCCGTAAACATATTATGCCGATTGCTAAGCGCTTTGTTTTTTCCAAATGAAGGGACCTAATTGTGCCTCAGCTGGTGATTTTATGACAATTGTGTTGTTGTAGAATTTCGCTTTTTGTTGCTTTTGCTGTTTACAAGTTCGAATTCATGGCTAGTTGTGTTGCTGTGAATCATCATCGTTGTTTACAAGCTCGCATGCAAAATTCCGAGAAGCTTTTATGAATTAAATTCCCTGGCGTGTAGCGGCAATAATTTGAAAGGAATTTGCACGACTTATTAAGCTGTGTGTGTTTATAAACTTGGAAATGTAAAAGGGCGTGGGTGGAAAATTTCAGCACATAAAAAAAGTAATAGTAAGAAAACAATTAGCAAAATAAACTGAGGCACTTCTCAAAATTTTTTTAATTTTTCCACTTTTGAAAAAAAAATGTATTTTTTGTAAAACTAAAAACTTTTATTAAAAGAGTGCAAGCATACTAAATTTAAAAATGTTTTCGGTAATTAATTAAAAAACTTTAGTAATTAAATTATTAATTAANAAATTTTTATTTAATTTTAAAAATTCTGTGACAATTTTTCCAAAAAAAAAATTTGTTTGCCAAAAATATTTCCCCCACTACGCTCCTATATGCTTTTATGCTTGTAGGTATGTTTGTAACACTGCATAAATATTCGTTTTCCAATTGAAATTCCACTAACCGCTTAGCTAAAGTTCTATTCCACACAAATTATATGCGGTTTTATTACTGTTGTTGTTGCTGCGCGGAGTTACCGCGATATATACGCTTTGTTGCTGTTTGCTTGTGCTTTTCGCAGTTAATTTGTTACTGTTGTTCGCGTAGAAAATTATGATTACACAATATCTGCGAAACGCTTGTCTTTTTGCTACGCTTCACACACACACACGTACACACAGACACGCGCGCATGCGTGCATATCACTGGCATTATTATAGATTCATTCAGAATATCTCATTGCTGATACAATCTGCTGCCAGATCATTGCTTTTATTATTGTTTTTATTATGATTATAGCATGTTTAGGCAAGTGTGTGTGTATGTGCATAGCTTGACGTAATAGTTTTGCTGTTGCTTGTGTTAAATGTTAATTTTTTGCGGTTGTTATAATAATTGCACGCCTGTGAACTCATCTCCCGCTGTATGAGCATGCATAATGATTGGAATTGTAACGTCATTTGTAGATATGTCAAGGTTTACGATTGTCAGAACATTTTTTAAACATATGAAACTATAGATTTTTTTTCGTTTAAAAAATTGCAAAGTTCTTTCAAATTATAATATTTTCTCAAAAATATTCGCTCCCAAAACTGCTTAATGCTTTACTGGGTGTGCGGCTTTGCTAAAAATAAAAACTGTCGCCCAAATGTAGGCAATATTTTACAAATATATTAGAGTTTCATACGACAAATAAAAAATGTTGCCTGCAATTCTGCTGTGGTTGTATAAAAATTAAAAAAAATAATGAAAATATAAATGTTGTGACTCAGGAACTAACTCCGAGTTTAATTTAAAAAAATTTAAAAATTAACTTGAACTTTGCAACACTCATAAATAAACCATAATAATACTAAACCTTTTTACAAAGCTCCTAAAGCTCTAGGGTAGGTCCTTAAAACTTTCATCAGAGCTTCTAAAGCTTTAAAGAAAACGTTAAAAATATATCTAACGCTTCTAAATCATATGGAATCTTCTAAATGTAAAAGTGCTTAAAACTTTTCGTTAAAGTTCTGAAATTGTGCTAAAGCTTTTTATGAAACCCTATTATTACACAACTTTTAAAATGGTATCACATGACCCTCATAACAATCAAAAATTGTCTAAATCTCGCTTATGTAAATATTTTCAAACACACACATACATATATACAGACAAAGAAATCAAATTATGCGAAAACAGAGCATATTTTACAGTTCGTTTACACCGGAGCTCCCTTAAGTCTAAATATACATATATGAGTCTTTCTGTGCAATTAGCTATTTTGAACACAAAACCAGCTGTTTTCTTACAATTCTTTTAAGTTTTAGAAAACTTGCTAATACATACACATACACATATATAATGAAATATATTTATACTACAACAAAATGCAAATTTAAAAATAGCTCAAAAATAACACCTTCAACTACAACAAAACTCACTCAAGCAACTATAGCCACCCTCACCGCACATCACCGCGTTACTCACCACATTAGCTCGCTTCTTCACCACTGTCGCTGTCACAATTGCCAATCATACACAGGCTATTGACATGCGTAGGCGACAACACTTGCAAGTATGCAAATTAGTGCCACAACAACGGGGGTATATGCCTCTTCGTATAATTCTTTGGTCACAGCACATGCATACACACACACACACCTATTTTTGTATGTATGTATGTAGGTGTAAATAAATATTTATTTGCAAAGCTGTGTTCGCCCTAGATGGTAATGGCTTGTTTACTTCTTCTTTTCTTGACACTTCTACTTTTGCTCCAGCTCTTCTGCTTTGGCACTTTCATTCACTCTTCACTCTTCCTGTGCGCCTTGTAGGGTCGCAGCCCACATAGTATTCCCCCACTGTTAGTAGGTGAGTGAGTTTTGTGTGTCGGCTGTATTTACGACGCAATTGCAGATATCTCGTCTACTTTTTTCACCGATTTTTTTTTTTTGCTTTATTTCTCCACTTCTATTTCGCTGTTGAATGTTTTGATCGCAAGTTGCAGAGTTCATCCACCAACGCAGCGTGAGCTGTTGAGACGCCAGCATCATTTGGCTGGCAAAAGAGCGGCTTGCTGGGTTCGTCTGTCTGTTGAGGGTTCGTTCGCAGCGCTACAATAGACGCACAGTTGGCTGGCTTGGGGGAGTTCACAAGAAGTTGGGGTTCAATGCTTTGTAGATTATTTGTTAACGCAGTTATCGTTTCGATGAAAACGGATGTCCATTAGCAAAATAAAAATCGTTATGCGTACGTTTTTCTGGAAAGAGTCTGCTGACTGTCTCTTATACACATCTAATTTAATTTTATATTAATTTTTTATAAAAAAAGAAATTTTACCTGCTTGCCCCAATGCCTTGTAACTACGCAAATTTATATTTCATTTATTACACATTGCCTTACATCACTTAAACGTAGCACTTAATACAGAAAAACATAAAAGGCGGCAAAGTTTCTAAAAGTCATGCTATGCTAATAAAAAACTTTGTAAAAAAAATTCCAATGATATTATTCACACTTTTATTACACATTAGAAACAATCGGCAGCATTAATTTTCTAATTAAATTATTGCACTCGGGCGGAAATTGTTTGTCTGGTTTATTGAAGTTCGCTGCTTAAGTCTTTTGTTCCTAGGCAATTAGTGGACAGGAAGTTATTTGCGATGATGAGTCATAATTTTAATGAGCAAAATGTTGAAAGTTTGCGAGACTTCAAAAGTTTTTACATTTTTTTAAATAAATTTATCAATTTTTAAAAATTAATTTCGAAATTTTTATTAAAAAAAGTGTCGATATAAATTAATCGAAATAACATAATTGGTAAAAATGAAACAATATACATTTTTCGTCATTTATTTATGTGTATGTTAATTAACAGGAAAAAAATCGATAATAAAAATATAATCGATAAAATTTAGTCAGTAAAAATTAATCGATATAATTTTTTTACAATTAAATTTATATATGTGTATATATGTAACTAAATACAAAAAAGTACATCGATAAATTTTTTCAAATAAAATTATATCGATTAATTTTTTTAATGACAAATATCGACAAAGTTTTAGTATTTTTTCTTCCAAAATTTAAAGCAAAAAATTAGCAAATATTTTATAATTAATTATTTTCTTTGATATTTTTTGTTTTTTACCTTGTGCCAGCTAGCTTAAAGCTTACTCTAATCTGACTTTTCAGCTGCCATTGACAACTCAATTCCTTTTTGCATTATTTCTGCCTGTCTCCTAATATACTGACAGCCACCAGCTACCGACTGCAACTAACTTTAATTTATACAGCTTTGTGCAGTGAAGCTAGATTAGCAGTTCATTTATCATCAGACGACATAGTGAGGTTTGGAATTATAGCCAAAAATTACTTTTTCTTTCACTTTTTTGGAGAAACAAATTTTTAGCGCGAAATGAAGTCACCTGTTGCAACTAAGTCGCCGCACAGAAAAAGCCTACCTTCACGCACAACAGATTAGTTGACAGCTCATCTATTCTCGGCTGACAACTGCGTTGCGAATTTCAAACACCAATTGTGTCGTGTTGCAACCTACGCGCACCTGAAGGCACCTCAAAGTCCTTTCAACTGTCAATTTGTACGAAATGCACCTTTTTGCACAATTTTTTTCGGCGCGGCCACTAATTCCTTAGACAACCAAAAGTAGCATAAAAGCTTCTAAACTCGAGGCTAGCAACGCTTCTGCCTCTACGCTGCGCTGCCAGCCTGCTGCGCACTTAAACACGACGCAACACATGCCTTTTCATTTTCTAACCGCGTCGAAAAATGCAAACATTTTGGGTAATTTATTTAAATATGCGTGTGCGCTGCACAAAAAATGAAAAGAAAAATAGAAATTTTGCAGGAAACCTTTATCAATTGCGGCAATGTGTGTCTGTTCCAGCAATTCCGAGGCACAGTTGGTCAATTTCGTGTTTGCCTTTTTAACCAAAAATATGCGCAAACACCAAATGCTCAATGCCAAACGCTGCTTCTTTCACTTTTTGCTCTTCTTTTTCTTTTTCTGCTGCTTGTATTGACGTGCCGCGACGCCAAATTGATGTATGCATCCGCCGTCAAAGCAGTATGCACTCTAACTCCGAGGCAAACGGAGCCCTTGAGCAAAGCATATCCTATCACTTGCTGATATGCTGCTGCTTCCTCGGCGAAACAGGTGCAAGTTAGACACAGGCCTATGTATGTAGGTCGCAGCAGTCGGCGTTAGGCAACCCTTTGCTTTCCTTTTCGTTTGCAATTTATTTTACAATTTCCTTTCATTTCTTTAAAATATTTTTTTCTTTGATTACTTTTTGGTTTCTTGTGCGCTTTGTGAGTGTGCCAAAAACCAAATGACCTAATGCGCTTCACATTCACATCAAGGCCCGCATCTGCATGTGTGTTTGTATGTGTGTGTGCGCGCGCTGCTTAAACACATGTGCCAGCCTTAGAAGTCATTTAGCAATTCTAACAACAGTTCCGAGCACATAAAATTATATTCCGTCCATCACTTAACCCTTTAGCGGTAATAAGCTGTTCGCAGCAAGCGCAAACGCCCCAAAGCCACACATGCTTATTCCAGCATTCCATTCATTTGCTGCTGCCTACAATTTATTTTTTGAGTCAAGCTTACCCCTCTTATAGAAATATTTTAATTTATATTTCGGCAATTTTTTCGCTTTCTTTTTGGCCGCTCCACTTTAGTTTCGAGAAGGTAGTTTGAGTTGAGTCTATAAATTATTAGGCGGCTGCGTTTTAATAAATTTGTCTCTAACCCTCTAATCGCCGGCAGCTAATATATAATCTAAGCGCGCCTTTTTCATCTATTTTTTCCCCCTTATTTTGGATTTTATTTTTTATTTATATATGTATGAATAGTAGGTGACAGAGCTGGCCTTTGTAATGCTTACAATTTTATTTATTATTCAGTTAGTTTAATTTCG
>NW_017537378.1:820483-821580 GCF_001853355.1 Bactrocera latifrons | reverse complement strand
ATTAATATACATATATTATGGATATAAAAAAAAGTAAATTAATAAATGAAAAGATTAGTAAAAGAAAATATCTTACTTAAAAAATATTAATTAATTAAAGAATTAATAAAATTATTTATTTTAAATTTTTATTTGTTTTTTAAATTTGGCAAACATTTTTCTGCTTATTGAAAAAATCAATTTTAAAAAATTTATGTATATTGAAAATAAAATTCATATTGTCAAGCCATCGACTCTTTATAACAAAAATGTCCCCTCAAACAGTCCACCACCCTTTTTCGGCGCCTATCATGGCCACAACATTTGCTGACTAAACTACAAAGAATGACTCCATTAATAATGCTGTCATACGGTAGTTACACATACAACATATACATATATATTTGACACCACATAAAAGCTTATGTACATCGCAAAAGCATGTGCGAGCGCGTCTAAATACTTTTATATTATTTTACTTAATTTTTTTTTTTAATTTTTTACTATTTTACCGGCACTCATTGCCCGAAATTATCACGAAATGCAAATGTTTTGCGGGTTAATGATTTTTACTCATTGTTACGCACGCAACAGAGCGAACGACATTGAGGCCTCCATACAATATGGTGTGTTCAAAAAATATATATTTTTTTTAATAAAACTGAAACAAACCACATTTAGTCACTAATTCAGTTGTTTGCACTCCATTCTGATATTTTCAGATATTTTAATATTTTTTCGAATATTAATATTCTATGTATATACTTACATATGTATTTGTGCATATGGCAGCACTTCGTCACCGCGCGCCCGCTTCGTGTCTCACTCACAAAACAATACAACTAACGGCCGCAAATAGCTGGCAGCCACTTTTGGCCAATGAATAGCCAACAACTACAACGGCTAACTACACAGTTGACGGCTTTTGCGGGCCATTGTTGGAGTCGTCGCTGTCATTGCTGCTTCAATTAAACGTGTTCGGCATACAACAATTTACAATTAAAACTTTAGCGCTTTTAGCGCTTATCATGCTTCTGGGGAAGTGTGGTGCTGCACGAAACGTGCTTAGTATTTGTTGTGGATTATTTTTGAGATTTTTTTTAACTTTTTTTTTTTGT
>NW_017537378.1:814672-820398 GCF_001853355.1 Bactrocera latifrons | reverse complement strand
AAATTTTTATTTAATTTTAAAAATTCTGTGACAATTTTTCCAAAAAAAAAATTTGTTTGCCAAAAATATTTCCCCCACTACGCTCCTATATGCTTTTATGCTTGTAGGTATGTTTGTAACACTGCATAAATATTCGTTTTCCAATTGAAATTCCACTAACCGCTTAGCTAAAGTTCTATTCCACACAAATTATATGCGGTTTTATTACTGTTGTTGTTGCTGCGCGGAGTTACCGCGATATATACGCTTTGTTGCTGTTTGCTTGTGCTTTTCGCAGTTAATTTGTTACTGTTGTTCGCGTAGAAAATTATGATTACACAATATCTGCGAAACGCTTGTCTTTTTGCTACGCTTCACACACACACACGTACACACAGACACGCGCGCATGCGTGCATATCACTGGCATTATTATAGATTCATTCAGAATATCTCATTGCTGATACAATCTGCTGCCAGATCATTGCTTTTATTATTGTTTTTATTATGATTATAGCATGTTTAGGCAAGTGTGTGTGTATGTGCATAGCTTGACGTAATAGTTTTGCTGTTGCTTGTGTTAAATGTTAATTTTTTGCGGTTGTTATAATAATTGCACGCCTGTGAACTCATCTCCCGCTGTATGAGCATGCATAATGATTGGAATTGTAACGTCATTTGTAGATATGTCAAGGTTTACGATTGTCAGAACATTTTTTAAACATATGAAACTATAGATTTTTTTTCGTTTAAAAAATTGCAAAGTTCTTTCAAATTATAATATTTTCTCAAAAATATTCGCTCCCAAAACTGCTTAATGCTTTACTGGGTGTGCGGCTTTGCTAAAAATAAAAACTGTCGCCCAAATGTAGGCAATATTTTACAAATATATTAGAGTTTCATACGACAAATAAAAAATGTTGCCTGCAATTCTGCTGTGGTTGTATAAAAATTAAAAAAAATAATGAAAATATAAATGTTGTGACTCAGG
This sequence comes from Bactrocera latifrons, assembly GCF_001853355.1. Classification (NCBI taxonomy): domain Eukaryota; kingdom Metazoa; phylum Arthropoda; class Insecta; order Diptera; family Tephritidae; genus Bactrocera; species Bactrocera latifrons. The sequence continues at coordinate 819,429 of NW_017537378.1, read as the reverse complement.
AACTAACTCCGAGTTTAATTTAAAAAAATTTAAAAATTAACTTGAACTTTGCAACACTCATAAATAAACCATAATAATACTAAACCTTTTTACAAAGCTCCTAAAGCTCTAGGGTAGGTCCTTAAAACTTTCATCAGAGCTTCTAAAGCTTTAAAGAAAACGTTAAAAATATATCTAACGCTTCTAAATCATATGGAATCTTCTAAATGTAAAAGTGCTTAAAACTTTTCGTTAAAGTTCTGAAATTGTGCTAAAGCTTTTTATGAAACCCTATTATTACACAACTTTTAAAATGGTATCACATGACCCTCATAACAATCAAAAATTGTCTAAATCTCGCTTATGTAAATATTTTCAAACACACACATACATATATACAGACAAAGAAATCAAATTATGCGAAAACAGAGCATATTTTACAGTTCGTTTACACCGGAGCTCCCTTAAGTCTAAATATACATATATGAGTCTTTCTGTGCAATTAGCTATTTTGAACACAAAACCAGCTGTTTTCTTACAATTCTTTTAAGTTTTAGAAAACTTGCTAATACATACACATACACATATATAATGAAATATATTTATACTACAACAAAATGCAAATTTAAAAATAGCTCAAAAATAACACCTTCAACTACAACAAAACTCACTCAAGCAACTATAGCCACCCTCACCGCACATCACCGCGTTACTCACCACATTAGCTCGCTTCTTCACCACTGTCGCTGTCACAATTGCCAATCATACACAGGCTATTGACATGCGTAGGCGACAACACTTGCAAGTATGCAAATTAGTGCCACAACAACGGGGGTATATGCCTCTTCGTATAATTCTTTGGTCACAGCACATGCATACACACACACACACCTATTTTTGTATGTATGTATGTAGGTGTAAATAAATATTTATTTGCAAAGCTGTGTTCGCCCTAGATGGTAATGGCTTGTTTACWTCTTCTTTTCTTGACACTTCTACTTTTGCTCCAGCTCTTCTGCTTTGGCACTTTCATTCACTCTTCACTCTTCCTGTGCGCCTTGTAGGGTCGCAGCCCACATAGTATTCCCCCACTGTTAGTAGGTGAGTGAGTTTTGTGTGTCGGCTGTATTTACGACGCAATTGCAGATATCTCGTCTACTTTTTTCACCGATTTTTTTTTTTTGCTTTATTTCTCCACTTCTATTTCGCTGTTGAATGTTTTGATCGCAAGTTGCAGAGTTCATCCACCAACGCAGCGTGAGCTGTTGAGACGCCAGCATCATTTGGCTGGCAAAAGAGCGGCTTGCTGGGTTCGTCTGTCTGTTGAGGGTTCGTTCGCAGCGCTACAATAGACGCACAGTTGGCTGGCTTGGGGGAGTTCACAAGAAGTTGGGGTTCAATGCTTTGTAGATTATTTGTTAACGCAGTTATCGTTTCGATGAAAACGGATGTCCATTAGCAAAATAAAAATCGTTATGCGTACGTTTTTCTGGAAAGAGTCTGCTGATGGGTCAAGCAGTTGGGATTGAAGAATAGTTGGAGTTGCATAAAAAATATTTTAATTTTATTAGGAAAAATATTTAATATTAATATATTATATATATATATTAATATATATTAATATTTAAATTTTAATTGAAAAAAATATTTTAGTAACAAATTTTTTATTAAAAATTGCTTTGCATATTTTTGCATAAAAATTAATGAAATACTTCATTATTTTATTTTTTTATAAAAATTGTTTACTATTCCAACAATAGTGAAATACGCAATGGCTAATCGCTTATCTTGAATTACGTGTATACATATCTACATAAATGTTTATATGCATGTATCTAATTAAGTTTATTGCTTCCTTTCGCGTTTACCATTCGGTGTGGCGCATGTTGAATAAATTTGTAAAAATGGTAGTAATAGCAAAATATAAGTTCATTGACACAATCAATACAACTGCTAGCCCTAACACATACCTATGTATATTGTTGTTATTTTATTGAGAAATTATTTCAAGTTTAACATAGTTAAAGTTAATGTTTTGAAGTAAAAAAAATAACAAACAAATATGTTTTTTCACGAAGTTATATTAGCAAAAAACTAGTCAGCTTTGGAAAAAAGGCTTTCCAAAAAGCTCCTTACACTTTTCAACACTCATAAACAAGCAATATTAACTATAAACGTTTTTATAAAGGTCCCGAAGCTCCAGTGAAAGTCCTTGAAGCTTTTATAAGAGCTTTTAAAGCTTTAACGAAAGCGCTCAAAATATATTTAATGCTTCTAAATGAAATAAAACCTTCTAAATGTTTCCGAAAGTGCTGAAAGCTTTTCGTTTAAGTTCTGAAATTATGCTAAGTCTTTTTATGAAACCCTATTAGTACTAAACAAAGCTCAGCAAGTTCTTGTAATAGTCCGAAAAGTTTTTGTAAGAGCTTCTACAGCTTTAACAAAAGTGTTTAAAAAGCTTCTAAATTGTTTGAAGGCTTCCAAACCCTTTGAGGAAGTACTTAAACCATTCTGCTAAAGATCTGAAATTATGGTGAGGCTTTTTATGACCCCCTATTAGTTTTTGGAGTACTCAGAAAAGTTTTCATAAGGGCTTCTAAAACTTTAACAAGCGTCTCAACAACTTTTAAAAAGTGCTTAAATTTTATTAAAGCTAAGGTTTTCATAAGAACTTAAAGTTAAAGCTTTACTAAAGTGTCAACAATCCATTTTTACAAAGCTTCCAAAATGCTTGTATAAGTCTGAAATATCTTCAAAAGAGCTTCTAGAGCTCAAAAATTGCTTAAAGCTTCTTAATTTGTATGAAAGCTTCTAAAACCTTTACGGAAGTAGTAAAAGCTTTCTTTGAGGGTCTAAAATCATATGAAAGCTACTAAATCTTGAGTTTTCATAATAACTTCTAATGCTTTAACTTAAGTTCCAAAAAACTCCTAAATATGTATGAAAGCTTCGAAAATACTGAACGCTTCCGTTAAGCTTAAAAAAAAATATGAAAGCTGTCAAACCATTAAATATAATCAAACGTTTTTCGAAACCCTACAAAGTTCTTAGGAAAGCTCATTAAGATTTGCAAAAGCTTTCAAAGCTTTGACGAAAGTGCCATAACGTTCTCAAAGCTCCTAAATCCATGTGGAAGCTGCTAAAAAGCTGCGAAACCTTTTTATGAAATTTATGACAAAAACTTTAACAAAAAATAAATGTTTTCAACAAAATTTTTCACAATTAAACTAAAGTCAGTTTTTTTAGCGCCGCAACAGAGTATTTTCCGGCGCATTTATCTAATTAGCAACAACAAACCGCAAATTATACTTAAACAGCATTCAACTCTTTACATTTATGCAGCTGTGTGTGTGTATTTGTTTTTACAAAATTACTGAACTGAATTTTAAACAACTTTATTTGCAATTACGGAAGTAGCAGTTGAAGGTGTTAAATGTCGCTGCCGCACACATGGCAATCAATTTAAATTGACAAAATTACATGCAAACAAACGCAGCGCCAAAGCTTCCGTATACAAAATGTAAATACAAATAAATAAATATAATTTATGTRTATACATACTCATGTATGTATGTATGTGTGCGCTGATATTTAAGTATAAGTTTACAGCTAAGTAGACGCAGTGTGTACTTTTTACTTTTATTTACTTTTTTTTTTTTGGTTTTGTGGAGCGAAGTATCTATGCAACTGGTAGCGCGGCTCAAGGTGGCTAATCTGAGTGTCTGCTATGTAATTAGTTGTGTTTGTGAGTTATTGGGTTACATGCATGTTTAGTTTCTTTTTTAATTTTTTTTTTTGTTTTTGTAAAATGCTTAGAACTATTGACATGAAGTCGTCATTTTGGAAGTTTATTACATTATATTAAAATTTTATATAGAAAGTTAGAACACTAAATGAAAAAATTAAAAAAAAAAAATTAGACAATTTTGTCTACCATAAAATTATTTTTAAGTACCTTAGAATTACCGTTGGTCTAAGCTTAATACAATTTCCAAAGAAATAATTCTCACTTTTTTAAGTTCAGCCCACAAAACTGAGCAACAACTTAGACAATATAATCAAATTCTTCTACGTCTAACATTATTACATAACTACAAAAACAACAAATTGTTAAAGCATTAGCGCTTAACGGTCTATATTTGAGCAGCTTAGCGATTTACATGAAATCCAGCGAAAAAATGGATTATTGTAAGAGCTTTACCTTGGAAAGAAACTTACTTAGTATATTCACTAATTTACAGCATTTGAGTTAGTATATGTTTGTAAGAATCATTAATATATATATATTTTTTTTTTTGAACCGAACGCTTGTTACCACGAGAACCAGGCTCAACTTGAGCGAGCGCGTGCGTTGACCCAATATTGTCCCCTTTGACTCAATGGCATCGAACCAAATGAGCCTTACCCTTCAGCTATGAAATTTTAGCAGAACAGTGGTTAGATGACGAACTTTAGAATTCTTAGAAGCGGCGTTTGACCGCCAGTTGTATGGCCACTTAATTGTTGAGCTTCCAAGATTAAGTGGCTAAGAAAAGTGCTAAGAGTAGTGTGGGTTAAAAGAGATGAACTCGGGAATGATGTATTATGAAAAGTTTCAAATTTTGAATATATGTTTGTCAAAAAAGTCTTGCGGTATTTTCGCTAGTTGGCGCTGAGAGCGCGTAGTTCTAGTTTTATTCGTCGCACCGGGTCATGCTATACCTTTTTGGAAAGCTCATTTCACGCGCTAACACGTGTTTGATTGATTGTCGTTTCTTTGAAGTCATTCGTGAGTTATA
>NW_017537378.1:811101-813664 GCF_001853355.1 Bactrocera latifrons | reverse complement strand
TTAAATAATTAATTTTAATTATTATTTTTTTTTCATTTCAATTACCTTTCTTTAATTACTTAAACGTTCAAAACTTCAAAAATATCCCCAAAAGTAAAAGTGCAACCAAAAATCTAAATTTCTTAATAACTTCCCAATTTTTCCGCTACACTACTCGCTGCACTTCAACTGCTACTTACAACATTTCATTGCAAGTTTGCTGCTCGACTCTCTCGTTAACTGCCACTTACTAAGCACATCTTTTTTGCCGGTCGAAAGCTGCAATAAATCGTGAAAATGCAAGACAACAACAAAAACTTGTTTGGACAGCAGGGCAGCAGGCAGCACGAAATTTGCCACCTTCTGTGGCAAGTGTTGAGCGTTGAAACGCGAGAAGCCGCCTTTATAATGCCCAAACGCTGCAATGCCCTTTTCAGCGCGCCGTGATTAGCATTTGCATTTCCTGCAATTCTGCGCCATGCCTCTGCTTCTTCTTCTGCTTTTTATTATTCTAACAATCAAGCAAGCCACTAACTAGCTAGCCAAGCAACTCCATTATCTCTGCCGTCATTATGCATTACACACAGTGGGCTGCACACACGCGAGCAACAACAACTCCTTCTGTGGCAGTGGTAATTTGCAACTTCCCTTTGCAAAGCCGACCAGGCAATCGCCTAACTAACCAACTGACCAAACAGCTAAGCAAATATGCAAGCGGACGGATTGCCAGCCTGGCTTTGAGTGGTGAGCAATGCAACAATCTAAGCAACAGCAGCAACAACACGAGCGCAATTGCAGCAAGCAATTCACGGTCATAAAACCGCAACGCCACCAATGACTACTTAGCCGAAGCTTTGGTTGCTTGCTGACGCATCGGCAGCGGCTTTACGCGTTGTACAGCTATGCCAAGACCCTCACAACTCTCTTGGCAACTCTCTAGTGAAATGTATACGCGTGAGTGTGTGTGAGTGCTATCACCACTTCGGCATGATGTACGAGCGCACTTCCAGTTCCAATCAGCGCTATGTTCTGCTTCCCGCGCCAACAACAACTGCCCATCTCTCCACCATTGAGCCACCAAAGTGTCTTCGCTTACTCAACTGCTTGATTGCAATATGTTTTGCAGCTCTTCTGATTTCTATATTTCGTCATTTCCTTTTATCTGGCCCACGGCGCGTTGTCAGCATTTCTCTGTGCTTCTGGCCGTCATCGCATGCCCTTATATACCCTCAGCTATGCGCCGAGCACAGATTTTCATAGAAAAGCCAAGCCGTTAAGGCAACGAGCGCCGTTCGGAAAAAGCGAAAGATCGTTCAAAAGAATTCTACAAAGCGAACGACTGCACCTAAGCAACTAACGCTGCCACTACTGGGGCTGTTGTTGCACCGTTGCTTGTTGCCACCGTTTTAACGCCATATTTTTTATGCCAAATTAGTGCGCGCGGCCTAGGCCGGACTAGAATATTTAAATGTATGCGTGCTGGTTTCCCTTTTGGAGGGAAAAATTATGCGCGGAATTCCTGTACACAGGCACACAAACACATACATACACATGCTTGCAACACGTTAAATATGCTGATATGCTTAAATATAGCAGCAGTTCGCATTGCTCAGCGCACACATACATACATCGGTTGTTGCTGTACTAGCCGCCTAAGCTTTGCGCTAAAAAAGGGGGAGCACATGTACCGGCCTATTGCTACACATTTCTTGCCGCGCAACAAACAATTCCTTCAATATTTTTCAATTTTTATTAAACGCTATTGGTGTGTTCGTGTGTGTGTGCGACAGCTGCAGCGCCTGCGCATCGACGCCAAGCGTCCAGCGCTTAGATGCTGCCAAGATTTATGTCGCCTTTAAGTGGCTGGAAAGCGGTGCCGTTGCTGTGATTGCGGCTGCGGCTGCGGCGCACCAAGTGGCCGACAGGTGCAAATGCCGCAATTGAATTCTTACAACCTCATGTAATACATATGTATGTACACCGGTTGGTATGCGCTCAACTGACAGTTAGAGGAAATTCAAAATCGCCCATGCAACGATAATTGAAAATTGTTATTAAAACATATGTATTTGTATATGAGTATGTGCGCTTGTGTGTGTGAGAGAGACGAGTTTGTTGGGCGTGTTGATTTTCTGGTTTAACTGCCAGCAAATGTATAAATCTGGATAGCAAAAGGGCTGCAATGGCGGCTGGGAAATGCACACCTAGCTTGTGAGAACTTTAAGATGAGAAATATATTCTATATATATATTTTTATACTCTCGCAACAAAGTTGCTGAAGAGAGTATTAGAGTTTTGTTCACATAACGGTTGTTTGTAAGTCCCAAAACTAAAAGAGTCAGATATAGGGTTATATATACCAAAGTGATCATGGTGACGAGTAGAGTTGAAATCCGGATGTCTGTCTGTCCGTCCGTCCGTCCGTGCAAGCTGTAACTTGAGTCAAAATTGAGATATCCTGATGAAACTACACGTATTTCTTGGCTCCATAAGAAGGTTAAGTTCGAAGATGGGCAAAATCGGCCTACTGCCACGCCCACAAAATAGCGGAAACCGAAAACCTATAAAATGTCATAACTAAGCC
>NW_017537378.1:807759-809490 GCF_001853355.1 Bactrocera latifrons | reverse complement strand
TTTGTGAAAATGTTATTTGAAATTTTAGTCTGATTTTTTTAAATTAAATCGAAAGTTTTTTTCGATATTTAATTTGAAATTTTTTAAAACTAAATTAACACATATTTTCGAAAATTTTAGTTTAATTTCATTTAATTTTTAATGTATTTAAATTTTTTTTTTTTCAAAATTAGCCATAGTATTTGGTTATAAATTCGATTTAAATGATTTGCTAATTTTTTGTTTCCTCTCCAACAACATTTATTTACATATTTCCCACTCCAATGTTAGACCCACCCACTTTCCAACAAACAGCCACAAATAAAACAAATACTTCCCATTAATTTGTTATTAGAGAAGCGTAGCTATTAACCTTTACAAGTATATGCATACACACATGCTTGCCTGAAAACTGTTTGAACTCCCAAGCAAGTTATTAAATAAAAATTAACATATGTATGTATTTATTGGTGTCTGTCTGTCGGTCGTTAATAAAAACCACGCTCCGAAACTGTAACGCGACTACTTTTTCCCACAACACAGTGACGCCTGCAAACACTCATTTTACAGCATTGAAAAGCTTTGCTTTACAAGCCTTACTCACTTACACTATTTTTGTTTCTATTTGCTATTATCTCTGTATAACACTTGATAGACAATGGCAGCGCGCTTGAGCAGCCACATATGTGTGTGTGTGTGTGTGTGTGTGGTCGCCAGCTAGCGAGGCAGACAGCTGAGCCGTAGCGCTATGTGAAAACGAAACCTCAACGAAGGTTAAGCCGCAAAGCAAATATTACTTACTAGCAAACAATTGTAAGGCAATTACAATACATATGGCTATATACAGGTACATACATATGTATATATGTATGTATATGCAGCTCCACTGACAGCTAACAGTTTGTGTTTCTGTGCTTCGAAAAGACACACTTTGTTTGGCTCTAAGCGAAAAAGCTGCTATATTTTTACTGGCTTTAATTATTTCTTTACTTATGTCTATATGTATATGTACATGACAAGTGTTTGTATGTATTTATACATACATATGTATGTCTGCATATATATTTATAATTCGGTATTTACACCTGTCGTTTGCTTGTTATACTATATTTCCCACATCTTTTGTTGGCTTTTAATTTTCCACAAACACTTATGAACAATAGCAAAAAAGTAATGTATTGAAGTAATGCACAACAACAACATTCGTAATGTAATGTAATCGCTTGCTGCGCATAAATGAATAAGCGAAACGCATTTAATTGCACATTACAAGCGACCTTGACCTTAACACTGTAAGCCGTTGTGTTGAACACACCCAAACGCTGGCGAATGGATGTGTGCGTGTGTGTGCCTGGGCATATACATAACTGGCGTTTATTACTTTTAATTACAAACGAAAAAATCCAATAAATTCAATTTTGAACGCAATTTTGTTCATGCTTCTTCTTCTTCTGCTCTCACAATAATTGAGCAGCTTTTGTTGTTGCATTTGATTTGATTGCACGAGTTATGTTTTGAGAATTTTGAATTATGCTTTTGCTATTATTTTTTTTATAAGCCAATAACAATAAACAGTGCACTTAAGGCAGTTCGAAACTCGTGTGAGTTGCAATAAAAAATCAAATTAAATGCACAATTATGTATTTTGAATGTTTGTATGTATTTTTGAGCATTTGTATGTTTTATTATTTTTATTTTTTGATTATTATTTTTTAATTTAATTTTTTTTTATTTTTACTTTTTTTCTTCATT
>NW_017537378.1:797417-807479 GCF_001853355.1 Bactrocera latifrons | reverse complement strand
ACATATATATTTTTTTATTTATCATTTTGTCTATTTCCCTGTGTTCGTAAGTATTTTTTGTATTTGTAATTATGAACATCAAACCCGAGCTTAGTGCGTTACTCATACGCCATGTGCCGCTTCAGGTACGGTTAGTTCACTATATGAGGAACACTACTAGTGCAATGCCGGCGCTGCTGCCGTTACAGATTCAGATTCGTTAATGCTAAGGTTGTGATTTACGGCACTTTAACTACACATAAAGCAAAACGCTGACCTTAAGGCTTGATTGCAGTAATTACCCCATTATCACGGGTTTCGGTAATTTTAGTTGAAACTTGTTTTTTCACCATGCAAGTGATACCGTTTTTTTTGCAATTTTTCGTACGGTTTCGCACATGCGTCAAGTGTATGCTTGCAACGGTTATTTATTGCCAACTTTAGCTGTAATTACACGCGTGAATAATCGCGTTTTTTGTTGCTGCGCAGCTTGCCAAGCAAATTTGTTGATTTTGTTTTTGTTTTAGTATCTACTTAAGTTTATATAGTATAATAAGTGCTAGCGCGTTAAGCGTATAAATTTACATAATTATATGAGCGACAGAACTTTAAAACTAACTCATATTTAATGCAGTTCGTTTTGACTTTAGACAGGAGCAGTTTTTGCCTAAAAATATATATAGTTGGTGAAGCTAAGATACTTATATTGACAAATGAGCATGCTTTTGCTATTGTTGGAAGTACTCAGGTATTTTTTCTTATGTTGATTCTCAATAAAATTAAATTTTATTTTCGATGCTACATTTTATTGCTTAAATTACTATTTAAAAAATTTCAAAATTAACACATAAAAAGGCAAATTGTTAAAAAAAATATGATTAAAAAGCAAATAAAATAATAATAATTGAAAAAAATCAAAAATTTAATGTACCGTTTCGCCATTATTTGTCGGTTTTGTTGAAATTCAACTTTAATTATTTCGATTTTTTCACTTTGCTTGTTGTCAAACTTCTTGGCAGCCGGCTACAGTACTATTAAATTGTGATAAATGATTTGGCATAATTGCAGAAACGTGGTTATGATTTGCAGAAATCAATCTAATGTAGCAGAAAATGTATACAACTGCTTTGCGCATTCCTAGCTCGTTAAATGTGCGCATATAATAATGATATGAGCGGTTGTACGGCCGTCACGTAAGCGGTAAGACGGGTTCGCCGTCATTTTTTTTTTTTTTTTTACAGTTTACTTATGCATACAAGTTTAACTTTGATGTTTGTCTAATCAGCTACATACAAACGCTAAACAAATACATCATTTGGCTGCTTAAGCTTTTCGCTGTCTTGTCAATTTTGCAGCAAGCGCGAAAAGGACTTCCTGTTTATAATAACTGACGAGCAATTACTTGGAAAAATTAGAATTAAATACTATGTACACGGGCAAGCAACGAGTCAAAATCGCAACGGAAGCGTTCATCATGTATGAATGTTGCACACTGGCCGTAATGGGAAGTTCACTGTCAAACGTAATTGATATACATACTTAAAAATACATACTTATGCCTGTACATAAAAGAAAACATATATAAATATATATACACTTGCATTATATTTAAAAAATGTATCCCACTTTTGATTTTTTTGATTAATTATTTCATCTATACTTAATATATATGTACATATATGCGTATGTATATGCAATGCTACTGATCTCTATTCTTCTTTACTGGCATAGAACCTCTACTCACTGTCAATTATTTTACAATAAAGAAGTTATATATCTGTTTACTTACCTTGCATACATCGTTATAGCCTTATTAGTTACTTAGAGATGTATATTAAATAGCAGCTTTAAGGCTAGAAAAACAGCTACAAGATTTATGCTTACATACATACACACTATATTGTAGCACATTTTATTATTAATTTATATACATTTGTAAATATATTGACATTTACAATTCAATTTGAATTACTTAACGTCACGAAGCTAAAAGAGCAATGCTCTGACGTGCACATTTTTGCTTCTATACTATAGTAAATACAAGAAAGAAACGTTAACTTTTCAAGGAAGCTAAATACCCTGCACAAAACAGAAATTTTTCCATACAATAACTTGATTTCAACCCGTTAGTTTATATGCTATAGTGGGTCGAGCTGTAAAATTTGTTCGGAGATTGTGCCATGGCCGCGGAGAGTAATCTATGCCAAATTTCGTGAAGATATCTCGTCAAATTAAAAAGTTTTCCTGCAAGCACTTGATTCCGATTATTTAATTTGTATGGCAGCTATACGCTAGAGTTGTCCAATTTCGTCGATTCTGCCAAATGAGTAGCCGCTTGGAGAGAAAAGCGCGTGTGCAGAACTCTAGCTAGATAAGTCAAAAAATGAGGGACTAGTTGGCGTATATGCAGACAGCCAGTAGTACAAGGCAAACTCGACTCGCGTCTTCATGCTGATCATTATATGTATATAATTTTTATTGAATCTCCAAAATTTCCTTTTGGGCGTTACAAACTTGTTGACAAACCTAATATAACCTGTTCAGGGTATAAATATATTTATATACACATTAATGCAATATTATTGAAAAATTTATTTGCAAGCACTGCGGACTTGGCTTGAATAAATTCATTCAAGAATCTCACATATGCAATTGCTGTATATACTTATAAATATGTACATCATTTGAGCTTATGCAAACATTTGCGCATACACTTTAAGATTACTTATATACATACATACATACTTGTCACAGCACCAGTCAGCGGACAGCCCCTGTTAGATAGCTGCCATAGCACGGATATGTCTAGAATTTGTAATTAGAATTGTTTCAAAATGTTATGAAAGAAATTAATTTGCAACAAAAATTATACTAACAATGAGGTTACCAAATTAAAATGCTGCAACCAACAATACTTTTATTTATGGCCATATTTAGTATGCCATAATTTATATGGTAACAAATTTTTACATTTTTTTCACCAAAACATCACATGTCTTTGATATTTTCGTCAATATTTCGAGCGCATTCGTCGCATCTTCTTTTATAACAAAATTATAACACTTTACGTGCCATTTACTATATAATTAATTTTCAAACAACTCAAGTGCAGTCAAGTTCCAACACCTCAACTCAGCTGGCTTAAATGGTGAGGTTCTTATGCGCCTGCAATTACATACATATTTATGTATATGAAAAACTGGTTTTACTGCACACGAAGCACATAAATACGCACATATGTATATATCGCTTGCGTACGTTAGTTATTATTCAGGTATGTAAGTACATCGATATGTACCCTATATTGTGTTGGCAAGCTCATACCACTGGTTGCTCTTCTGTTGGCACTTAGTCCAATGTAATCATGGGCTTTGGAATTCTTAAGGCGACTATTTTAAATTCAACTACTAAGCATATGCGCGCACACTCACATAATTGCGCTATGCAACACATATAACTTTTATCCTCTAGATACATTGCCTACATTGCATTGGCTGGTCATACATATTGCGCCGCGGCGTTGTGGCTATAGTCAACGGCCAGGCAAAACGTGCCCAGCCAAGCAGACGTAATAGTTGCAAACTTTGTTTCGCGTGATTCTTTTCATTACTTTATTTATGTTTCATCTGGTGCCCCTTTCGCTTCCAACCAACAGCGTTCGTTTTTTATTCTTGGCGCATACACACATTTTAACGTGGTTTTCAAAAACTTTGGTAGGCTGGCTTGAATGCTTCGCATACCCATATACATACATATGTATACATAGCCATGTATGAATGTTTTGTACGAAAATAGCTTCGCCAAAGCATTGCGTGATCACGACGCCAAACGACTCTCAACTTTTCGTTCTGCCATTGACTCTGACTTTGGCTTTGATTTTTTCGTAAACTTGTCGGGAAGGAAACATCTTTCGTGCAGTCTTTTTCCCTGCGCTCTTTGCTTATATTTGTCGCTTAAAGTAGCAGCATTTGCTTTGCTAACGATCGCTTGGGCCCCTTATCGAATTTATGCATGTATCCACCACGTTTGTATGTATATAGCATCCTTGCCTTCGAACGGAATTGTTTCTCACATCCCAGCTGGGCCAAACGACGTAAGTATTTCTGAACAGCTATAATTTTGCCGTTGTCTGCAACTTGCACTGTTTAGAAGTTTTTTTGTCGATGTTGCATTGTACTAACGCGAACAACTGGTTGTCGTTAAGCGACTGCAAAAAAAAAAAAGACACAAACAGTACAAGCCAAACACATAAGACGCAAGGTATTGCATGAGGCTGAGGGAAAAAACCTTGATCTTGATCTCAAATATACAGGCAGCAAAAAAATAACTAGGTGTAAGTACAAGCACAATAACAACAACAGCGATTTGGTCTTGTTGCTGTTATACCACACCAGCTCCTCCCACAGCGCGACGGTTTCACATTACTCCAATACCAGTTTGCAACCTTGCCTTTGCTTTTATGCATTATTTATTGGTACTATATACACTATTACACCATTTGTTGTTCTTACAACTATTTTTGCATTTGCTATTACTTTTTGCACGTTCTTCTCTACTTGTATAACTTATTGCTGTTCTCCTTCATGCACTTCTATGCAGTTTTAGTTTTATATTTAGTGAGCCGGTCCAATACCTCCATACATACATGCATATGAGTAAGCTTGCAAGTGCTTCTCTTGGCGCAGCATTCCCTACAATTCGTTTAAGAATGAGTAGGTAGATCCAGGGCTCAAGCAAATGTCAATCAAATCAATTACCATGTTATTAAATATGTATGGTTTTTTATAAAAGTATTTCTTGATACTCACCGAACTCGGTTTCAACTCAGCCCCATAGGTTGTCCCGAATGTTTGTCACTTCAATAAATAGAATCCATTAGGGTCTCTTTAATTTTATGGAACATTTCATCTTCAAAAGCAAAAAACCAATTAAATATACTGACATTAACTTATAAATATTGTTTACAAATATTTATTACTTACGGTAAAGTTGGCACGTAAGTGCCCGTCAAATTTTAAAATAACTTAGCAATGTTAAAAAAAATACCATATTTCCTTTGATCATCTATAAACTTCTCTATAAAAACCTATAAACATTTTAAACTAACTTTTGTGTAAGTTTGAAACGGCAACTATGGAAAAAGCTCCCATTGCCAGTGCTTTCTCCGTCACAGCTGATGATATAACTCATCTATTACAATTCATTCATACGGCATTATATTCAGTTATAGTAATCTCGTACAATACAATTCAAAATGTGGGCCGCACATGTTGAACCAACAGTTCTTGGTGCCGTTTTTGAATCCGTTTGTTTACTAAACCAATGATAACGTGATTTTAGTCAGCCGTAATTCGAAATGTGTACTAACAAAGCAGTTTTCCAAGTTTTATTACTCTCCAATTATTTCAAAATTATACCCAGTCTAATAAATTAAAAATATTGAAGTGACAATGATACCAAATACTCCGTTTTGTGTTATATTCACAAATTACGACGTTGTTTTCAGCGGCAGGTGTTTGACCACATTTGTTTGTTCAAGAGACACGTACCGGGAGACCATACCATGTGAGACAAGTGCATATAACTATGTAAATATCAAAATATATTAACTGTGAATAGTATTTACTAATTTGCTTTGTTTTTGACTGCTATTATTAACGGTTTTATATAACTGAAATGTGCTGTTTTTATATAAACTTTTATATTATAAATTCTAAACTTTTGCCAAGTTTATGGGAATTTATGTATTCTTGAGAAAACGATACTCTCAATAAAAATGTAATAGTGCGACGATCCTCACAAAGTCCTCAATTATCATAATACTCCTACAAACCCGCAAATCTGGCAAGTCGTCCCCATAATTAATCAGACTAGGGGAAACAGTTATGTGGCAACAATTTGCATAGTCTAGACATATAAACAGTTATTTAAAATTCCACTTGGTTTAGTGCGCAGTTAACTAAAAAGTTTATAAATATCTGAAAATATTCACATATAATTGATACAAAACCGTTATTGAATTAACAAGGTCATTTCAAAGTCACTAGCGACTGCAAAAAATCTTAAATTTTTCAAAATTGTAATAAAGAAAGTATTCTAGTTTCCCGTTAATTCCAGGAAAGAAGCTGTCATAATACTTCCGTTCATTCTAGGAAATTTTGTACAGTTAACACTTCTCAGATATTTGATAAATTATGCAATTTTTATTTATGAAAATTTTCTTTCTTCTCTTCCAGTTGGAGGTACTGCAATTACACATAACGATCGTTTATCACCAGCAGTTCCAACTTTGGCGGCTGAAGCAACAGCCACCGAAACTACTATCTCCTCACTACCACACACATCGATCACAACTCCGCAACCACAATCACCTCCACACAAGACTCCCTCGCCGTGCAGTCCGTTCGGCCAGGACAGTTTTGTTAAAGAAACAGAAGACTGTAAAAAGGATTCGCAGGCGGATTCTTATATTCAAGCACCAAAAACTGAAAAAATCCCGAACTCCAAGTCGTCTATTGAAACCACAAATCAAACTGAGGAAATTGTGCACACTGATAAACCACGATTCTACTCTTCGATTTTAGGTGGTAATAAACCCTACAGTGGTGTTGTATTAACACAAGCGCAACGTAAAGAATACCCGGTTGAGGTGGTAAGTCGACGATTAACAGCAACTCCTATCGAAGATAGCTCCAGTGATTCTGATTCGGATGCGGAAGGCTCCAAACTTATTGTTGATGAAAAACCATTGGTTCCTGAAGATAAACCACTGTCATTGCGTTTGCGTAGCACTCCGCCTCCATTAGAGAAGCGTCCTAGTCCACCTCCGCCACCAGAACCAGCAGTACGGTGCAGTGTTATACAACGAACACCAAAACCAGCACCAACACCACCTCATCGTCCAAATCAACACGAGGTTTTACTGCCTCCCGGTTCTCTTGAACACCTCGGACCCGAACAACAAGAACCTATTGACTATCACGTGCCGAAACGGCGTTCGGCTTCAATCGATAGTGACGAAGAGCAAACTGATTCGTTGAACACAAAACGTTTAGAACGTGAACGAAAATTGCGTGAAGCTCGTAGACGTAGCGCAATATTAGCCGCACGTGCTGTGCTTGCCCAAGCGAGACTTAATCCACGTCTGGTACGTAGYCTACCCGGTATCTTAGCAGCAGCAGCTGGACACGGCCGTACATCGTCTACAGGAGCCGGTCAAGGTTTCCAAGGCTCTAGTGGCTTCGGAGGAAATAATTCAGGCAGCGGCAACAATCAAAGCCCAAGCGGAGGTGCAGGTTCACCTACAGGCTTTGGTGGTGCGCTAGGCGGCAGCGGAGGTGCTGGAGGTGGTATGGGCGGCGGTCGTGACGGTCGCAGTAATTACGGTCCAAATTCACCACCATCTGGTGCTCTTCCTCCATTCTACGAGAGTTTAAAAAGTGGCAACACAATGAATTCATCATCTTCATCGTCGGCGAATTTCAATGGAAATTCAAATTTCTTAATACAAAATGCAGCGGCAGCTGCTTATTTAATGTCCGCAGCGGGTGGAAACGGTGGCGGTCAGCAGCATTCAAATAATTATTTAGATTGTAGTTCAACGAATGCAAACAGTGCAGGAGGTGTGGGTAGTGGTGTGAACGATAGTGGTAGCGGTGGCTTGGAGATCACCACATTTGCCAATGGCCAGGGTAACACAAATTATTCTGCGCATGCGCATAATAATAAATATAATAATAACTCTTCTTCCTCTGCTCAACATCATCATCACCATCATGGACATCCACATTATGGCAACAACCCATCAGCGTACGGCATTATATTGAAGGATGAGCCGGATATTGAGTATGACGAAGCCAAAATTGATATCGGTGCTTTCGCGCAGAACATTATTCAAGCAACTATGGGGAATTCGGGAAATTTCAATGCTGCGGCCTATGAAGACGCAATCATGTCGGATTTGGCCAATTCGCAAGGTCCCAACGGCTCTGTAGATCCATTACAATTCACCGCCACACTTATGCTGAGCTCACAGACAGATCACTTACTGGAACAACTCTCGGATGCAGTCGATCTTAGTTCTTTTCTGCAACGTGACTGTGTGGACGATGATAATTCCACCAGTCCCCGACAGGATTTCGAGCTGGTTTCGACGCCATCACTCACGCCCGACTCGGTGTCCATAACGCCTGTGGATACCAACAATGGAGGCAATCTAGATACATTCCACGAGAGTCTTATACAACAAATAACCAATAACATTTCGCGCAATCACATTGGCAGCAACCAAAATGGTAACATGCAATCATATCCATTCGAGCGTCAGCCACATCTGAACGGCAACCAGCAACATCTGGGCAACGAGCAGCATAATGTGAATCATCAACAGCAACAACCACCACCATCCTACCAACATGCGACACGTGATTTGTTGCAAATGCAACAACAGCAACAACAACATCATGCACAAACACATTCTTATCAACAACAGCAGCAACATCATTCCAACTCCATGTTGCAACACGGTGGTCCAATGTTGTTGGCCCAGCAACCACAACAACACGCCTACCAACAACACGGTCATCCATACGGTCCAGCGCAGCATCATCACCAGCAACCGCATCACATTGTGCCGCCTCACCATATGCAACATCACCATCATCACAGCAGCGATAACAGTAATTTGTCGCTGCCCTCACCGAATGCAGCACATCTGTCGGCGCATCACGGCATGTCCTCGGCAGCGAGCAACTCGTCGGGCGCCTCCACTTCCGGTCTGCTAGACGCCAGCACGGCGATGCTCGATACCAAGCCGCTGATACAAAGCGTAAGTCCCACACATTCGACCGGCAGTTCCAATGCAAGTTCTTGCGCTTTGGGTACTAGAAAATTGAGCACAAGCTCCTCTTGCGCGTCCGCAACGATGGTGGCGCCAGCGTCACTGCGTAGTGTGGCTGCCGCAGCGGCAGCTACAGCCGCTGGCATACTGCCACCATCGCCCACTGTCGCCATGCTGCACGAAAGCAAAGTGCTACAGCAGAGGGTAAGCATCAAAGTCAAGGCAAAAGCAGAAATCAACATAACACTTTGTTCTATCGTTTGATTGTTTTCGTTTTGTTTGAATGCTATAACGGTTCTTTTTCATGCACGTACCAACACATACGTAGTGTATAACCTGTGCGGCAGCAAGGGATTGCATACGCGCGGGTTTCACGCACATAACGGTGCATACGTAATCTTTTGCGAGCCTAGCTTGTATCTAATCCTCTGCTCCGCACGCGGCTGTAGGCTCTAAGCTCTTGTAAATAACCGTTACATGTAAATACCTACTTAGATCATCTAGCTTCTTCTTGAAGACTTGTACATAGCTAATTGCAAGACATCCTACTAGTTGTAGTTGTTTATATGAATAACGTTGCCAATGTTAACTGTATTGTGCGCCCAGCGAACTTGTTTTGTAACTCTCCAAACTGTTGTACTTTTTCTTTTATACAAATATTAATTTTCTCCCTCCCCCTCGTGCTTATTTACAGTTGGGTTTACCACCTGAAGTGCAACTGGAATTCGTCAACGGCGGTCATGGCATTAAGAATCCACTCGCCGTGGAGAACACACACTCGGGTCACCATCGTATACGCAGCATCGATTGCGTAGACGATTTGAAGAAGAGCGGCAATGTCAGCACTGACGGTTCGGAGAGCGGCGGCGGTGGCTGTGCCGGCGATGGTTCCAAATTCGTCTGTCGCATCTGCCTGAAATCGTTCTCGCTGCAACGCCTGCTGAATCGCCACATGAAGTGTCACTCGGAAATCAAACGCTATCTGTGCACCTTCTGTGGCAAGGGCTTCAACGACACCTTCGATCTGAAGCGCCACACGCGCACACACACCGGCGTGCGTCCGTACAAGTGCAACTTGTGCGAGAAGAGCTTCACGCAGCGCTGTTCGCTGGAGTCGCACTGCCTCAAGGTGCACAGCGTGCAGCATCAGTACGCCTACAAGGAGCGACGCGCTAAGGTAAAAGCGAGTTATTGGAATTTAATTTATTTTGTTTTTTTTTTATTTTATTTTATTCATTTTTTGA
>NW_017537378.1:794251-796577 GCF_001853355.1 Bactrocera latifrons | reverse complement strand
GGAAAACTTTTTTATTTTACGAGAGATCTACACGAAATTTAGTATATGATACTGCACAGAGCATCGCTATAATGCACATATTTCCTTCACCTAAAGGTGTCGTAAACTGTTTTTTTTTTTGTACTAATTATTTAATTTCTTTTAATTAATTTTTATTTTTTTTTTATTTTGCACTTTCCTAAATAATTATGTTTTTTTTCTAGATGTACGTTTGTGAGGAATGCGGTCACACGACTTGCGAGCCCGAAGTGCACTACATCCACTTGAAAGAGAATCATCCCTACTCACCCGCTTTGTTGAAGTTCTACGACAAGCGTCACTTCAAGTTCACAAACTCGCAATTCGCCAACAACTTGCTGGGTCAACTGCCAATGCCGGTGCATAATTAAAAGTGTATGCTACATACATACTCACACATATATTTATAACGTAGTTAGTTCAATTGACACATTTGAGTTTTCGAAAAACTGCCCATATACGGAGATTATTATATATTCTGCTTACCTTTTACCACTTGTACTATATAAACATTATTGAAAGCGCGTATTTCATTTAAGTTCTTTTGGCTAAAAATTTTTATTGTGAATTTTTTTTCATACACCCTAAATTTACTACAAAACATGTTTGCGCTTCAGACCGGCTGCGTGGCGTTTGCTCGCCTTGTTGGCAGCGCGTCTGCATTGCAAACATTCATACATACATACTTACATTAAGATTAAGAATTTTCGCATATTTATTGAAAAAGCAAGACATATGGTTAGGCAAAATGTTTAATTTTTAGCGTATACTTTTAGCTATTGTATATTTATTAGAGAATTTGAAGTCATATTTAAGTTGCTAACACTGCGTAACTAATTCTCATTACCTTTAAGTTTGTAAAATATTGGGATTTTCGCGTTGTAAAGTTGGTATAAGATAATTTGGCAATCGCCGCTGCCTTAAGCTTAAATATAAAAGTGTATATACATATATTATTAGCAGATATTAGCCACGAAAGCATTAAACCGCTATTTTAGCTTAGCTTGTCTTTTACAGTTATTTCGTATAAGTTATTTATAGTTTTTCCCATGGCAAAGCATTGAAATCACTTTCGTACTTTAATATATTTTGAATTAAAAAATTTTTCTTTACTAATTTCAAGTTGAACACCCAGTTTATTAGTCTTATAAAGTATCATGTACATTTCTTCCTTTACATTTTTCATATTCTATTACAAAAATTCCGTACGCTTTAGTTATAAAGAATATTGTTAATTTTTTTTTTATACATTTTTAATTTTTTTTTTACTTCGAGTTGAAGTTAATTTATTGCAAATAAATGAATTAATGAACATAAACAGCAACAACAACAAGTGTAAAGAGGCGTATTTACAATTTAAAAAACATAAATATATTACATTAAGCAACAAAAGCAGTTAGCTCCACTTGATTTCATTGTAAATTTGTGCAGTTGATGGCGCACATTTAATTTCCTAGCATTAAGTCCAAACTAAATTTAAATTTAAAAAAAAATACAAAAATATGAAAATATTTTTCTCGCTGCTTTCTGCTGCTCATAAATGAGGCAATTGCGTTGAAGAGCATAAAAACTTTGCAATTGTGTTAAGCTAAGCTTTAATATATAAATAATATTTAATATACAAAAAAAAAACGAAAAACAAAAACAAACTTTTAGTTTTGTAATTTAGCGCCTAAGCGATTGGCGAGAGTAAACGAAAATAAGTGAAACCACCAATTTGTACTGATTTGAATCTCTTTTGTTTAATTACTACTTACTTATATATAAACATACACATACATACTTATAAAATAACGTGTTAGCATAATTTTTTGCTAGAACATTTTTTTTATTTTCGGTTTTGTTTAATTTTCCTAGTAATGCATTAATTTTAAGTTGAAAAAAGCCTACACCTAACACACACGAGCAGTTTTAAGCAACAACACATACACGCACACATGCACACATATTATTAATATACAGAGTGTAATTAATAAAGGCTTTATTTACGCTAAAAAAACATAAATTGAGTCAAATATATGCTATTTAATTTGTTAGAAATTTTGTTTATGAGCAGCAACAACAAGAGCGCGTTGACAGCAGTGCAGGAGAGAACGCGCCGTAAACCGGGAGGTGGATTTTAGAAGAGAAAGCGAAGAGTGAGAAGTGAAATGCTTAAAATTCGATTTCAACTTTTTTTGAAAATTTTTTTTTTCAAATCTATTCAAAATAAATTTTTTCTACAAAGTTTTTTTTTCAAATCTATTCAAAATAAATTTTTTCTACAAAATTTTTTTTTTTCAAATCTATTCAAAATAAATTTTTTCTA
>NW_017537378.1:741297-793365 GCF_001853355.1 Bactrocera latifrons | reverse complement strand
TCCAAACTCCATTTCAAAAATTGGTGTTTGCACGTGTCGCTCTCTCCCATGCTCTAGCGCTGTATATATGTACGCAACTCATAATTTATTTGAAATAATCGGGTTTATTGTGCAATCAACGGTGATGGTTATTACGTAAGCGACACACACACACTCACATACATACCCAGAAGCATAGCAATAAGGCTACATTTTCGTTTAGTCGTTATAAATAAATATTTTTTAAATCTAAATAATCGTTAATTAAGTCGTCTAGTTGCAACGCCTGTCCGACGACAGCAGCAAAACAACAACAATACCCACCATTTCAATATTTACGCTAACTCACCTCGTTCACTAGCTCATACAGCAGACTCTCTCCACTCCAGTCATTTTCGTCTTCACTCATTTGTTGATAACATTTAGCTTTATAAATTCATATATTCTCTAATAAACAGTTATGTACTATGTATACTAATACATAATACGACTCGTATATTTTATTTTAAGTAAGTCTAATCGTTAGTTTTGAGAAATATTTTCTACTATATAAATTAATATCTAGCTTTAATGGCATAATGCTGCCCACTACTTTATTTCCTCGACTAACGGTAATTGCTATTATCGTTTTGTATTTGCATTTTTTATGTACTTAATGTATTTAAGCTGGAAATTTTGATATTGTATACTTTTAGTTTAATTGAGTAAGCACAAAGTATCTACATTCTAGTAACTAAATGCAATTTGTATTGAATTAAGACAAGAAAAATTAGTGAAAATGAACTCAAACACACATGTCCTTCGCATACTAAGCATAAAAAAAATGTGAAAGCGAACATTTGAAATGAATTATTGTGTAAAATTTGTCAACAAAAATAAATGAAAAACTTATTTAAACCAAAAAAAACTGTATTTTCGTTTAATTTCGGTAAAATTATAAGGGTTTGTATGAGACCGATCCGTTTTTCGCCGAAAGCTAATTTTCGGCTCACAAGCTTCATAAACAATGTATCGATATGCAATAACCAAGATGATTTGACCTAAGACTGGTGCCATCTGTCTATAAGCTCCATCATCATTCATTCATGTGATTTTTTCATTTCACTTTTCTTGCACTATAGTTCTGAAAGTTAGCTGGTCCATAAGGTCATAAACTCACCGGGCGGACATTTTTTCTCATTTGATAGTATTGACGAAATTGCATTGGGATTTTCGCTTGGACTAAGGCGCTTGCTGAATCATGGTCTTAAGCGGACCGAAAGGTTACATTTGAATTTTTCTTGAGTATTCTGGAAGGATTCACACCAAACTGACAAATTCTGCAAGTTGACATAGTTCCCAGCAGTTGAGTATCTCACAAAGCAAAAATTCCGCACTATGCCCATTCACATCGACATAATGCCATTTCGACTGTCAATAATCCTAAAATTTTAGTTGAGACTTTTGATATGTGCTCCTTCACTCTGCATACGACCGCAATTATTGCCATACCTTGGAGCCACAACGAAATCTCAAGTCGCTAGCATGCAGCGTTTGGAGAAAGCACAAAGAAACGTTGTTGGAAACTCAATATGGACGCAGACGATGAAGCCCCCGACTTGTCAGAACCTACACTCCGAACTTCGACAGGATGCCTCTTGATGTCTCCTATCGAACACCTGCATAGGGGACTCCCAGTTAAGGATCATAATGAACACCTCTCGAAGCAGTTCCTGCTGGTTTGCTTTTGCAGAAACCATACCTGCAGTCATCTGTTTAGAGGTAAACGCCTCCTAGGAGCATCAAGTGGTCACTTCCCAACTACTTGGACGACATAAAAAAAATACGCCGACCAGACTTTGGACGTAACTAACTTCGGACAAGCACTGACCACCCTTCACAGTGGAGCCATCAACACCTTCGCCGACTCTGTCTCAGTGAATGGCATACTTGGAATCGAACCACCACCAGGGGAAGAGCTCGAGTTGCCGCGAGAAAAGAGACCCTTGCGCAGCTTCGTTATGGATCCAGTATCAGGTTAAACTCCTACTTATCCAGAATATAACCCGATATGATTAACATATGTCCTGCGCGCAATGAGTTTCCGCATGACACTGACCACCTCTTTGCTTGCTACACTGACCCTACTCATCTAACACC
This sequence comes from Bactrocera latifrons, assembly GCF_001853355.1. NCBI lineage: Eukaryota > Metazoa > Arthropoda > Insecta > Diptera > Tephritidae > Bactrocera > Bactrocera latifrons. Next base: position 791,247 of record NW_017537378.1, on the reverse strand, counting down.
CTTCTCGCATTGGTCACAGCACGTTTCTTGTTTTACGTACATTCTTTGTCAAAACAAGAAGCCTTTCGAATTTGCTATGATATCCGCTTGAAAGATACTGAAGTGCTCACGTCTAAAAATTGATTTCTGTGGGCAGCAAATGTAAAAAAAAGTTTAGTGCCCGAGCGCTCCACCGATGCATATRTACTACCTGTTCTTTGTATGCTTTCCATACAGCTAAGCTCGTTATTGGCCATCAGATGTCATAATCGACCTTACAACTCTTTTATAGGGTAAATGAGTTCTACTAGGTGTCAGTCCTCATGTTAGGCTTCATGTCTAAGATTAGCCCCAAGTAGATTGCTTTCTCTTGTATGGACAGTCTAATATCCTGGAATTCTCTCTTTCCTAGTGAACATTACCAGCTCTGAGCTCCTGAGCGCTAAGCTTGCAATAGATTAAGGAAATTATATTTATAATTATTTATTATTATATGAAGTCCCTCAAAGAAAATCAATCCAAATCGTTAATAACAACAACACCACCAACAACACTATAATTAATCCATTTTCGTTAATTTCTTTATTTATATAATTTATTTCGTTTTCTGTTTTAAATGTAGTTAACTTTTATTGGTATTCAACGTTGTCTACGAACTAGTACTACTTGATAGTTACAAAGGCGTTTCTTTACTCTTAGTTATAATAATTATTATTTTCTTTTTGTAATGTAAGAATTCTCTTTACAATAATAATGCTTAAGAGTTACTATATGTAAGCTAACAGTTCTGTGTGTTTTAAAGATGCAATGATGAATATTTTTTTCTTCCTAAATGTTTACAGACAAATGTTTTTGTTTTTGGAAAATAAATTCCTTAAACAATTCCTTTAAACTCGTTGATAGTTGAATTTAAGTTAATATGTAACTAGTAACTAGTTAGTATGAAGTTATGTACTGGGTACCTTATTGTTATAATAAGGTTTCCGGCACCGTTGTTTTAAGTAAATGAGAAGACAGGTATTAAAAAACTACGACAATTTAAAAAAATTAAGATAATCAAAAAATTAAAATAAATTTGCCAAATTAAAAGAATTTAAAAGAAATTAACACAATTTTTTAAACAGTAAAAATATCTAATATGATTTATTGAGCATCAAAAAATATGCAAAAAGTGTTTTTAATCTGAATAATATTTTCTTCTTTTCAGTTTTAAGTAAAAAAAAATGTATTCGAAAAAAAACACAAAAATACACATTTTAAAGTTCAAAATGGATTTCTTGCACTGAATTTATGAGAATTAAAAAAAAAAAAAAAAAACTTAAGAGTTAAAAAAAAAGTTATGAAATTTTTTTTATCGATAAAATATGAATTATTGGGAGTCAAAAAAAAATTTTAAAAAGTGTTTTAAATCAGAATATTTTTTTTTATATTTTTAAGTATGAAAATATGTTTTTAAMTCGAATAAGTATTAGAAAAAAATATTTTCTAGATTTTTAGAAACATAATACGTTAAAAGAGGCCCAATACAAACTGTGCTTTAAGCTTCACGATGTATAAGTTTAATAAAAAAAAAATTATGTATAAACACCAAATAATTTTTTTTCCAAAAGTTGTCCAATATTGAAACAGCTTGGAGACTTATAATTATTTAGAATTTTTTTTAGCAAATTTAAATTTTTTTTTTTCTTAAACAGCACTTTTTAATAATTTTCAATAAGTTTTGAGTTATAACGGGAATTTAGATTTTAGAATATGCAATAAGTGACACCTCCTGCTTTTCGAAAGAACATTGAAACAAAAATAAGGCGTATTGCTTTTAATTTCTTAATAAGTCTAGTAACATATGTGCCTAGTGATGCAAAGGGAAGAAAGCTAGGCAAATATTGAAAAACAATCCAATATACAAAATTTTACCACAACAACAACAATAAGTATACATGACAAAATTTTACGTTATATTTGTTTACCTAAAAATATCTTCAGCCAACTATATGCCAAGCCTAAAGCTATTCGTTGGATCTTGCACTATGTGATTTCGCTTGATGGCAACAGCTGATCTTATTGAATTTTTCCCAGCCAACTTTACATTTAACCGCTTTACTGTTATATTATATATTTCAACAGATGATATGGTAAGGCTTGTTTGTAAACAATTTCTAAAAAATTTTTAAATAGTTTTTATTTGGTGCTCTATTTAAGATGGAAGATCAAAACACATTTCGGCATATTTTATTATTTTACTATCAAAAGGAGAAAAATGCAGTACAAGCAAAGTGTAAATTATGTGATGTGATGTGACTGAGAAGATTTGTTGACAGAACGTCAACACCGAAAATGGTTTACATAATTGCGTTCCTACAATTTTGATATTTAGGATGCACCACATTATTGAGGGCCCCTGGAAACCGAAGTGGATGAAACAAAGTCATTGGTCGAGGTGAGTCAAGGCAAGATTTGTCATATGAGACCGTTTACTAGCACTTGAAACATCTGGTATTAATTTCGAAGTTTTACATATGAGTTCATCGGCACGATTCCGTTTACTTTGGCGGTTTGGTTCTGAAAATGAATTTCGTCATAAATGGATAATGTGCTGATCGCCTAGCTTCTCTAGAGGAGAAATATGCAATGTTGCTAACACTTATATTTTTAAAAAGATTACCGATTAAAAATTAAAAAATTTTAATTAATAGCACATTATTATTTACACTAATTACAATTATGTGCTGAATACATAGAGAGCAAGAAATTTCAAGCGACATCTGTCAAATATTAAACACGTTATTATATAGAAGTGCAGCTGTCTAAATAACTGTGTCCGTAAGAACGTGTGTATTTTAATATTTGACAGATGTCGCTTGAAGTCTGTCGCTCTTTCGTTGTTCCTATTTGAGCATTTTTGTTGTTTCAATGTAAATAAAACACACCACCGCTACTATTGTATCTTACGGAATGCTTACCAAAATTGTATTTTTTCCGTAGCAACGAGTTTGTTCTCTTAAAGAGACTGCTCTCTTAAACACAGGGTTGCCGGTATCTATATTTTGTTGTAATTAAAAAATATGCTATTTTTAAACTAACTCAAAATCAGTGTCGAATGCTATTGTTTATAAATATATAAACTTTTGAATAGTTTAATTTCAGGTTATATTATAAAAAATTGTAATTGAAATGTTAGATGTGTACAAAACTACATATGTGAATCGAGCAAAGCCAATATTGCTCAAATGATCACAATAGAGAACAGCTCATTTCCTCGTTACCACTACTCAACTGCTGTCACTGCTTAACTTTTGACAAATTTTGTTCACTATGGTCGGACCCTAAGAAAGGGCGGAAAGGAAGTCACTAGTTGTACTATGAGAGTGTTTACAATTATGAGGAAAATGAGCGTGGCCATATTTTTAAAACAAAATATGAAGATTTTTTCAACGACAGCGTTTTCTTTGAAATGGAAAATTTTGTTGTAAGAGTGGCAACATTCATCACCTTAAAACACAGATTTTAAGTTGTATATTTAGTCCGGCAACCTTGAAAAACATATGACAGAAATTTAATATTTAAAACAAGTGTGGCAATACTGGCCCTACACGTGTTTAATAAATACAGTGTTACTGAAAAACTAAATTCGTGAAAACAATTGTATTTATCAATAAAAAATAAAGAGGAAATGTCGTTTAATAGAGGAGGACGTGGCGGAGGTATAAATTTAAAATTGTTGTACGATTTCGTGTATTAAATATATATATTTTAAAGGCTTTCGTGGGAATCGTGGAGGAAATCGCGGTGGCGGTGGACGAGGCGGAGGCGGTGGTAATCGCTTCGGGGGCCGCGGATTCGACCAAGGACCACCTGATCGCGTTATACCTCTAGGTTCTTACAGTTATTCATGTGAAGATGATCTCGTTTGTAAAGTGGAAATTGAGGATGTTCCTTATTTCAATGCCCCGATATATTTGGAAAATAAAGAACAAATTGGGAAGATTGATGAAATATTTGGAACCATACGTGATTATTCCGTGACTGTCAAATTATCCGAAAATTTGAACGCAAAAAGCTTTAAAAGTCATCAAAAACTGTTCATAGATCCGGCAAAGTTGTTACCCATCTCGAGATTTTTGCCTAAGCCACCACAAAAAAAGGGTAGTAAGAAAAATAGTCTGAATGGTGGTGCAGGTGGTCGTGGTGGTGGGTTTGGTCGCGGAGGAGGAGGCTTCCGTGGCGGAAACAGCGGGGGCGGTGGGGGCTTCAAACGAGGAGGAGGCGGTGGACGAGGTGGAGGTTTTGGACGAGGTGGCGGCGGTGGTCGAGGCGGAGGTGGTGGCGGTGGCGGTGGTAGAGGTCGAGGCGGTGGACGAGGTCGCTGGTAGTACGAATATTTCACTCTATATTTGGAAATCGTATTATCTGTACAATTTAGATTATAAAAATAATATTTTATATGAAAATGTTTTGTCTTTGGATTTAACTCTTGACTTTGACTTGCTATTCACTTTTATTACTATATGTGAAACAGGAAAAACGTTAACTTCTGTAATGATCTAGAATCCCTCTCTCCACAATTAAAAAAATTTCGTTACCAGGACTCGTTTGCGATCGGTCAATGTGATGATTCCACATTAACGACTGTGATTTGCTTGCCAAACGCCAAAGAAGTTATTCATTTTTGAAGCGCCTTCTTACTGGCGATGAAAAGTGGTTCGTTTACAAGAATGTAAAGCGCAAGAGATAAACCAGCTCAAGCCGCTTCGAAGACCGATAGTCATCAAAAAAGGTCATGTTGTCTGTTTGGTATGATTTTAAAGGGATCGTTTAGCGGAGAATGGGAGAAGCTTCACCTCAAATCAGGACTTGGGTAACCATTTGAACTAATTTTGTTGAGATAAAGAATTGTAGGTATCCGGGAAATTCAATATTGTTAGTAAATAAAATAAAAGAATAAATAAATAAATTAAATGTTGACACTTATTTCAAACATTAAAAGTAGTGAGGAAATTTTATTAATTAATTAGAAAACCAAAACCAAATTTTAATAACAAAATTTTGAACGTAATACAGTTTAAAATCTGTGATAACAACAACAATTTGACTTAAAATAAATATAAATATATATTAAAGGAACATATTAAGAAAATTGAGGTAAATTAGTTAATTAAGGAAATTAGTTAATTGTTTTGTAAACAAATTAACACCGAACAACAATTTCAAAAGGAAAATATGTATGAATTAAGGAACAAATTCTGACATTATAGTAACTAATCAAACTTAAGCAGTGTACTAAAACTACTAAAAAAGCAGGATGCGTTAATTTTTCCTTCTCACCGCTTTCAAAATTCCACTACATGCACTACCGATTCAACAGTTTCGCAGTGACACAAACTTCGAAACACCATTCCTCGAACCACATGTCCTAAACCGGTATACCAGTGCGATCCTTAATTTTACCGAGCACATTCACATGCACCTTCGAATAGCCGCTGGACTTTTTGCCCAATGTGCCCATGCTGCCGCTGGGTCCAGCACCAATACCGCCGGCACCAGCAGCATCGATGGAAGAACACGACAATGGCGATGAGTTCTTCGATTCCAAGTGGGATGAGCGATGCGAGGAACGATGTAGAGACTCGTGCGACACCATATCAGCGCTACTCGGATGCATATGCTGTGCGGAGGGTGTGTAGCCGGGTTGTAGCTTTTCCACCTCATCGTCGATTGCCTTGAATTGCCAACTCCAGTTGGCGCGATACAAGAAGGGACGATGATCGAAGCGGTTGTCGTCCGGACTGTAGCTTTCGGCGTGCACTGATGGGGTGAGCACAGTCATTTTATGGCGATTGATGGCGTAGCAGCGGAAGAAGTGCTTCACTTTGTCGGCGACCTAAACGGTAAAACGTTAGAGAATGCAATTAGCAGAAATTATTTAGAATAAAAAAAAAAATATATATATATATATATATCAAATTCGTACCTCTTTCGGACTCATGTCGTCACGCCAAGTGGCCACCAACTTACAGAACATACTGTACGGCCCACAACTGGCTTGTTTGCGCAAGCGACCATACTCACTGAGCTCTGCATAGGTCATGCCCATATCTTGCTCGTCGGTTTGCACGAGCTGACCATCCTGCAGCGGCTCCAATTCCGCAGTGGGTGGTGCTTCGATAATTGACTCCAATACGGTTAATTTGAATTTCTCCTTCGCATAGTTGAGAAAACGACGCAAGTCAGTTTTCGAAATGCCGCCGATGGGATTCACATCCGCCGACGAGCAATCATATTTCGTCATATAACCACGCAGCGCTTCGTCGACATTCGCCGAGCCGAGCACCAGCAGACCACCAGGCCGATTGCGCACCCACAACATCAGTTGCGCAAACATATAGGCCAAGACCATGCGTATGCGTGATTGAATATTCTGCAGAGCGAGATTTTGACGCGCACAACCGCCCTGAGTACGAAAGCGCGGCGACAGACCGGTGACCGCATTGAAGATACCCAATAGGGCATTTACGGCAGTGTCGATGCTGATTTCGATGTGATAGCTGCCCAATTGATGGGCCAACTGTGTGGCGCGACGATGCGTCTCCTTGCTGGAGTTCACGCTGCCCATAAAGCAGGTGACGAGCAAGCGATTGCACAGGGTTGCCGGATTATCCGGTGTATAATCGGAGTCAGCTAAGATTTTACGTATGTCGTGGAGCACTTGCGCATCACCGCCTTGCACCGCATTCACGATCATGCGACACATGGAGTAGACAATGGTGGCAGAGCTGCTGGAGTCAACACCACCGCTGAGCGGCAGAAAGAAACCACCTTGACCCGAGCGGCGTAAATAGTCCCACAACCAGCAGGCGGGACCCATCGCAATTTCCTCTTCGGGTGTATGATAGATCCATTGCATTGGCGTGGAGGAGCTCTTGAAGATGTCGTTGTGCGTTGACATCTCAAAGTCGCAGTTGATGCGCGGATAGTTGGGCGCCGAGGCGGAAAATGTGCAGCGTGAACGTTGCGACACTCGATACGAGCGGATCTCTTCCAAATCAATGGTAGCTAAAGTGACTTCCTGCAAGACAAGACAAATTTTTTTCTAGTATATATGCAATAGAAATCAAGAAGTAGTAAGAAGACTTACAACATCCTGTAGCGCAAATTGCTTGCTACGTGCCACAATTTCGCCATTCATGGCTATCGCCGAGCAGCCATTAAAGTAGACACGTTGTCCGTCGCAGCCGCGCAAATTGCTGAAGAGATAGGCACCGCCTGCCTTGAAGCTGGCATTACGTATTAGATCGGTGCTAATGTGCGCCTTGCGCAGTTCCATGTACGATCCCGAGCCATTGACAATAATTTCGACACCCGAGAGTGACATATCGATATGTTTACTAAAAGTTGGATGGAAGAGTTTATATTAGCGGATGATGGGTACTTTGGGATTAGAAGTTGATGCAGAGAGAATTTCAGAGTTAAATCCTCCAAGGATATAGAATATCACAGCATTCTTGTACAAGCTAATTGATGTACTTTATTAGACTCTGATTTCTTATCAAGTTGCTAACTTTTTCTTAGTCAGGACACGGTTTCTTCTTGAAGAATCCTATGTCTAAGCCTAAGCTTAAGCTTTACTAAGTGAATGGCAATTGTGGGTTTTCGATCCATATTTAAACCTGATACTTAACCGCTCAGCGATCGAAATCTTGTTGAAAGGTAAACTTTTGTTAGAAGAGCCGGTGAAGTTCTGAAACTGACATATGTATGTCCTAAACTATTCTAAATATTAATGCTTTTAAGGACTAAGGACTGGGTGGTCACGGTATCGGAGTGCCCTTTATGAGCTTGGCTCTGCAGGGCTCATTTGTATTCATCACTCCTTGTCTCCCCACAGAACCATAGGAGACGATACATAATTCCCTAGAAATGATAGCTAGCAATATCAAACTAAGTGGCTGGATGGGATTTAGAGTAAAATATATGTAGGGTTCATGGAGTAAGAATTTCATCCAAAAGAGTTGCTCACTTTTTTGTAGCCTGAGTTTGTTGTACTCTTGTAGAACACCCAGAGATGATCTAGTGACTGACGCCCAGAGCATATTAAAACTTTGCAGGGAAGACTTCTCCAGCTTGCAGAATGGCACTGAAGAAGGCGAACCCGATTTCCCAATCGAATACCGCATTCGATGGAGCGGTGAGCTGTATACGCTGTCTAGGTCATGGCGCCCAAATGGACGAAAACACTCCATCTCTGAAGGTATTCGATGCATGCCCCCGGGGGAAAGCAGAGGAAGTCCTCCATTTCGTTGGAAAGACCAGGTGGTGAAGGAACTGGCTTCGCTTGGTATCCCCATTTGGTGCCAAGCAGCGAAAAGGAAGAACGACGACTAATCAAGAAGAAGATGGTTGTTGTGGCGAATTCTTAATGATTTTTTCTTGAAGGTTTCCGGGTGTGGTTGTGAACCAGAACAGCTTTACGCTTTTTTTAGCCGCAGAAAAAACTTTTCACATATTTTTAAAGAATGTTGAAGATATTGTGCCTGATTTCATGGACGATCTGGTTGCAAAGGTCCGAAAATCTTTGTATCGGGTTCCGTTCGCAGTTTAAAAGAAGATGTAACGACTTATCATATCTTCTATAAACCATCTGCTTTCTGCTTCTGGGCTTTATACTGTTACTCCACTCAAATCTGCCACTTTCTTTTTTTGAAAAGAACTAAATAATTTAAGGCACACCTATGAACCCAATTTTGTATAAACTTAAATCTTACCTGCGAACATTCCATAATTCTTCGCAAATCTCATAGCCGATGCATGTGTCTTTAGTAGCGATAACGGCATCACCGAATGGCACCGCCGTCTGTCCGGTGTGTTGAGAAATCATGCGTGGCAAATAATGCTCCTCTGTTTGAAGAGACTAAGAGAGCAGGAAGATAAAACATTAATTTGGGGAAAATTGAGTAAAACTTTTAAAAATAAGAAGACATGAGATCGGTTTTTGGACCGAACTGGAATTTATTGTTTAAATTGAAATGGTTGAAATGTAACCCACCTTTGTCCAGGAAGTGAACCAACGCGATTCCCGATAGTTGTCATCATCGGCCATCGCCATTTTCGGACGTATCAGCAATATTTGACGATTGAAGAAGGCAACGCGACAATTGTAGGCAACATTGCGGTGCATAACCGGCATACCGACATCGATGAGCATGTTTTCGCTACAAAAGAGACTTCGTTAAGAGTTGCTTGTTGGAGTTTGTATAGAAAGAGCTTACCAGAGCGGCGAGAGCATAATTTCCAGCAGCACTTCCCAAGAGTGCAGATATGTGTCGGGTTCGAAAAAGTGATCCTCGCAGCTGTAACCACTACAACAAAAAAATTAAAAAAAAAAATATTAGAGATTTCTGGAATGTAGTGGTGTGAGACAAGCGTGGACTTACGTTATTTCCAATTCGGGTCCGGTGCGGTATGAGGCGCCCATATCCTTCGCCTCTAAGATGGATTGCAGTATGCGCGCCAGATTGCCTTCAAAGTCAAGCGCCCATTGGTTGAGCGTCGACACGGCTACAGTAATTTTGCGACCCATTTCGTTGAATGACGACTAGCGGCTGACACCACGAGTGACAATGCGAGGAGTTTTGCACGTGCGGCGGTGCTGTGGCAGTAAAAATGTCAAACGCACAGTTATCAATTCCGGTTTACCTCTGTGAGGCTTAAAGCTGACGGTGTTGTTCGCTAAAATGTTAACCTCAAAATTTATTGTCAATAGGCGGCTGAGTGTGTTGCGAGTTTGAACGCAATGTGGCAACTTCCGCGTTAAAGGCTGCAGGCAACAGGTGTGTCCTAGTTAACTATCTGTAATTATAGTGGAACAAAATCGAAATTAGTCTTTCAGCATGGACATTGGCTCAAAACTTCAATTTGAAAATAAATTATTGCAACTTTGCGAATATTCCCACACAATTAACAGGAGGGTGGGGGCTAATAAGCTCAAAATTGCGCGTCTAAATTAATAATGAATTACTCGTTTTGAGTTCCACGTGATGACGCACACTTAGTCCTTAAAATGAATGCAACGGCAGGGATACGAAATGCCAGCACAAAAGTCGCTGTGACGCTATGCGACGCTTTTCGCTTTGTTATTGTTTGTTGTCGTCGTCTGGTTCGCCTCAGTTTGTTGTTTAGTTAACGAGCTCGACATGTATCGAAATGGCAGTCGCTTTGACTCGCCCATTTCCACCCATTTGCCGGTATCGATCAAACAGCGTCAATGGCGATTTGCTTAATCGAGTTCATTATGCACAATAGGGTTTCGTGGAAATTTAGGGGGGCTGCGATTAATTACCTGGAATTAAGCTGCTTTTGTGATTTCGAATATTTAGGTATTCTATTTGAAACTGTAAAAAACGAGGACAGAAATGACATCGACAAAGCTTAGTACAATGATTAGATCGGTGGGCATTTTCTTAAGGACAGCTGGTAGTAAGCTCAGGAAGAAAAGTTTACTGCACTAGACGTCTTATTAGTCTCAGCTTTGTAACAGATCGGCAGAAAAAAGCAACTTCTTTACGATATAAATTCTCATAACCGTTTTCCGACCTAATCCTTTTCGTCTTTACTGGCGTAGAAAGTTCAGGAAATACGAATTACGACAGGAGCTTGTTGATGTATCCCATCGAACATCTGCATAGTGAGGTCCGAATGCTTCTAATTAAGGATCATAATGGACTCCTCTTTAAGCAGTTTCTGTTGGAGTTCTTTCGTAGAAATCAACCCTGCAGTCACCTGCTTGGAGTGGAACTACCTCCTGGGAGCATCAAGAGGCCATTCTTCAGCACTGACCATTCACACTGAAGCTATCAGTTCCTTCACCGACTCCATTCCAGACGAAGAGCTTGGGTTGCCGCGAATGAGAGTGACCTTGCGAAACCGACGACAACTTATGTAATTCTTACAACAACAACAGGAAATACGAAAGTCGCTATGAACGGTGTACAACGAAATCCTGATAGGCGGATCAGGGTGAGATGGAGTGTCTTAGGGGCATGCAGGCACAGGTCACGACTTACTGGCATTCAATGCGGACCATACGGGCATGATTAACGACGTAAGTGCAGGAAAGTAGGCATAAGAGAGACGCTGGAACACCTGCTTATTTCTGGCCGTATCTAAAGCTCGGCTTAGATACCTAAGAGCTTTGCAGTTTAAGTCACTGGAGGAAGTATCAGAAGTAGATATCAAGTTTCTATTAATTTTCGCGAAACACATTGACGTTCTGTTCGATGTGTACTTGAGGCTGTATTAATAATAAACCTGCATCTAGCGTTTAAAAGGTGCTATAGGTCTATGTAAGGCCAGTGTAACCAAACTTGTAGGTACAAGAAGAATATGTTATCAAATTCTTCCTCCAAAAATATAACGCTAAACTAAAAATTCACTGACTTTTTAAACTGCTTTCAAAGAAATGTAGGTAGTTTTTCTATTTGTGTTGCAATAACCGTTGAACTATGCAAACACATTCGGCCAAACATAAATATAACAGCAGTGGCATGTGTATGACACGTGTCCAAATGTAAAAAAGCTATCTGCCTGTAAGTCCTTACTTTTTGAACAGCTGTCAGTGCTGTCACTCGACAGCAGGACAAATATGAAAAAGAGCCCAAGCGTTGAAAGCTCCTCCAATAAGCGCACGAGTGTTGTTGCATGAATATGACGGTACATATGTATGTATGTAAGTATTTGCATAGCATAAATTCAGTTCGATCTTGTTTTGCCTGTTTGATATGGACTTGATGGGATTTATTATGTACCACTTGCATACACATACATATGCACATATGTAATTGGGAATATGATAATCGAGTTAGCAATGGAGATTTGCTTTGCGTCGTTGGATTTTATTGGTTTTGTTTATTGCGTATTCTATTTTCAGTAAATCGTATTTATTTATTAATTTTTTAGCGACAAAAACACCGTTGTAAGGGAGAAAAACTGAAATTTGTCACCAATATTTTACTGTCATATTCGCTTTTAATGCCATCAGCTGTCAAGTTGTAGAAAGGATTTGTTGTATAATCATATTACAAACAAATTTGTATCCCCCGATTTCTCGTCAATCTTCTCTATATATATTTATCTGTCTATCTCAAAGTTATAGAGGAAAGATTAGAAAACGCTATGACATAAACGAAATAAACTCTGAACTTTCGCACATGACGTCATGTTAGCTTCTGTCCAACACACGCCAAAAGAAAGTAACGTTACGTAACTGTCGTAATCAGTATTTCTAACATTCTGATATATTTCTAATATTCCGGTATCTTTCTATGAACATTCATATTAAAATTCCCTTTTACCGATTTTTTTACTTTTAGGTTATTTTGAGTAGTTTCTAGTAGTTTTGCAAGGTTAGTTGTTTCATTAGAAATGTTTTAAAAATTTTTTTTCTTAGAAATAATTTATGTATATATTTTACTATTTTGAATCAATATTTATGCATCAGTGTTTGAGGGAGTTCAACTATCTTCATCACAATTGTAAACCAGATGTTCATTGGGTTTAATTTTGATTTTGATTGTTTTCTAATATCCTTTCTTTGTTGACTCCAACTTGAATAACTGTGCATTGAAGTTCTGACGGAAGTGCCAATGCAGTCAAGTCAACGGTGACGAGTCAAAAATAGCAACACAACGGCTTCATCTATAAATAGAAACTTCATAGAAGTTCCGATGCGAAATACATATCCGAAACGGGTCAATAGGAAATAAATTATTTGCATTTGAAACACGTCATTTTCTTGAATTAGCCTTTCTCGATCTTGATATCTAAATCACTTAATACATAGTCTGACCTTCGAATACTTGACATTCTTGTAATTTGCCATCGCGCACTATTCCCTAAGCAAGCACAAAATTATTTTAGGATGGAACTAGACATATTTTCTTTCCAAAGTTAGATTAGAAAGAGGCTGCACTTCGTAGCAGTACGTCTGCCGCCACCTTGATAGCAGCCAGTTCTGCCTGAAAAATACTACAGTGGTGCGGTAGCTAAAGCTAAGATTAACAGAGAGTTCCTTAGAAAAAGATTCCCCCTCCAATCCTTCCTAAGCAGAGACGAAAAATGTGGACCGATTATTAATTTTTAGAAAAGAGTTGCCATATATCAGATATTATATGGAAAGTTGTGAGGACTGTGTTTATCCCAAATTACTGTTCGAAAAGTACCTAGTCTCACCGCCTGATGGTGCTCCTGTTGTAAGAAAAATCAACTATCTTAGTATATACTCGTAATTCGTCATTGTCAAGAAAAAAATTATAAGGAAATTAGTCTGTTATTCAATTCCTGCTTGGATGCTGTATATAGTCATACGATTATGAACGTCAAAGCCTCGGTTAAGGAGTTTTTGATGAGCCACGCCCAAGTGCCTTCAAAATGTGTACCACAGAAAGTAATGTGACAAAACTCCTCTATCTCGTTTTGACAGTGAACCGATTGCAGTGGCGCGGTATCGCAAAAAAAGTAAGGAACTCAAAAGACCACATTGGTTATATCCTGGTCAAAGTATTGGGCATGAGAAATATGTCGGCGTGATGGGTATGGCATTAGCTCATTTGGGAAAGCTAGCGCAACCCCCAAATCGTTTCATAGTAGTGCCGTTTAAGCACAATCCGGTGGAGTTTTGTGTGGCTTTATGATCGTCAATAAAAAATCCAGTAACAATTGAAACAAGAGCTTCACAACCTGCTCTGAAGAATGTGAAAAGTACCTTATCAGTCTGTAAGGTGACCAAGATATGATCTAAATTAACTCCAAGATAAATAAAAATGGTCAGAAAGCTCTGTAGTTCCAATGCGGAAGAAAATAAGGTTCTTCTATGCGGAAGGTCAAATTTGAAGATCCAGTAAAATCTCAAGCAATTTTCAGACGAAAGTTGGAGATCCGCTGGGTTTAGAGTATCAAGCTAAAAGAAGAAAAAAGGGGAAACACAAAATATATAAAAGTTTTTTTTTTCGAAATAAAATATACGAAATATGCCTTAGATTTCTTTCTATTATTTCTTTACCCATTTAAACCACTAATTTAAAGCAAAAGATAAGAGAAATTTGTTCTGTGGTTCGTGGGTTCGTGGCACCACGCGCTTCAAAGCTAAAAGTTTAGCGCTGCTAACAAAAAGTATTGAAGCATACAACATAACAACAATAAAAATGTGGCATTTATCTTGAGCCATTCGAAATTTATGTACCTTGCAGCACGTTGTTGCAAGTTGCCGGTTGCAAATTACTTTCTAGAAAATTTACACCCCTGCGAAATAAACATAAGCCAGTGGAATTGTGCGAAATAAAAGAACCCATATAAGGATGTGCGGCGCGTAAAAAAGCAAAGCGCAGCGGTGGCATGCAGGTAGTTTTGCATTTAAGCGGCTTTGCCGCGTGCAACGTAAATTTCTGCGCTATTCCCGACATGATTCACAGGTAAATCACCAACTGACGGCCAACCGTGAGCTCTCGCACAGAGGCAGCCGCGGCAAGTTGTGCGCACACACAACGAAAGATGGAAAATACAAATGTGTGCCACGCTTGCCGTTTGCTTTCTTTCGCGCTGCCAGTCATGACTTTTCACCGCGAATGCCAACAACAAAGCACTGGCCGCTGTTAGTTATCCTTTTTTGCTGCCACAGCGCGAAGCACGAAGACCAAGCGCATAGAATGAACTACCTGCAGCTGGCAACTGGCACTGGTGCATGCCACATCAACGCATGCATGGCATGGTGTACGTGTGTGGCGCTTATTTATGCAGTTCAGTGGCATGATACATGTGCCACGATTTATTGTTTTCTGTTTTAATGAAGCCGCCACTTTGATTTTGCGCTCTCCGCCAACAAACTTCAAAGGGTGCCACATCGCATACGAGTACGAGTATGGTGCATAATAGTGGTACTCGCATCGCATTGCATGGCATATGCGAGGATAGATAGTTACATATGTTTGTAGGAAAGTAGTATAACTGCTACAGAATGGGAAAGTTAGTTGTAAAATATAGCTACTTTCAGGTGCGTAGCTGCATAGGAATTCATTGAACTTTGGCTAACGCAAAGAAAAACCCTCTTATGAGAGTAAATTATTCATAAGGCATTTTATAAGCGAGTGGTAAAAGAAAGCTCAACTCGGTTCATATTTGAATGAGCTTATTTTAGGATACTAAGGTAGCAAACTCGCAATCATATTTTGGAAAAATGTTTGCTTTTTTCTGTTGTTGCTTTACATCTATGTTCCTAGCGAGTGTTGGTTTGAGTTCGAGCTCTCTTTCCATCTCTCAAACACTTGTCTGACGATTTTCAAGCATCATATCCATCACTCTTTTAGTATTTTTCATCAGCTGAAGAGGTCGAAGGTCGTCCAGAATAAGGCATATCTTCAACGATCTCTCGACCGTCTTTAAAGTTTTGTACCACTAGTAGCCTTGTGTTTTCAAAAAGAGTATCGTACACAGATCTCTTTGGACTTGCTTGATCGTGCGAATTCCGAACCCACTTTCATGGAGAGCATTGTAACTGCCGATGAGATATTAGTTTAACATGCTAACAAGTGAACAATCAACGGAATGGTGGGAAAAAAGGATTCGAAACCAAAAAACCCACACCAAATGATAGAAACTCGAGGTGATGCTCATTGTTATTCTCAATATTCATGTTTGGTGCACCATGAATTTGTTCCGCCGGAATAGACGATCAATAATGAGTTCTATTTGGCCGTATTCAGGCATTTGCCTGAGAACGTCCCGTCTTGGAAGAACCATTCATGGATTTTACACGATCATAATCCGTGCGATATAATAATAATAATAATAATAATAATAATAATAATAATAATAATAATAATAATAAAATACAATTCACTGAAGGAGCTGGAGGCCATCGCATAAAGTGCTTATGAAAAGTGTTTGAGGACTGGAAAAATCGTTGACATAGGTGTATTTCATCTGGTGGGAATTACTTTGAAGGCGACAAAATAATTATTGAAGAATTATTAAATATTTTACGTTTTATTTACAATTTCTGCGTACTTTTTTGTCATAATTTTGAACAAAAAAATTGTGGATTTGTGTTACCTCCGCATTTCGCTGGCATTAGATGTACGAGGCATTGACATATGCTTAATTTTTTCAATATGTCAGAATTGTAGCGAGTTGAATGACACGAATAACGAAAAGCGACTAAGCAAGAGTTAGTTTTGAACTAATTCAAAACTGAGGCAGAGTTCGCTATCCTTAACCAACCAACGATGCAATAGATATTTATGAAGATAAGGTGGAAGCTTTAGCAGAATGGGCTGGTACCGCACTTTCTGGATTCAAAATATTTAAATAAATATATGACATTTAGAGTTTAGAAACAAACAAGCTTAATTATTGATATTTGCTATTAAAAACCCATCAAAGCCGTCCAAATCCAATTTCATGCAAAAATCAGTTGATCACTGACATTTAATCTCATCTTAGTACATTACAAGAATTCAAAATAACACTTTACTTTGCTTTTTATAAAAGCAAATAAATTCAGCAATTAAACTCAAACAACTTCAAATTTACAAACAATAAATTTCAATATTGAAATTGTCAGACTTGAATACAAAATTTTCGTTTCAAATTGTCTATCTTTCAATTTTAAGTTTTTTCTTTAATTTCTTTATCTAGCCAACTGGTGTTTAATCAAAGTCCAACGACAATTTCGGCAAAAGCAAATTATTTAAGGTGACTAAGTAAAATCGCATGCAACGGTCAAGCGTTTCGCTCTTCTACTCCGCGAGTGAATCGAACAAGGCTCAGGCAAACGCCAGTGTGTTTTGAGTTGCATGAATTTGGATAAATTTCATTACAAATTTTGTGATTGTGTGGATAGTGTGCGAAATAGCGAATATCCTGCGGAGAAGTAAATTTAAAGAGTAGAGTTAAATAATTATATGTAAAAGGAAAATTCGTAATATTGTTGTTACATAAATGTCACAAGCGAAAGTCTAGTATTAACACAAATGGCAACGAGTTCTACGGGTAAGTTTTTCGAATTGCATTATTGTATTGTATATTCTTTGTTTATTGGTTGAAATAAAACTTGAGTTGGTCAAGCGTACCATTCTTCCCCCATAAGTACTCGGTTGTTTTGGAAAGAGTGGTTGATATTGCATTTGATCAACAGATCTCAATAAATCTGGTTCAAGGTTTACGTTTCTATCGACGGTAACAAAAAATAAAAAAGTCGTCATGGACCAGGTTTGGTTTCGAAAACCTTTCGTGACACATTTCGTGCAATTTTTTGATCGTTCTCATTAATTTGTGAAATGGTAAATCGGCCGATTGTCAGCCCAGATTTGTCTCTACTCTTGAAAGTTTTAGAGTCACATTTGCTCGACCACCTTCTCCTGCGTTAGTTAAATCATTTTAAAGGTTTTGTGATATTTTCACCTTCAAGGGCGTATTTTGGAATACCATAGATTTGGTGCTTATGTGATCTGTATGGAATCGAGAAAACCTCAACAGAATGGGTGTTTCGAGTCCGGTTGAAACTCATCAAGCTGCGTTTTGGTAGCGCCAACTTATTTTGAACGAAAAATGGTGTTAAGTAATTCAAAATCCCTAACCAGTATCTATCGATGGTGTGAATCGGTAGATATTGGTTTAGGATTCTGAACTTTTAACACCATTTTTTATGAAAAAAATTTGGCGCTTTGATCCATTTCGAGGTTCTATACTTTTTTAAAGAAAAAATACAGAAGCTTCAAATTTAATTGGGAATGTTTATTGTCATTCTAAAGACAGAAAAAGAAGATTATCTCTTTCAAAGGTTGGCCGCGGCTGCGTCTCAAATGGTCGTTCGAGCATTTCGACTGCTCCAAGGCATAAACTTTAGACTTTACACATCCCCACAGGAAAAAGTCCTAGCGGTGTGATATCACATGATCTTGGTGGCCAATAGACTGGCGTAGGTGTTCTCTCAATAAATCTATTGATTGATGCGATGTGTGGGAAGTGGCGCCGTTTATTTGAAATAAAATGTCGCCGAGATCACGAGCTTTAACTTTAAGCACCCAATAGTCGGTTATCATGGCGGGATAACAGGCATTATTTTTGAAGAAATATGGGCCAACGATTCCACGGGCCAACAAACCACACCAAAGCGTTGTTTTTTTATGAATGAAATGGAAGCTTTTGAATCTTTTCTGGATGATCTTCATCCCTAAAGCGGGACGTTTGTTTATATATCCATTCAGTGAAAAATGGGCCTCATCGCTGAACAAAATTGGGCTTGAAAATGTCGAATCTCCTTGCAACTTTTCAAGAGCCCAAAGAACAAAGCGATGTCGCTTGGGAAGTAATGTAGACGTAAAATGCGCTAAGTACTTCCATACGTCAGTCCGAGTTGCTGCGAACGGCGCGGAATCGACTATTCACGATCTTCGTGTACATTCTCAGCTTTGGCTGCTATATATTATAGATTTCACTGCGAGTTGGACGTGGTCTATTCGGTAGAATATTATCCATTAAAAAATAGTACGCTCAATAGGACGAGTATGGTGACCATAAGTAGAAGCAAGCGCGCGAAACACATTCTTTACAGAAAGTGAATTTTCGTAATAAAGTTAAACATTGTAAACATTGTTAAGGCGTAAGTCTTTCGTGATGAAATGCCAAACAATACTGAACAAAAATGGCATGACAGATTGACACGACACAGGCATGATCTGGCATAAAATGCTATTGAAAAAAGTACCTCCACTTGAAGGTTAGGTCAAATAACATACACATTTTAGTTTAAATTTGATCGATTTATTTAAGTCAATAAATAATTGTTTTATTATTTTAAGTTACGTCAAAGGTAATAATTTAAATTATATATAAATTAATAAAGGTAAAGGCAACTCTCTCGTTTTTATATTATGCTTCTGTTTCTGAAGCATTATCCTTCAACGCGTGGCCTCTTCTCTTCTGGACCTGCTGCATTCTCGTGTTCCTCATCCCCACGTTGTTGTCTTACATAATCGGGAAATCTGACCATGCGCAAAAACCGTTCCAGATCCGGATCACTACAATCATATGGATAGTCGGTGCGACATATAGGACAACGCAATTTGCCGCGTTCCTGCATGCCCTCAAAACATTTCAGACACACATAATGTGTATTCTCGCAGAAACGTATGTCGCGTTTAATAAACTCATAACATACGACACATGTGAAATGCTCAACGCATTCTTTATTCAATTCCTCATCCTCCTCGTTAAAGGTGAGATCCTCCCACGTCGGCGCGAACACATCTTCGCTATCATCAAATTCACCAACATACAAACGCATCTTACGCGAATCTATCTCTTCACAG
Organism: Bactrocera latifrons; assembly: GCF_001853355.1. Taxonomy (NCBI): domain Eukaryota; kingdom Metazoa; phylum Arthropoda; class Insecta; order Diptera; family Tephritidae; genus Bactrocera; species Bactrocera latifrons. The sequence continues at coordinate 771,913 of NW_017537378.1, read as the reverse complement.
AGATACTGTATGTAATCGTAAGCCAATTCCACATCGTAGGTTTGAGAGGTCTCTGCACTATGCGATGTAAATGGTCCGAGATATTCGGCAAGCCCGTCACGATTGAGTCCAAACTTAATGGTGTAAGTGATCGGCTCTGAATCTCCTATATGAAAGACGCCGCGATTTATTTCTTCTGGAGTATTTGCACTTTCACACGTGCAGAACCAGTAGACGCCACTCGGACCGCAGAGCAGAAATGCATCTGTCGAGATGTCATCGAAATCGAAGTCATAGTAATTTTTGCCCTTATGTTCACGTATATACTTCGGGTGTACGGCTTCGCAGTGCGAAAAAATATCGTTCACAGAACCGGACCACCCGCATCGTTCAAAGCGACACTGCGTTGACATTTTTTTAATTTAAGAATTTTTTTCTTTGAATTTTATTATTTAGTCTTTAGATTTTTAGAATTTTTTTCTTTGAATTTAATATTTATTCATTAAGCTTGTGAAGCGCACTATAACTGCAGTATGAATTGAACTGACGCTACCTTCAGTAAGCGAGCGGCTTATGTAGCAGATCATGCAGGTAGATGGATAGCATCGGGTTTTCTAAGCGTTCTAGAAATGTATTCAGTAGAAAATTATGGAAGAATAGAATGAGATGAAAATTTACCTGCAATCATAACAAATTTCAATAATATAGGGCTAGCTCTTTACTTTGCCCTTCATTTTAATCTCTAAACAATGAAAAGGTGCGAAATCCGGATTTTTACTGGATTTAGTTTTACGTTTTTGTTGGGTGCGAAAAGTCAGATTTATTAAGGAATAACCACTAACCGATTTGACAAGATATGTATAATAAAATTCATATATTATAATTATAAATCTGGTCAATAATAAAAATTAAATACCTTATCAAGCTTAGCTATATGCTTTATTTGGAATTAATTAATATTCGCCCTAAAAAATTTCTCCATCTCCTGAAATGCACATCAGCTGTTTCACTCACACTGTAAGTCAGCCGACTGCGCAGAGTTGTATGTTGCCAGGATCACTACATTATCGGCACTTACATGGTACAGTGGTGGCATAAATAATTATATTTTCATAATGCCACTGTAGACATGCACACCCATAGATCCCACCCATAACACAGCACATAAAAAGAGTTCACCAGACGTGTCGATGATGCCCTCGAGTTCAGCTGATAAAGCTCGAGAACATACATATAACCCATCGCCCTCCGACAATTATAAGATTGGAAAAGTTCTCCCTGGATGTCCTCCATGATCAACGTGGAAGCTAAAATATGTACATTCTTAAGCTTTCTGGCAAAAAATTATAGTGAAATAAACCTGTCGGATATTCTCACAAGAATATTAAGCGAATAGGAAATTTCGTGGTACTTGGTCAAACATAGGGCCTAGGTATAGGTGTAGCGGTATTATTATCTTTATATTTTTTCTTACAACAAACGCAGCAAGCATCTTGCCGGAAGAACAAGGTATTGAAAGATCGTGTCAAGCATTAGATGGATTAATTTTAAGACCTGTCATTTATTAATCTATGCATTAGAAGCCACGGTCACTTCGACATTTTCTTTGAAATGCAAGCAAGCTCTGCGGTACAGCAATCCGTAGTTACTCTAGTCTTGATTCCTGGTCAAAATAATATTTGTACTGATAAAGTGTAAATTACTCATTGAAATATCTGAGATTGAAACTTAAGAACTACAAAATAAAACTGAGCTAGGAAACTCACTAAAAGAAGCAACTAAATTCAAGAAAAATAAATCTTAAAAACTCAAATAAAAATAATGTCACACTTTAATTGCATCTTGAGTTTGATATATCAATGAAAGATATATTGTACTAGGTAAAATTTTCCAATGCTTGGTTGGTTGAGATGAGAAGCCCGCAAGTGTCAGAGCGCTAACGACCACTCTTAGGCCAGTGTGAGGCCCAATGTGCTCCAATTTAAGCCTTACCAAGCAACTCAGTGGAGCATTGGGACCCTTGGAAAATGCACCGTCTCATATGACCGAAGGATGGTCATTCATATGTATAATGTTCCAGCGTTTCATCATTCTCTGTGAATGTTCTGAAATCCGCCAACTTCATTTTTCCCATTTTCTGAAGATGGCATTCAAAGAAAAAGTGCCCTGGGATGGCCCCTACGATGTGAGTATACTCCTTTTAATCAGAAGTAGGAGCTATTTACTCTTTCCTCCATCAACTCTTGTTTGTGTGCCAATACCTGCGTATTCCTTTAGGGTTCATTGCTTCAAAGAACTCTTGAAGGAGCTGAATGGCTTTGGGAATCTTAGGGGAATTATGCCTTCAGTTGTGCCCGAGCTGGCCACTTCCCCTGTCTCTTCATTTCCTTCCATTTCCATATTACCGGGTAAACAAAAGACGTTAACCGAATTACCTGCTGAGAGTCTAGCTATTGTATTGCCTGCTTGTATAACCTAACGAAGGGAGACTTCGACTGGAAAATTTATGGAATTGCTGGTCCATTTTTTTCTATTTTTTTATTTTCCTGAAGAAAAGCAATAGAAAATGGGATAAATTAACTGTAATATAAATTTCCGTGTCTGAAATCGAAAAAGGCATTAGACAAAGGGGAACCTAGATAGCTGACGGCGACACCATTAATAACAAAATTGGAAGTTAGGCAAGCAAATAGCAAATAATCAAACAAAAGGAGAACGTGAGCAAGGAAATGGCTTTGAGCGTAAGCGTGTGCGCCCAAAAGCAAACAAAGCAAATTAGTGGCAATAAACACGTGGCAATCAATGCCGAGGCTATGTGGCAAGGAAGCCGAAGGTAATCGTTTTAAAATGGCAAATGAAAACGGCTGTCGGAAATAGCGATAGTTATTGCCTCCAGTCGATACAACCGCTCACAAACACACATATAGAGACAAAAAGTACACACATACACATAGAAACCAAAATATCTACATACACATCGGTACATATGTGTGTGTGCGCAAATGGCAATAACTGGTGTGCAATAAAGCCAGTTGCCCGCTGTGCACTGAAGGCTGATTTTGGGTGCTTCTTTCGGCTGTAAGCAGTTGGCGCTGCCGCTGACAACAGCCAATACAAGAAAGAAAGAAAAAAAAACGATTGCAAACATGGATTCGATGACATAAAACATGCTGCGCTGTAAGCCCCCAGTTGTCGTCGGCTGCTCGCTGAGCAATCAGTGCGATAAACCCGTGTTGGCGATAAGACTGGCGGCCTGACAGCACAGCGTTCCTTGCAAAATTGATGAGCAAATTGACTCAGTGTAAGCAGCAGAACTAGAAGTTAAGCGAATAAACTGTTATTTGTGTGCTGATTTGCTGCACTAAGTGCAGATTCGAGTGCAGTGCTAATTTATTGCATGATACGAGTATTTGCACAGAATGCCAATTAATTCTACACAAATTCATTTTGAATTGCCAGACACAATATTGAAGTTGATGAAATTGATCAAATATGCCGTTAGTGTGAGACGAGCTGCTTCCCAGTTTGTTTGAACTACAAAGTGAACTTAATTTCGAACACTCACACACGCGTACTCTTGCTTGTGCCAACGAAACTGGGTTAATGGCGCTGCAGTGAAGCATTCTTTGCAATGGAAACCGCCGTTAGTCTTTAAATTGCCGTTAAGTTGTTTGCTTATTGACATGTTGTGTTGTTGACGTTGTTATGCTGCTTGCCGACCGCAAACGATCGAATGTTGCAGCTGTGCATATTCAGTGCAAAAGTCGCTTGAGAGCGCTAGCTGTGTATCTGTGTGAGTGTGTGCATAAGTGTGGTTTTGTATTTGTAAGTAATAAATTTTGTGCTGTTATGCAAGCAATAGCAATTATTGTTCGAAGTGTTTAGTTGCGGCAAAAGTGCTGTAAATTCGGTTCTAATAAAGTCATCATCATATTGCAACTGCTTGAGCATGAGTTTATCACTCATATTGACCGAGTTTCCCAGTGGTAAGTGCGACAAATCCATTTTATGTGAATATATTTTACATAGACATACACATTTAAAAAAGTAGAGATTGTCCATTTCATAAAAATATCTCAACAAATGAAAAATATACACAAATAAAGCTTATTTGGAATACTAGTTTTTCTGGCAACGAGATGCTATAGTGACTCCATCCCAACATTTCGAAGTTGTAGCATTATCTTGGAACTAATTTATGCCAAATTTTTATATGCAATGAAGTAAACAGTTTTTCTTACAAGTATTTGATTTTGATCGATCAGTTTGTGTTGGAAGTATAGTGATCCGACGCCGGAGTTTTCGACAAATGAGCAGCTTTTTGGAAAGAAAAAGACGAGTGCAAAATTTTAGATTGATATCGCAAATAACCCGAGAAACTAGTAAGCAAACTGATAGAGGGACGAACATTTAGACTTGTGTGGCTAAATTTACTCAGCTTGTCCAGCTGATCATACATAAATACTCTATATATTTATAGAGTCTCAGGTGTTACAAACCTTGTTGCAAACTTCATTTATATAAAAACCGCACAATAGTTACGCAGTGGGTAAGGACCTAGCCGTTATAAGAAATGGGTAATCCAGTAGGATTTCTATATGCTATATATAATTTACAATATTTTGTTTATTATCAACTTCATAATACACTTCTTGAAGTTAATATAATAATGTACCATACAGTCCACGGTATTCGATCAAGCCAATTTTTCGAAAGATTGAGTTCTAAGTAAAAGAGATATACAGTGAAAGCTGTATTAAATGGATACCCTATTAAGTGGACATCTCCATTAACCATGTACATTGGCATGCCCTACAATTAGTTGATGTTTATTAAGTACGATCTATTAAGCGGACAACTCTATTAACTGGACAGAAAGGCTGGTAATCAGTTTTCGCCTTTATTTGTAAATCAAATTTACACTGTATTGAATAGTTAGTATATAAATAACAATATAAAATGTAAGTATACCACAGCAACGTGTGGCCGGATCCACTAGTATATAAAATACCGGATGCTATAAAGTGTCAATTCGAATATTCGAAAAAAATTAAAAGTATATATTTCTGAACCAGTGAGTTTGAAACCTTTTAATATCTGTCACATGAGCTGAAATTGAAAATATGAATACACTGTGTAAATGAGTGGAAAAAGAATGGTGCCCATAATTTCGAAAATATAGAATCTATAATTATTCGTTTACATTCGAAAATACTTTTTTGGTTTAATACACAGGGAAAAGTTAATTGTATCGCGTAGTGCAATCGTTTCGGGTGTTCTTTAGTTTCTTTAGCGCTTCCCATTGCAAGCATCAATCAAACATGGCATGATTTCATCAGTGTAGTCTTGAGTTTCGAAAAAAAAATTTTAGAAATCCAGTATAAAAAAATATTATTGAACGAAAGCTACTTTTGTTTCGTTAGCAATGAGTTATTTGTAGGTACTGTAATTTCTTATCGCATGTCACAATCAATGGATTTCTTTCTTTGAACCAAGCTTAGAAAGTTAAATCTACGCTTAATATTCTGTCATCGACCCTATTTTATCTGTTAACCATGATCATGCCATATGCCACATAAAAAAATGTTTCATTAAGGTATCTCACATACAATCCGCAATCATATGGAACAAAGTCAGCCGGATGGTCAAAAATCCTGGAAGTAAGGACTGCGTCGAATAAAATTCTCCGTTACAAAAATGAAAAATCTTTTAAACCAGCTGTGAAGAATAAACGAAGAATTATGTGTTATTAATAAATATTTTTATTTTTTCCGGAACCCCGTCCATTAGTGCTTTTATGGTAGCGTCCGATACTCTCATAGCTGCTGAAGACCACTTTCTTTTAAAATTTTGAAGGTCTTTGGACACTTTTTTTTTGCGTTCATCTCCTTTTTTAATAAAGCCCAGTGTCTCTCAATCAGCCTTAGTTCTGGACAGTTAGGTAGATAATATTTTTTGGCATTTCTTTCAGAGCTACTAAGATAAAAATTTGTTTATTTAAAATTTTTAATTGTACGATATGGAAAAAAATGAAACGGACAATTTTATTTGACGCAGTCCTTAGTTATATGGGGGGTAGGTCAAGTTTTCGCCCAATTCTATATATTTTAGGCACAAAGATACACTGTTATGAGTAAATGCCGTAATTGTATTATATGGGAAGTAGGCGTGATTTTAGTTTGATTTCGCTCATTTTCCATCTGTGACGTAGAAATATGAGAAGACTACCAAATTTAGTCGAAATCGGTAGGTTGGGTACCAAGATAAGTGATTTCATCAAAAAGTGGGCTCACACAACGCCCTCTCTTGCCATCTCGGAGGTAGTTTTGAACAGTACCGTTATATCGATCCCTGCATGGTACTGTGATCCTCTGTGCCAAATTACAATTTTATATCTTAATTTAGTGCTAAGTTATGACACTTTATATGTTTTTTGTTAATGACGTTATGTGGGCGTTGCAGTGGTCCGATTACGCCTATCTACGTACTCGTCATTTTATTTGTACTAAAGAACCCGCATAAGAAGTTTCATATCTCAATTTTTATTCAAGTTCCAGCTTGCATTGAGGGATGAGCGGGCGGACGGAAAGATCGACAGTCACCCGGATTTCCACTATACATATATAATATATAAAGCCATAACTGTGTCGCTTAGGTTTAGGTGATACGTACAACCGTTAGGTGAACAATACTATAATATTCTGTAGCAACAGGTTGCAAGAGTATAAAAATGGTATCTAAAGTTGGGGGGTTGGTCACCCTTGCAAGGAACAATGTTGAACAGAAGAAACGAATTATGCTAATAAAATTTGTTTCAGTATGATATGTCGGGGAATTTTCAATTGACCTGTTATAATTGTTAAGAAGGATTATAACTATTCATGTCAGAATCTTGTGATAACAGAAATAGAAAGTGCGATTGAAAAAATGAATCACAGAGCACATTATGAATCGGTAATATTTTGTGCGATCAATTGGTCATATACGAACGAGTGGGTGAGTAATAAACGCTCTCATACAATACAAATTTAGGAAAATCAACAGAAAGTCAAAATTTATATAGTTTTCATTTAACGAAATTTGTAATACATTTTCTCATATTCCGCTGAAGTTTATGCTAAAACTAAATGCTTCCTAATACATAATTAACGGCAGTCGAATACACACATCATGCAGTTATATGATCGTTGAGGCTCGAGCGACGACCGAGTTGCGGCAGTGGCATCTGTTGGCTCACTGCTGCATTACAGAGAAACATTTTAGGAAGTAGTTCAATGTCTCAGAAGTAAACCATCATGTTTTGGAGAGTACATACTTATGTTTACATATGAACTTATATATATTTACGTTAATCAAGTATGCCATTCACGTCTTCGAATTTGCAAACTCATACAAATTCAGTACTTTTACAAAATTCATGCATTCAGTTAACATATAATATTATATATGACGTACTTATGTCTGTACATATGATTATATTTGCATTGAAATTTTCTGTAAGTACTTAATCCGCAAAGCAAACATAGTGTCACTTTCAATGATAGCTTCATACTACAACAGTGAATGAATTAATTGAGCATCACAAAGAGCAGTGTGTACTCTGCAGGGAGACAAGTGGCGAGTGCATGAGAAGACACACAAGCAGAGGCAACGCAATGACAATTTAATGGCACGTAAGTGCGAAGCAAATAAATTAAAAATCAGCGCCGTTAAACATGCGCGAATATGAGGCTAAAATAAAACATGAAAATGCAAAATCATTATTTACAAGTGAAAAAATTGGAAAAAAAAATCGCTGAATTAAAAATGTATGTAAAATATTAATTAAAGCACTTGTGAGGTGACAGCTGTCAAACTTATGAAATTACTCAAAATTGTCATATTTCGATGCTTAAAATGCTTAAAGGCGCACGTGTCAGATAAACATGTAAAAATAATTTATTATTGAGATCTTCGACGCTTTTCTTGGTGGAGCAATTTTTTTTATTAAAATTTTTCAAGAATTTGTATATATAAAATAATTGTATATATGTGTGCAAGGATCTCCGAAACGAAAATGACCATCAGCGTTAAAAGCGCTCTTTCAATTTCAGTTTCAGCTGTCGCCATCCATATCTATTTGTTTCATAGCGATATTTTATGCCTTCGTGAATTGAGATTGAAATTGTGCGAACAGGTGTCTCGCGTTCGTTGAACTATTGTACCGAACGTATTTACCACCTTAAGATGTGCAGCTAATTTATTTTGAAAGAAAAAATTTAAAATAGCAAGAAATAAAAACAATAAGCGCACATTTTGATGGTCAAGGCGAGCAATTTTAAGTGGCCGCATCTTTAAATACCTACAACGGCTTGTTTGTACATATAATATGTTAAAATTAATGTATGCATGTAGATATACCATCAAAAATTTTACCTTTCTCTGTTGTTGTTTTCCCCCCTATAAATATTATTGTACGCGGTATATTTTTCGCATGCTGAAATCCATTTATTTAGCGCTAATTTTTACATGCAACGGGATTTTGTTTAGCATTTTGTCGGCGAATAACAAATTTGTGAAAATAAATTTTGTGCAAAAATGACGTTGGTGAAAGCAATTTTTCATCTTTTGGCTTGTACTTAATTTTTATAAGCAAAGCATCACTTTACGGTGGGTCGTAACAAAAATATTTTTTAAAATTAAATTTAAATTATAAAATACTGATTTTAACTTGTAGTTTAGAGTTATATGTGTCGGAAATTATTAGGGTGCTCCATAAAAATTACATACGCATATTACAATTTTTTTCAATAAATTGTATTAAAATTTTATATGAAATTTTTTTTCAGTAAAAAGTATTTTTTCCCACATTTAAGTCTACCCTAATATATATGAAAAAAATTTAACTAAAGAAATTTAATAAAATACAATTTGTAAAAAAGTTTTCCCATAAGAGTGAACAATTTTTTATTGCCGTCCACCCTAATATACATACATGTATCATAAATAAGAAAATAGAAATGTAAAAAGCATCTACATCATTGGGCTCACCCTAAATTCAAATCACATGCATCTTTATTTAGCAAATAATATTTCTGCTGAATATTTAATACCTGCTGCTAGTAACGTAAAAAGCTTATAGAACAATTAAAATGTTAGCTATTTATGTTCTCAGGTAGCTCAGAAAGATTTATCTTGTGTTTATTTAGGATGGTTATACACCAAGTAACTGCTTAGTGCACATAATATTCACGTGATATATGCATATTATAGTTTTTACTCTCATCTTTAAAGATATGTATATATTAAGGTGGTCCCGAAATTTTGAATAAAAAATTGTTTCTATCTTACATCTACCATGTTTATAGTTTTGTTTTGTGTCTCAATGCATAATTTTTAACTTTAACCTCTGAGCGCTATTTCTAACCATGACAAAAGTACGATGTTAGAAAATTCAGTGAAAAAATTTTATGGCGATTTCAACACTAAACTGTCAAAAATTTGGAGTTTTCAACAAAGGTACTACTACTTCTCGATCTTCCTATAAGCCGTAGTTGATAATATATGTATGTACATGTCAATGGACATGTAAACAAGCAAAATCGCCATATTTGGGAAGAAGAGAAACCTGAAGAGATTAAAGTGTTACCGTTTCTTCCAGTAAAAAACGGCTTGGCGTTTCACGTATGACCTTTTGCATCTAGGGTTGCCATGATGGGTTCATTTTCTTCATTATAGTTCGGCGAATTAGAAGACAGCGGCTGCGCTAGCTAGGTCATGTCGTCCGCATGGATGACAACACTTCAGCTCTGAAAGTAATCGACGCAGTATCCCCGGGGGAAGCGGAGGAAGAGGAACTCCGTTACTCCGTTGAAGAGATCAGGTGGCAAAAGGCCTAGCTGCAATTGTTATCTCGAATTGGCGTCAAATTACCAAAAGAAGAAACCATTGCCGCGCTGCCGTTAACTCGGCTATAACGGCGTAGAAGAAGAAGCAAAAGTTTAGAAAATGCTTGTCTTTTTAAAGCTCATAAAGTGCATTAGGGGAAACCGTTTTGGGTCAATTGACGGCATTAAATGTGATTTGGTAAAAACGCATAAGTGCTTACCTTGAAGGGGACGATAAAGATGATAAAGAATAAATTAAAAACGTTAAAATAATGAACTAGTCTTACTATTTTTTGCTCATGGTAGTAAATGAAGTTACGACATCTTTTAGCAAACCACATGAATATAATTATAGACCCTATATGTATCCCTGAAACTAGGTCAATCGAAGCTTAACCAAAACTATAACCATACAAATCTGTTTTTTATTGCTCACTCCCTACTATATGTATTCACGAGTAAATTGTGCAAAGTAAAATCCATGACAAATAAAAGTTATTTCCTCAGCGCATTTACGCTGATTGCCGCTCTGATTAAAAATCCAATTTGGCAGTCAATACGTTGCCATGTTTTTGTCATATTTTACCATCATGAAATATTTATAGATTGTTAACGAAAGCGCTATTTATAAACAATAGTATGCACTGCCACGTCAAGCCATGTAGGGCTATGCGTAAATGTGCACAGGAGAGTATTAATTTCGGCAAAAATCAAAAACGTATTCGCAATCAACGCTGACATCAATCAATTAATGAAATAACAAATGAAAATTAGAACACCGAATGCGTTTCTGTGCTGCGAGCGGCTTTCTTTGCTGCTTTGTTGCTTCTTGCCGGAAGGCAACACCTCCTCCCCTTCATAAACGTCACCTGTTTAACGAAGCGACTGTCTTACTAAGCGGCACGTCAAAAGTAAATGTTGTCTGCCTGTCTCTCTGTCCGTCGTTTGTTTGCCGCCTGCACTTGTTGTTGCGCGCGAAGTTGGTTGTTGTCAAGCTATTTGGGTGCCTTCACTCTATTTGCATGGTTTCCAAGGAATTCGTGGTTTCTTGCTTTGTTGGCATGTTTGTCGGCATTTTTGTCTTTCGTTGTTGTTTTTTCTTTGAGTTTGTGTGTGTTTTTTTTACCGTGTTCTTCACGAGTTTTGTCCCGTTACATGTTGACAAATGCGCCTATGGTTATTCAAATGCAAAAATGTAGGGGTTTCCTCACTCCAACACACGCACACATAGCGGTATTTGATTTTTCGTATAAAAGTAACGTTTTTTCGTCTAACTTTTGTTGTTGCCTTATTTTAATCGCAAATTTTTGTTTTGTTTGAGTGCGCCATGCCTGTGTGCGTGCATTTTTCGTGCAGGTTTTTCGGTGGAATTTCGTCAGTCGCGAACGGAGTTTGTTGAAAAAAAGTTGTGCCAAGTATTTGATATTGGAAAATATGCAATAGTTGTTAGAAAGTTGCCAAAACGCGCGGCAGTTATGTAATCTGGCAGGAAAAAAGTAACCAAAGCGTGTGTATGTGTGTGAGAGTAAAGTGCCTGTAGGTATTCACACTTAACCATTGTGCATAAATTTCCGCTAATTGAATGAAAACAGCTATTTTGTGTGAGAAAAAAAAAATTTAATATGTGCGCTGAGGTTACTCATACGCACGGGTGCGCCAAAAATCATTGAAATGCTTTCGGTGGCAGATAAGTTGAAACAATTCTTACTATAAAATGTGTTTTCCGTTATTTTTACAGCATACAAATTTCGCAACTACGAAACGCTTTCCACTTGAAGAATTCTGAATTACGCTGTGCAAGTTCACGGCTTCTTTGCCTTCAGTGAACTAACGAACTGCCGCGCAAGTCAAAGAAATTGGCAAATAAATCAAATTTAAAAGTCAATATGAGTGTGTGCGCCTTCTTTTTTCTTAGTTGCTCGAATTTGTCAAATTTCAGCGACTTTTAAAAGACTGGCAGCAGGGCAATAAGATTGCTGCAAGAAGCAAATGAAAACGAGAAAAAATCAAGAAGTTAAAATTAAAACAAACAAAAAATACTGAACGAGCTTGTAATTTAAGGCAAATAAATAATGTATGTAGCGTAATGAAAAGCACAGGAATTCATCAATTGCCAGCTGTACAACTGGCGCTCAAGTATATTTTAGAAATAAAAGGTGATATGAAAATGATGGCGGAATGCGGGCAAATGGAGGCGCGGAATATGTTATAGCAATAACAATTGCGAACTGCAAAGTCATTGCAGAAAATAAAAGTTAAAATCGCGTAAATTTAAAAGTGCAAGTCAAAGCGACTTCACGTGCCCCGGTACGTGTTTGGTGCCATCTGAACAAGCTACACATTTATAGCATAGAAGAGAGGACTGACTGTGCGGCGACGGTATTTGGCAGCTATGTTGTATGTGTGAAGTAACGTTATATTGCAAAAGTTCCTGTTTATTCACGTTATACATAAAAAAAATTAAAATAAAATAATAAAACTTTATGCGGAGTTTCTTAGTATAAGCAATTTCTTTAAAAGTCACCTCTGCTTCCCTCTAAAGATTAGTTTCGGTAAAGTGTGTATAAATGACAGCTGTTTATGCATTATTCAATAAATTGCATTTAATATCACGACGCCAAAATGGAGTTCGGCTTGGGCGGTCGTGTGCAGTTTCTACAAGCGCAGCTCTTTCCCACTTGTGCGCTGTCGCCGATCAATGCTGGAGGTAACTATGTATTTTGCGGCAAATGCTTTATTTATTATAAATTTTATATCAACATCATGTGTGAGTTGTTTCTTCAAGAAATTATGATTTATAGTTTTTTTGGTTGATACTATGTTATAATCTGATTTTTGCGGTCAATGGACACTGTAGATTCGACAGTGCTTTTTCTGAGTCTGACCTTGAACAAAACCTAGCTGAGCCAAAATAAAATTCGTTTCATAAGACAAATCCTAGCCAACGGTCTTTATTAATACATTAAAAATCTGATTAAGAAATAATTACTGAGATCTTCACTTACACATACATTAGGAAGGGCATATTTTAATGTTAGTACGGATTGTATAATCAAAAGTTTTTGTTTTTTTTTTTTTGTAAATCTGCAAGATCAAATATGACTCGGACTGGTCCTTGCTTGATCTTCGTATGTCACTTATTGTTTGTTTACGGCTGGAATTTTTTACAAAAACAAAAAAACAAAAAAGAATAGAGTTTGCTGGAAGTTTTGTCTTCCCAATGGTACTTCGGTTTCAGGTTCGTTCATTACAAGCATAATTACTGGTGACAAGTGGTGGGTTTATGTATATGACTGCGAAGCTGTTCAACAATCTAGAGAATAGCGTTTCAAAAATGCGACGAAACCGAAAAAATGCAATTCTTTGAAGGAATCAGTGTTGGCCCAGCAGCCTATTTTGAAGGCGATCATATAAAATTGCATTTAAGTCATGAAAATGTTTTCCTTTTTTTTTGCCAGGCCGGGTGAAATATAATCAGGTGGTATTCACATATTGCTTCTTAACACATTTCTGTCCTCTGTTATGTTACTTTTCAAAACATTCCCATAGAAAAGTAAATACGTAGTATTTCACCCTTCCTTATCTGAACCCTCTACGAAACACAATGACACATACACACTGCTATATGTAGCAGGGGCGGGTTCACAGGGGGGGAAATGGGGGAAATTTCAAAGGCCAAATGGCTTATTAATAATTTACTACTCTAAAAAAGTATAAAGTAACAAGAAAAGCAATAGCCGTGTGTTATTTTTAAATTTTAATTGAGATTTTTTGGCCAAGTGATATTCTTTCTCTAACTCATTTAGTCAGCGTGATTCTTCAGAAACAATCTATCGATCTGGCATATGCAATAAATGTGATGGCAACGTTGCTTGTCAAAAGACAACAAGTTACCGACTACTGCATTGGAAACGTTGAAGAACTGCGTTGTAGACCTTTATCCCATAATTCACAGCTTTCTTCGCATATTCTGCACACTTCCTGTGACGAATGCGAGATCTGAACGCTCTTTTTCGCCGCATGAAAACGTGGCTGGAGACGAACATGCTTCAAGATAGATTTATCAGTCTGGCGTTTGAAATCACCGCAGAAGAAGTTCTCGAAAAATTCTCAAAACTTGGCCATCATCGTTTATTGTTCTATTCAATACACGAACCGACTACAACAGTACCATATTATACCTTGCAACAAAATATGTACATATGTCACCCGCACGTCTACGATTATATTTTTTTTAATTTAGTAGAATTTGATATTAATAGATTGTTTTGAAATTTTTATACTAAGATATTAAACTGTACTGTATTTAAACAATAATCTTCATGTTACTAGTAAATTTTTATTTCTTTTTTGTACTACAGAACCCGCAAACCAAGTGTTATCAAGATATGTCAAGTTTTACGTCTCGATATTATCATATTAATGACGGCTTGAAGTATGCAAGCCAAATACAGAAGGTTGTATTTTTGTTTGCTTTTGCTGTCTTGTTTTCTTCCAGTCTATTCCCTTCAAATGCTGTTTTTCCTTCTAACTTATAAGTAATCCGTTACGAGCTAGATTAAATGCTACTACGAATGCTTGCTTCAAATCGAGGAGTTGGTAAAAGTGGTGTTGGTTTGGTACTCCTATCAATGTTAAGTGAACTATGACAATTATCATACTATTTTAGACATTCATAATATCAGATATTTTTTATTATTACGGTATGCAAAGATATTTGAGAAGTCTACTCATTGAAAATGAAAAATTTTAATGCATAGAGCATTTAAAGAAGGCAATATATTTCGAGAAGAAAATCGAAATATTCTCTCCCATAATTACGACTTGAGACCGTTGAGACTCCTCTCAAAAAAATTGCTGAAGGCTAAAGCAATGCATCCGCTTTAGAAGAATTGTAGGGAAAATTAGTCTAAAATGCAATGAGGCTACATATCTTGTCGAATGCAAATAGCAAAGTTCTATGGAGATAGGCGAGTTTTAATCATCTTGACAATTTCTCCTCAACTGTTTCATCTGACTGCGATTGATATTAGCTAAGATATTAAAAAAAATCGTGGTGGGTTGTCTGGTCTTTCAGGTGTTCCATATCCAGGAGTTTTGGGAAACACAAATAACCAGCTTTCACAGCTGTGTTAATGGGATCATGCCTTACAGCAGGCGCACGACCCAACCTAGCCTAACCTAGACTAACATTATCATTATTTTCATGCGGATTTTTATTTATTATTTTTACGGATTTACTCTTCTATCATAATGGGCACAAAATGCCACTAGTAGTATGCATATCTTAGTATAAGATAAGCATTCAAAAGTAACATTCTTTAGCGCAAATTCTTAAACCAATATATAATTCACTCTAACAAAATACTTGTGAAGAAATTATCGTAACTTTCTCCCTTGCTTGGCGTGAAATTAAGCAAACTGCAAAGAAAAATGGCAAAATCCGCACAAAGAAGAACACCAACAAAAAAGTTATGATCTCAAAGCAATAGTTCAGAGTTTGAACACCAAACTGTACAGAGTCAACTTGAAAGTTTGCATAAACCGCTAACGGGTATTTGAACTATGGATAACAGCTCACAACTCAACTTAACTCAAGTCAATGAGCGCAGGAAATTATAAATGCTTTGTTTTTTTTTTTCTTTTTTTTTGCGACCGTTACGCGAATGGCTATGCAGCAAAGCGACTGGAAGTAAGCGGAAAACAGCGGCGATAAAATTGAATTTCAAGCGGCGACGCGGGCGAGGCAAGCGAGAGCGGTCAGCAAGCGATGCAATAAACTTTATGCGCAGTATTTCAATATTCGCTGAAAAGGTGCGGAATTTATTGTTCGAAATGCCGCTACTGGTCTATTGGGCTTTACGAGGAGAATCTAAAAGGTTATACACACATACAAAGAATGGTATCTGTATAGCTGCGGCGCTGTTGCACTGATCCGTCGCACTTTTGATGCGGTAATCCGATAACGTATGTACATACAATGCCTGCCACCTCACCAACACCACCTCGCATAACGGTAAAGCTCTTACTTTGTTCGAACCTACTTTGGCGCAAAAACTTTCGAGGCGCTGTGCCCTCGGGAAATCATTATGGCAATCCGTTATGTGTTCAATGCTCGCTTATGAGCTTTTCCTGCGCACTTGAGTGGGATTTGGCGAAAAGCGAAAATTTGTAGAAAACAAACAGGCAACTTGTTTCTGGTGAACCGCTGAACTTACTTGTGTGTGTGTGCGTGTGTGTGTGCGCCCCTTCACTGCTTTCCTTTCTTGGCCGTTGCTGCCTCTATTAGCTGCTAGTTGTGTTGTTGTTGTTGTCGTTGTTTCCCTTTCGCATCCGTGTTTTTGTAATACTGTAGCGACTGTTGTTTCACGTTTTGTTTGTTGTAATTTGATTTCTTATATTTTGTTGTTGCTTTTCTGTTTTCGTAGGAAGTCCTTGCAATTGACTTGTCGTTGTGCGATTGTTGCGTTGCTATGTTGCAGTTGTTGTTGTTGCTGTTGCTTTTACCGTTGTACTTTTTCTATTTTTGTTTATAGTTGTTGTTGCAGTTTGTTATTCACCCGCTAGTTGCTATTGGAAGGATCGTTGTTTTTGCTGTTTTTACTATTTGTTTTGCATTGTTCTTCTATTTGTTTTCCTATTCAGATTCTGTTGTTGTTGTTGTTGCTGTAGTCATGCATTCAGCACTTTGCTTTGTTGTTGTCGTTGTAGTTGTGCTGTAATGGATCAAGAGATTTGATAACGTTAAGGAATTTGTCATTCACTGAGGATTTGTTTTGAATAAAAATAAAAGTGTATGAAACAACAGTACAGTGGATTATCACCCCGTTAGAGTTGAATTACAGTTAGGGACAAAGCAAATGGATGAGTGTTGGTCGGAGCAGTTTGTTTTTTGTTTCCATGAAAAAGTGTGTGTTTTTATTTGATGGAAGCTTCATTAGCTTTTGTTTTTGTTGTAAAATAGTAATCAATGGTTGTAGTGAATTTGGAAGATATGTGGACCTGGCTGTCGTAATTTACTCATTTATGAAATATAGTCATGTAGATTGAAAAAATTGTTTTCAAGTTTTTCAGGAGTACTTTGACTGAGTAGGACTGAATATACAAAAAAGGTACTATAGTCCTTTTAGTTATAAAGTGGTTGGTAAAGTCTTAAAGCGATTACTGACAGAAAGAAAACCGAATTTGAACAGAATTTTCACCGATATTCTCCTAAACCCCAAATGATGTTATCAACTTATTTAAAAAAAATGATTATCTGGATTTCGACAATAACTTAAAATAATTAAGTTTGTTATACTACACCGACTCCGGTAGACTTTTTAATTAAAATTTTGCACGAACATGCATTCGTCGAAATATTTTTTTTTGGGTTGTTGTGAGTGTTAGTGACACCTGTGGAAAAATTCACATCAAAATAATAGAGTTTAGTATACGCTTGTCGTTTTAAAGATCATAAAGTGCATTCGACGATTTTTATGAAGAGTAAAATTATTCAGCAAAGTAGTTTCATTAAATTTTGGATGCGGAATCAAATTTCTGGTGCCGAAACGTTCAGAAAGTTGGAAAAGTCATGCAACGTATTAAAACTTAGTTAAAAAAAGGTTATGTTGACAGTTTTCTTCGATAATCGAGGTATGGTGCACTTCGAATTCCTTTCAACCGCCCAAATTGTCAACCAGGAATACTGTTTGATTTTTGCATCACGATAGAGCACCGTTGCTTACTGCATTGAGGAAGAATCAGTGAGTTTTTCGTTCAATTTTCAACCGATGCCGCAACCGCTTGATTTAGCGCCGTGTGGCTTCTTTCTACTCATCAATCTCAAAAGACCGCTCCGGAGAAACCGTTTTGAGTCAATTGACGATATTAGATGTGATTCGCTACTCGCATTGAAGGATTACCGGAATGGAAATTGACTATAACAACTGTTTCGAGAATTGGAAAAAACGTTGGCGTATTGGTGACATAGGTTTTGAAGAATAAAATAAGAACTTTAAAATTATGAACAAGGTCTTACTATCTTTTGCTCATACATAGTACGTTTGCTACCGAGTGTACTTTTTTCCAACTAAATTTCAATTGAAATTATTCTAGCTTTGGTAAATCAGTCCAAATTACTTTAAACAAATTTTCATAGGATTAAGCTTAAGCGTCGATATTTCACTTGATTTTCTCCCTTTGGGTTGGGTTCGACTACTTGTATTGAAAACCAAAAGACAAGAAAAAATGTTAACCCTTCATAAATTCAAAATATTCCTTAAAAGATCATTCAGTTTGTATGGGAACTATATACTTAGTAGTCCGATGTCGGCGGTTCCGAAAAATGTGCAGCTTCTTGGGGAGAAAAGAATGAAGGACCAGACGTTTATATACAGACAGAGCGATGGACATCCCGAAATGGACGCAGCTTTTCATATTGATCGTTTATATATATATTTTAAGGAATCTCCGACGAATCCTGTTGGGTGTTACAAACATCATGGCAAACCTATCAGCAAACCTGTTTAGGGTATAATTATTAAAAGTGGATCACAAACCAGTTATTTTTAAACTTCATGTTGAGAATTTTCAGAATTGTGTGGAAAATTATCAAAATTGTTTGGAAATTTTTTTCTTTTCGAAAATAAAATTTGTAAAAAAAAAACCTTTGGGGTTTTGTTTTAAAATGTGTGACAAAAGGGTGTAAATTCAGCTATAACACCGTAAGCGATTTTTGAAGTTTCACTTTACCTAGGACACGGTGTGAGGTTACTAAGTAGAATTGAAATTACGATAGTAATACGCTTCTTTTCTGTAGGAAATATTTTGAAATTTGAAACTTATTTCAATTTCTTAAGTTTGCGGCATGTTTCGAAATTATTCACCATGAAACCAAACAAACTTTTCGTTAAGGCTGTCAGATTCGACAATCCAGTGTTATTCGTAAAATTGGGTTCAAAAAACAGGAGTTAGAGACAATTACGTAACTTCTTGTGAAGATTTTCGACTTCGAACTAAGCAGTTAGAAGTATGACTTGCAAAACATAATATTTACATAAATCAATCATATCCTTAAGCAATTAAGGAACGGCTATATTCGGGTGTAGTTGATATTTAAACAGTTTTGCAAAAGACTATAACTATCTAGGCTTGCTTTAGATAATACAAATAACCGTTAGATAAACAAAACTGTTATAAAATACTCTGCTGCGATAAGTTGAGAGATTAAAAAAGTGGTGACTTCATCAAGTTTTTTAATCTTCTATGAACCTCTCCATTTAATGTCGTTTCTTTAAACTAAACTGTGCCGTTTTATTCTGAAAAAAGTTGAAAATTTAAATTCCAGTCAGTTCACTCTTTCTGAAATTGATTTTTTCACAATTACGAAATTCAGTGGTACATAAGTATTTCTTGAATAATGCATTTTGGTATATCAAATGGCCATCGAAACACCACTGCAATCATTACAAATATGCAAAATGTGTTCCTCCTGACTGCTAATTTGTTGCGCCCTGTCTCCTAATTTGCTTGTTATTATTGCTAATGTCAACGAAATGTTTACTGCTAATGCCTCAAGTATCATTTGCACAACTTCAGTGGCAGCATTTGTGGCAATTAGCAAATTGGATCAAATTACTTGCGTACTCGAAGAGGGCTCTTGCAACCATGGTGCAATCGATTTCACAATCAAATTCAAGGAATGAGTGCAGTACATTTGTTGATTTCTAGCGTAAAATGAAGTTAAGTAGATGAAAAAGCAAGGTTTAGGTATTTTAATATATAGTAGAGCATGGTTGTATGTTATTAAAGGCTACCATACTAATTGTCACTAGTGAAATGTGCTTTTTAATTAAAAAAATTTATGATTTGGTTTACTTCAATTAAAAAGATATACATATATTAACCATTGACTTTAAAAGAATTTCCTGGAGGGCATTTGCATGTGAGTACATTATATAAACATGCATTAAATGTTGTGTGACAGTGTTAATATGGCAAAGGGTGCTTAATCCTTTCGCAGAGTGCTGATTAAAAAATAAATTAAATAAATTTTCAGCGGTAAATAAATGCGCTGCGTGAAAACAGAATACAACCACATTTCCGCACTACATACCGGCGTGTGTCCAAATATATACACACATTTCCATGTACAGAGTGCTTTGAGGTTCACTATGTGTGTAAATTTGCGTGCTTATTTATGTGTTGGTGGCGTGTTGATCAGCAGGTGGATAAATAAAGCCAATCGAGCGTGTAAATCACTTCCTCAAAAGCAAAAACAAAAACCAACACAAAAAAATGCAAAATGTGTAATCCGTTCGAGGGTAATTGGGGAAAATGGCTGTTAAGTTGGCGGCAAACGTGAAGTGCTTTAGGGCAGCGCTTGAAAATAATGGGTTTTACGTGCGGTGTATGCTTGCCACATTTTGAAATCTTATCGCAGTGCATCAAATTTTTAAAAGACGATCGTATCAGTGATTTGGCTTCAGAAGAGCATCGAACAATACTTCGAACATGTTTCTGAACATTCGGAAATTCTCTAACACTTTGATTTCATACCGATTCACTTGGATAATGGAGCCGACAAACCGAACTCTGGCGGCTACTTCGCTACCCATATACCGGCGAGAGAGTTATGAGCTCCTTTACGGATGGGGAAAGTTGATGGAGGGCTTTACTGTCAGGAGCTCTCTATCAACTCCAGCTTCAGACTTACTGACTATTGCAGTGTTTTCCAGAGGTTGCAGCCATTAAGGTAGGAGTATATTTACTGCTCCAGGGTACAGCCTCTTTCAGAGAAGTGACCTCAGATAGCAGAGCGGCGATACTAGCCTTGAACTCATTAACAGTGCGTTCAGAGTTGGTCAAGGAGTGCCTAATCCCGCTATCAATACCACCCAGTGTCTTTGTGATAAGACCGGTGTGGGTACCGGAATAGCGGAATAGCAGGAAGTTGTAAAGCTGATGAGCTAGCAGGAAAAGTCACCCTAAAACCGCCATCGTGTGGGGAATGTGGGTCGGTGCTCCCGTATACTCGCGGGAGCTTGGCCAGCGCTGTGCCATCGTCGGTACATACGTTGTTGCAAAAGCCTTTTGCCCCAAGATCGATTGCAGGAGGTCTCTTTGTAAGCCTCTCCTTAGTTGTGGAGAGTGGCTGGAAATCTCATCAGTAGATGTATCGAAGAAGATGAGGTAGAAACAACTCAAATTCTCTTCTTAATATCCTCGCGTTTGCGAGGTCAGGACTCAAAAATACTGGGGAGTGCATACCTTCAGACATGCCACCGAACTGTAATAATCAGTATCTCAGAGAGCTTTTGGAAATTATTTATTTTGGAGTTGCCACCTGTCGAAAAAATTCAAACTAAGAAACAAATTAAAAAAAGTAACGAAAGTTACTTAGCTTTTATTTTTAACATAATCAGAAATAGAGCTACCACCTGCAGGAAAAATATAAAACTCAGCAAATATTACAAAATCAGTGTGAACATAACGTTTGGAGAAGAGTGTGCTTATATTTGTTTGCAATATATCTTCGAAAGGTGTTGACAACTGAAGAAAAAGGGAACATAAATGGTATATTGAAGTTGCCACATTGTGTTTAAATTAGTATGAAAGTTATATTGTGTTAGTATATATTGCAAAATGAGTGACAAAAAGCGGGAGAAAATAATAGTTATAGTGAAAGAGGTCCGTGGATTTTAATTTGAATATATTTTTGAAATAGGTTGCCACTTATTGAAGAAATATCAACTAAAGAGAAATATTTCTATCATAAGGCATCTCTCAGAACGTTTCGGAACTTTTATGAAAACATTTTTGTTTTGAATATATTTTTGAAATAGAGTTGCCACTTATTGAAAAAATGTTAACTAACTAAAAATACAACCATCATAACCCATTCCTCAAAATGTTTCGGAACGTGAGTGAAAAATTCTTATTTTTTATTTTTAATATATTTGTGAAATAGAGCTGCCACATTTTGAAAAAATGTCACCTGAAGAAAAATAGGTTCATTATAAATTATTTCTCAAAACGTTTCTGAACGTATATCGAAAAGTCTTATTTTGAATATATTTATAATATAGTTGCCACTCATTAAAAAATGTTAACTAAAGAAAAATACGATCATAAGACATTTCTCAAAACGTTTCGGAACGTATGGTATATGAAATTTTTCTTTTGATTATATTTTTGAAATAGAGTTGCCACATATTGAAAAAATGTCAACTAATTAAAAATATGTCCACCATAAGACATTTCTCAAAACCCTTCTGATATATTTCTCCAAACTTTATTTGATATATATACATATGTATATCAAGTTTTTTTATTGAGTTATATTTTAAAATAGGGTTGCCATCTTTCTGTAAGCCAACTGCAGGAGCTCACCGAATGCTCTAGAAATACCTCCCTTTCAGGTGGTTTCGCTTAGCAGATACGTGTGCTTGCTTGTACACACCAAAGTGGTCATCTGTGATAGCACGGAGAATATTAATAATTGCTGCCGCAACAACTGCAACAGCAGGTGCCAACGCAGTTATTAACAGTTATATGCGCATTTTGTGAGAATATGATTTTTGATATAGTTGCAAACATAAAATTTAATTATTATGACAGCTGCAATAAAGGCGCACCAACAAATGTGCTGGCCACAATAGATTAATTGCATAACAACAAAAGGCACAAAAAACAACAACAAAAAATAAATAAAAATAAAAATCAGTGAAATCAAAATTTTGTCTGGCTTTATTTGCTCGCCGCCAGCTGCAAACGCTATTCCCCGGCGACAACTGTTGCCACTGCGCTGTTACAAGCACACACGCACACACACATGAAGCATTCTGCCGTTATTGCCGTATTGTCATGTTGCTCACCGCACATTTTCGTGCACGATTAATTAAAATTTTATGCCTGCATGGGAAAATTGTTGGCAATGAAAAGCAGCTGACAAATAAGTGAACCGACGAGAGCCAGAAAGCCTCGCTTGGGGTTGCCACCAGCACACACACGCCGCTACAAATTATACAATAATATAATATATATAAGCGCTATGCAAGTGTGTGTGTGAAACTCGGCACTAAAATGTGCAACATTTAATGTTGCTAATGTATGATTTTGTTTTTGTTGTTGGTATGTGGCAGTGACAGGCGGAAGAAATTCGGCGATAAGTGCGATTCGAAATTTATTTTTGATGTATGTTTGTATATGAATTTTATCGGCAATTTCGGCAATTGCCGGCACTCGCTTGCTGCGCATTTCTAACTTGTATTTGTGTGCATGTGTCTGTGTGTGTATAATTGCGGTTTATTTACCGCTGCAAAATATTTGCTTACAATTTTAATAGTTGCAGCGCTTCTATGTTTGTAAATCATAAATAAAATCATACATTTGTTAAATTTTTTGGCAAATGCTCCGCAGGAAATTATTTATCGCCAAACATTTGAGTGCATTTATTTTACAATAAATTTAAATAAACGAAATTTTCTTTAAAATTATTTTCTGGCAAAATAATATAATTGTTGCAGTGAAGAAGTATTTTTGCGCTGGCCGAGCTATTACTCAAAATTAAAGTGCTCTTCATACAATATGTGGTTGCTTTGTGGCATTTTCACATAAATTCTTAATACATATTTTAAATGCTAAAAATGTAACATTAAATAGTGCATTTAACTAAATCTGAGAGAAAATATCAAAATAAAGACACAAAAAGTTTGTTTTTTACTTTCACTGCTTTTGTTCTCTACTAATGATGGAATGCCATCGCATATCGCACATCGATCAGGCACTATCATGCCATTAGGCAACCACTGGACTGTGTTTTTCATCGTTAAACTTTATTATGCGCAATGCCCTGAGTAAATAATATTATGTATACAATTTGTTTACAATTCAAGTTCTTGATAGATTTCACTGCGAAGCAACCAATGAAGAGTCTTACGGGAAAGGAAACAAATTTTAGATGTATAACACACACCACCGCTTCGTCGATTTGAAAGCAGCTTTTTCCCTACGTAAAACTACTTAATACGGCTGTGTAAACCGACGTTGAGCAATACTAAACGAGGTTTCAGACAAAGCGACTTCTTATTGTGCAACTTCTTCAACCTACTCCTGGAGAAAATAATTCTAGCTGCAAAAGTAAACAGAGAATGTATTATCTTTTATAAGAGTGTACAGCTGCTGACATACGCCGATGATAATGATATCATTGCCCTTAACAACCACACCATTAGTTCTGCTAGTGAACGAAGGTAAGACAAAATATCTCCTCTCTACAAACCAACAGTCGTCGCACTGTTGAAAGGCATAACTCCGAAGTCGTAGATAATTTCGGCTATCTTGGCACCAGTATTAACACCAACAGCAACGTCAGCCTCGAAATCTAACGCAGGTTCGCGGTTGTCAACAAATGCTATTTCGGACTAAGTAGGCAATTGAGAAGTAAAATCCTCTCTTGACGAAAAAATATTAAATTCTACAAGTCACTTATCATTCCTGTCCTGCTATATGCTGCATAGGCATGGAAGGTGACAATATCTGTGGAGCTTTTTGAGAGAAAAGTTCTACGGAAGATTTATGGTCTTTTGCGCATTGTCAACGGCGAATATCGCGTTCGATGGAATGATGAGCTGTATGAGATATACGAAGATATTGACATAGTTCAGCGAATTATGTCGTCCGAATGGATGAAACCATTCGAGCTCTGATGGTATTCGACACAGGACCCGACGGTGGAAGCAGAGGAAGATTAGGACCTCCAGAAGAAGAAGGATCTGGCTACACTTCGAATCTACAATTGGCGCCAAACAGTGAAAAGGAAGAACGACTGGCGCACTGTAAAAAACTCGGCTTTAACCGCATAAGCGGTGTCTACTTTAATAGAGAAGAAGAAGACTCTCCTATACATGTAATTACATTAAAGAGCATGCGTGTAATATTCTATCGATCATTGTGTACAATTTTGCCTAAGAGTCTAGAGTCGGTTTTCAGCCAGCGATTTTAAAGACGAAGTTCAAAAAATCTGATTAATCGGTTGTTTGGGAGATATATACTATAGTTGTTCGATCGGACTGATTCCGACAAATGATTAATAGAATATCAAAATTCCCCTAGAAGTTAAATTTTAATCGGGTATCTCTAAAACTGATGAACAATCCCCAAACAACTTCGCTTTTAAAATTGCTGTCTCGAAATCTTAGGCAAAGTTATTCAGAATGATGCGTAAAATATTTCTCGCATACGCGATTTTTCTGTTCTTTGGCTCCCTGTAAATCAACCCGTTCTAATGAACACGTTGCAACCTGTTTGAAATTTTTTTTCGATTAATATGAAGAAGTAAGAGAATGTAAAAAACGAGTATCAAATCGAATCATGATTAAAATTTTTTTAAAAGAGTTGCAGTTTGTTAAAATTGTTTCCAATGAATTTTAAATTATAAAAGAAATATTGTAATGGATATGACATACCCAAGATAATGAACAGGTTTAAAGTTTAAAATAGTTTTGAGAAAAGTTGCCATCTGTTTGAAATGTTCGTTCATAAAAAAAAAAAAAATAAGAATACTGGCAAGAAATCGCGTTATGTTCATATTTATTTTTTTAGAAGAGTTGCCACCTTTTTAAGTAACATTTTTATATAAAGAAATCGATAAGATGAAATAAATATTTCAATATGAATAATATATCAAAGGCGTTTGAAAGGTTTACAGACCTTTAAGAAAAGTTGCCACCTGGTTAAAATTTGCACTCAACTAAATTGATAAAATTAAAGAAATATAGGAATATTGTATCAAACTAAATAAGTTCTTATTTCTGAGCAGGGTTCAAAGCCATTTGAAATTTTCTATTGAAAAATAGACAAATTTAATAGAAGGATAAAAAAATTTAATTCTATAATTTCTAAGAGGCCCATATTTTTGTTTTAATAGACCCAGAGGAACTAAGTAGATTCGTCGTAGAGATTCTGAAATGCAGTAACAACAACTTGTTGAGTAAAGCTCTGTTCAATGCCAAGCTGCCAAAGCCATAACACCAGCACTATTGCCCCAGTGCCACAAATTTGCATGGATACGTAACTACTAGGTGGT
The DNA here is from genome assembly GCF_001853355.1 of Bactrocera latifrons. Lineage (NCBI taxonomy): Eukaryota > Metazoa > Arthropoda > Insecta > Diptera > Tephritidae > Bactrocera > Bactrocera latifrons. The sequence goes on along the minus strand of NW_017537378.1, from coordinate 745,999 downwards.
AAGGGATGTGCAGGAATGAGGGAGAGTATAAAAATTTAAACAATTTAATTGCAAACACTCGCATAACAATTAAAAGCAACGATATAATGAACGAGTTCAAAGAAAATAAACAAATATGAAAATTGATTCGAGAGCACAATGTCAAAGCAGAGAGAGCGCATTGTCAAAGGAGAGAGCACACTGCAGCGCTGTGTGTCGACAAAAGCGAAACTCATACGATACCTTTACAGTTATGTGGGTGAAAGCGCTTTTGCAACGCGACAAATGAGTGCTAGCAGGGAGAGACTGAGGCAAATTGAGAGAGAAGACGAGAGAGCGCTAGTGACTACTGAAAAAGCTCTCTGAAAATTGCACGCGCATTAAAAGCTCAAAAAAATTCGCATTAAAAATTGCAACGCGCAAAAAAAAGAACGCCATTTTTTGTTTCTCAACTTGACCATTAGCGAGGTTTTTGCTTTGTTTTGATGTGCGCTGTGGTAATAAAAACAACAGCAACTGTAATGACAAAACAAACCAGAAGGCAATAATAATTGCGGTGGCAGCGACAGAGGCGAGCAATTTTGTGTGAACACACAAGGTCAATGCTTTTGTTGCTGCTTTCCCACGCACAGCCAAACATGCACTTGCAAACAAACATATGTATGTGTATGTATGTAGCAGTGCTATGTACACGCCACCCACCACCCAGCCGTACGGACGGACGTACAGCCATTGACGCTTAGCACATGCCACCTTTTATTGCGATCACCAATTTTATTGTTATTGTTATTTTGCTCGCTGTTCTTCTGTTTCTGTTTTTGTTTTGTTCTTCTTTTTTTTTGCTTAAATGTTTTCCTTTCCAACGCTGTGGACAGTTTTTGCTTGCTTACATACGCCAACGACAAAAAATGCCCACAAGTGTTGGTGTGTGTGGTCACGTTTAGGTGGGTGGATGATTTTGTGTGAATCTCCGTTACTTTCACTAAATGAAAATTATGAACTGCAATTAAGCGAGAATTTATTACCATTTGAGGCTTTGGCAAACGCTTTCGGGGGCCGTCGCCTTTTCATTGACTTTAATGTGAATTTATTTGTTTGCTCTGTATGAGTGTGTTGTTCTTCGTATGTGTGTGTGTTTGCTGCATTAATTTTACAGTAATCGTTTGAACGTGTGATTTGCACCAGACAGACGGACTTCTTGTGATTTATGGGCGAGAAAATGCAGCAATCACAAGTTTTTATTTTCTTCGATTTTGCTCTTACTTTCGGCCATTTGTAGTGGCAATAAATTTTCGAAATACTATATTTTTCATGAATTTTTCTTTTGCTTATAAAATTTTCCTTTTGTTTATAAATTTAGAGTGCCTTTGGCGATTTTTGCGATGAACGAAATTATTCAACAAAGAAGTTTTGTTTGTCGCGAGCAAGTGTTTTTGATTGCTACAAATTATTCAATTAGGGTCGAGTACACTTTGACGATGAGCCACGTCGAGTACGGCTATCAAGATTTACTGCTGATCAACACATCAATAAAATAAAGAATCGGCGCCTCGAAAGCGACGATTAACCGTCAGAGATCTTACTGGCATCTTAGGAATATCGAAAGTCAAAACCATTTTGAAGATTTTTTGGGCTTAAGAAAAGTGAAGGTTCAATTTACTAATTTTTTTCGGAAAACAACGTCGCGTTAACGTTTATGATTTAATACTTTCCGACTACTAGGTTGTTATGAAACTGGTGATGAGTCTGGGATCTATGCTTACGACCCGGAAATAAACGATCAATCGGACAAATATCGTGGTAAAGGTGAGCGAAGCCGAAAAAACCTAGTCAAGGTTACGTTGACAGTTTTCTTCGTTTATCGAGGTGTAGTGTACTCCGAATTTCTTCCGACCGGCCAAACTGTCAACAAGGAGCACTATATGAGTGTTATGCGTCATTTCGGCGAACCTATCCGTAAAAAGCGGCCGGAATTATGGGCCGACAACTGTTGATTTTCGCACCACGGTAATGCATTGATTCTACATGTATTCTTCGTCCAATTTTCAATCGAATATTTTGCCACAACCATCGTATTCACTCCGTGTGACTTCCGACTATTCAGCAAAAATCTAACGACCGCTTCGAGGAAACCGTTTTGAGTCAATTGAAGCCATTAAATTTCAAGCACTACGTGCTAATTCTTAGCACAAGTGTATTGGTGTCAAGGGGGGTTACCTTGAGGGGGACGATATTGATTTTGAAGAAGAAATCTATAATGTTAAAATTATCAACAAAATCTTATTAATTTTTGTTTACAGTACTTTCAATTTGTGGTGGAAAACATATTTTAAAACTTCAAAAAAAAAAAAAAAAAAAAAAAAAAAAAAAAAAAAAACGGGAAAAATTAAAACAAGACAGAAAGACCGTATATTTTTTCAGTTTCGTACTGATAGTAGAGTCCATAAATATTGCACACCATGAAACATTCCTATCGAATATGCCGAAAATATTTGAATGAAAACAAAGAAAAAGTTACAAGCAATAGAAAAATTAAAGTTATTCTAAACTCTCCTTCCTAAAGCGTTTTGTATAAGTACTGTGGACTAACGATACGACAATGACTCATTCCCTGGCCTTGTTAGAAAAAAAACACTATCGCTTGTCAAAAGATCAGAAATTTAAGCAAAGGTCTAATAAAAATATCTCAAATATAGAAATAATAAAGACACTCTGAAATTCTTTTCTTCAACTAATGTCCTGTCGTAGGAGAAGCGGCGTATTCACGTATGTCCGGAAACTCTCAAGGTTGGTCGTCTAAGCTATCCACGAGCGATCGCATCAAGACCTTAGACTTTAGATAAATTCCAATAGACTCAATTTTTCAACGCATTTCTGTGGAGAATTTTCGAAAATTTATACCTTTTTCTCGTTCATTATTTCCCCCTAACCTAACAGAATATTGAAGAAAAGGATAAAAAATGCGCTCCATTATTTCTTCTTAACATAACCGAATCTTGAAGTGTACTCGGAAATTCATCACAGCAATCTATATAATTTTCTGCTCCATATTTTCCTTTTAATCTAAAATATAATTTTTCGTTGCTGAAGTGTTTTAAATTTCTCCTAAAATTATACCTTTAGTCCTGCTTTAGACTTAAAGATTGTTAGAAACAAAATTTCTCCCTGGAAGCCCAGTTGGTCAGAACAAGTTTACCCATCATAAGTACGGTATTTATGTTTTCAAAAACATCTCCATTTAGTAGATCTTCTCTCCTAGTACCATCAAACTTACATAAAGAGTTAAATAATAAAATTTTTTTTGAAAAGTAACGAATACTTTTCTGGAACAGCCAATGGCGAACCTCAAATGTAGTTTTGACAATAAAACTATATAAACATAATGCTGTAAGTAATTAGGTTGTACGTGGTTAAAACTTACAAAAGGAAAAATGTCGGAAAGTCGTTAATTAAAAGTAACACCTGAACCAGCAAGGCACCAACTTCATGATGAAACGACAAATGCAAACGTAAACAATTGAAGTAAGACAAGTGCCGCCAAGAAATGAGTTTTACAAGAAGAAGAAAGTCCACACTGCTTAACATTAACGTCTCAAAGCAGAGCCTTCGGCAGATACGAAAAAAAAATTAGTTTATGGTAAATTAATAGCAGCAGCAAACGCCTTACTTACACGGTCAATGGTGAACGGAAAAATTTTTTGTACTAAGAAAGACACTGTTAGAGAGAGCAAAAGTTCAAATGGCATAGCTGAAAAGCTCCGTGGATGAATGACAAAGAGAGTACCAGAGAGTAAAGCAACAAATTGACACCCACACAAAAGCTTTGTCACACGAATAAGTAAAATCGCAAGCACTTTGGAAGACGCGACGCGACAAAAGCTCCGAAGACGTGGATACAAGTTGTTGTATTCGGTATGTGTAAGAGCATAAGTTGGCTCAAAGCAAACGATGTTGTTGTCGCAGCTACCGCTGTTGTTGGCTGTGGCGCCTGTCGTCGTCAAAGTGGCTGTCGCGTGCATGCAACACAACAACAATAGCAACAAAGAGCATTCGCACCTCAAAAGCTCGCAAACCACACGAACACACACACGCGATTGTTGCCATTTAACAGCATAAATGCTTGCGTCTGTGTGTGGGCAAAGCGCAAACCTAAGAGAAACCGAAGGACGGACGCTCGGGCGGAAGGCACCAAGCATTCACACAGCGAATTGGCAAAAAAATTTTCCCGCTGATTTCAGTTATCAACAAAGCGAGCAACAGTGAGGCACAACCGAAGCAACGGGCAGCCAAGCACACAGCGAGCGTAAATAGTCAACTCGAACAGAGACGTGAAAAGTAGAAAAAGTCGGCGGAAAAGCGTCGAAATTGTGTTGGCGTGTAACGGTTGACGATTTCGCGTAGAAAAGGTGGTTAGTAGATTTCGTTGTGATTTGTGGTTAAATATTTTGAATCTCAAGTGAAGCAGAGAAAGTGTGACAAGTGAAATTTTGCTGATTTTCTTTGGTAATATAACGGCAAAAGTGTTCAGAATGCGACCGTTTTTTCTATTTGTTGATGAAATGGGAAGTGCTGCTGCAAAAGTTTAAAAAACTTTTTTTTTTAATCGTTTAATTATTTTAAAAACTATCCATCGAAAATTTCTGTGAATTTGAAAACATTTTGATTTCAGAATTTTATAAAATAAGTGAAAATTAAATTTTGCACCGAAGAAAATGTATCAGAC
>NW_017537378.1:704441-740762 GCF_001853355.1 Bactrocera latifrons | reverse complement strand
AAAAAAAAAAAAAAAAAAAAAAAAAACCGTTCGACGCAATTTTTGAAAAAAAGAGAAATTTTTTCAAAATTTTGATTTATTGATCATAAAAATTGGATACTAAAATCTAAATTTTAATATAAAATTTCCAGCTGCCGCTTTCTGATATAACCAGTATACAACTATTTTATAACCAAAATTCAAATTTTGTTTCAATATTTAATTTTTTTATAATTGACCATATATGTACGTCTCCTTAAAATTAGTTAAAATATATTTTTGAATTTTTTTTTTGCCAAAAGGTTCATACAAAACAACAAACTAAAAAGTTGAAATCTTGAAATAATCGAATAGAACGGTGCAAAAAATAACAAAATTTACATAAAGTAAAAAAAATAAAAGAAAACAAAAAAAAAAAAAATTACAAAAGTAAAGTTTCAAAGGTGAAAAAGTGTAAAACAAAGTTCAACTGCAACGTGATTTAAAAAAAAAAAAAGTAAAAAAAACTGGAAATTCGCGTAAGAAAAGCACGTCTTCGTCAGCAACAGCAATTGTCAGCAGATAAACGCAGTTGGGCTAGCGGAAAGTGTGCTCCGAGCATCAGCTGTCAAAAACAACAAATTGCAACAACAACGCTAAGCCATAGCACGGCGTGGTTATAATTTAATAAACTTCGCCAACTCAAATTCGTGAAAATTTCGGGTATGTTTTTTGCCTTCCCGCACACATACACACACATGCCTGTTGACGCGTCTTCAGCTGGCAAAGAAGAAAATAAATTTTTGAAACCATTATTTTAAATGCTTCCGCTGTAGCAGCTGATGTTACCATGTACCATGGTTCCTTTGGTGGTGTTATGAAAATGTTTGTGTAGCCATGCATGTGGCTACAGTCAGATTTGGTTCATGAAGCTCCCACGACGCCGGAAATTCAGCGCGATGTATTGGTATTGTTGGCTGGTCTTTGTATTTTTCTTGATTTGATGACTTGTTGACGTAGTTTTAGAGAAAGTGAGATAACAGTTATGGACCGGATATGAATTCGGTATTTTCCGGATATATTTGTTTGCGTTCCGGTTGGATGCGTCTGTAAGGGTTATTTCTAAACTACCGTTGATTTTGCTAACACAAGCAAATATTTTTGGGAATAGGGGAAGCTTTCATAGAAAACCTGTTAAACGTTTTAGAGAGAATTCCTCCAAACTTATTACAATAATTACACATTTCAATTCAAATTTGTTTGATAGCATTTGTATCTCGATCAAATTTTGTTGGCATTTCATTTTCAGCAAAATTTGTGTGGGGAGTTTATTTATTCCATCAATTAATCATATATCATTTCGTCAGAATTTCGTTCGCTTCTGGGAATAAATTTATGAAAATTTGTACCGTTTAAGCAATAATGTAAAGAATAAATATTAATTAAGAAAGCAGCTGTAAACTGAAAAGCAGCAAATAAAAGCTTAAAGCTGTCACATACTTTTTTACAACGCGAAAGTTGCTCTTTGGAGTAAAAATAATATCTTTGGAAGAAAAACATTTCATAAAGTAAGCTTTCAGTAAATATTTTATACTATATTATAAACTTTTTTCAGATTAAAAATAATGAATTTTCTCTTATAAGTTGCAAAAAGTTAAAGGTGACGGGGAACTGAACTCTATACCGAATAGGCAACTATAGTGGTGAATAAGTAAAAAACTTCGAGATGAAGACTATCTTAATTTTGATTACAATAGTGCATCTTTTAGAAGACCTCTCTATTTTAAAGGTTTTCAGAAGTGCTGCCACCTATTTGGAATATTTAATTCAATCCAAAGTATAAAAGAAACAAATTTTTAAATGACTATAAAACTAGAAAAGTTAAAGTAGTAAATATATATATATTAAACCTTTGTTGATGATGAGAGTTGCCACTTTTTGAAAATTTTTATATTATTTATACGTGAAACTGAATTTATTATTGCAGTACTAAACAGTTTTAAACAGTTTTTATAAATGAGTTTTTTAAGAGTTGCCACTTTTTTCAAATTTTTAATCCAAACAAAAAGTTTCGATAAAGCAATAGGTATATCAAATGAGAGACATTTCGAAAATTTTGCATCAAAAAATATATTTCTTACTTCTTCTCCAGTTTTCGCATAACAAACAATGCAACCTTCAAAATCTACAATAATTACTTTTGAATATCCCTTGAGTTACCATGTATTAAATTAAATGTTTACGACACACCATATAAATCATATATAATTTGCTATTTTTGCAACTTATCTCAAGGAGACGGAAGCATCAAAGATAAATGAAACTAATGTTAACGGAAATGATAAAAAAGCGACAAGTTGTTGTCCGGACTGACCAACTAAGTTGACAACACAAGCAGTTAGTTGGCCGCAGCTGGTGCAAATGAAGGTACCGCTTTTGTTGTCTTTTCGCTTGAAGCTTTGGTTTTTGCTCCCTGGTTTATGCAAAGCACGTAGGAAAATGGTCACAAAAAATATAAACAACTACAAAGAATAGAAGAATACAATATGCATGTATCATGAAAAGGATTTAAAAAAATAAAAAATTACGGAACTTAAAATAATAAACAGTAAAAAAAATAAGTGTGTGTAATAAGTAAACAAATCTTGGTAATATCGAAGATAGCCTCTATTCCACTTTAATGACGTATCCGCCTAATCTCTTGAACAAATTCAACTCGATAACTTTGTTGTTGCTTTTAAATGTATTTTTTTTTTATTAGAATGCAGAATCAAGTAGAGAAAATGCGAATCTAAAACAGTTATAATAAAAAATTTCGTTTTTTTGCAGTTTTCCACTTTTTTCTACAATAAAAGAACAGTTCATCATAGATCTACCAGGCATCGGAAGCAATACTTGACAAACATACATATGTATATGTATATTAGACGAACAAATTTCAATGTTAAGTCAATCACATTTCGGAGAAATTTTCTTCGACAACTCTGAAAGTAGCGTTTCGAGTAAAAACAGTTTACAGTTTTGGAAGCCGTTTACACTAAGTTCAAATATTTTTACATAGGAGAATATTTTCAAAAATCATTCTAAATGTAAAAAAAAAATTATTTTTGGCAGTTCACAAGTGGGTTGGGTATATGTTTCGAATAAAAAACCGACTTTTTTCTACAATTTTTGTCTCACATAAAAAATGAAATTAGGAAATGTTTTTTTTTGAGTTTTTTATTGTAACAAACAAAAAAATTCTTAAATTTTTGGAAAAACAAAAAATATTTTAAACTCGGTCATTGCGACGCCATATCCTTTTCGCCAGGGTTGTTAGGATTACTCCTTACAGATTCATCTAAAGTGAAATAAACACGAAAACGCGTTTAAAGACGGTGCATTCAGCGTAGCTAGCATCGAGTGCACAAGTTCTCAAGACTGTATCTTCGAAATTAACACTCGGATTAGCTTGAAAATTTAGGACAATATTCTAGAGGTGTTGTAGAATTTAATAGAACAACAAAAATTGATTTTTTTTTAAATCCGCTAACCCCTAAAAACTCTTACAATTACGCTCATATCTGTAACTCGGTAACTAATTGCCATTTCTGATTAAATGTTCGGAGAAAATTTTCAAAAAAAAAAAAACCATCATTCAATATGTAAGCAAAAAAATCAATTTTTGGCAGTTCACAAGCGAATATAACGCCGTATCTGTGTGATAGCCTACATGGCTGTAGTTTTTTATCTATTCTTCGCGTCTGGAACTTAGTTGTATCTACAACAATATTTTAAAACAGCTTAACTCGCATTCAGTTATTAAGTTAAAACGTGAGGACTTTGAATTTTGTTAGTATGATTCAAAATATATTACCACATCTTTGCCAGAAACTAACTAACTAGTAAATTCAGCTAAAGTTGACTTGACTGACATATAATCACAGACTTAAACTTATAGGTATGTATGTATGTAGTGGAGAAAGGCATCTATAAAATCATAGCAAGGATCGGAAGTTGAAAGCGAAATCGGAATTATCGTGATCAGTATAAAATATTTACCCAATATGTAGTATATAGTATATATATATCTACATCGGTACATATTTAAAAATTAATGAAAATTTTCCTCTTCATCTTTCCCTGCAACACAATAATAACACTATGTTAATTGTCTACAACAACGTCATTAGTACACAGTGGCGTCAACATACCTGCAGTGTTGACCACTTCCAAAAACATGGCAAAAACAAGAACAAAAACAAAAACGTTCTGCTGCAACAGCAACAGCACTCTCTGTTGGCTAATAAAATCGTTGTGGTTTTGCTGTTTATTAAGTGCCGTTATAATACTTACACACATAAATATTTGTACATTTGCTTATATTTACATGGCCCGAGCAGCTTCTTGGAGCCGCAGCTGTGCTCTGATTTTGTGCAGTTTGTTTTTGTGTGCAAGTTGTTTTTGGCAGTTTCGTAAACGGTTTTGCGGTTAAAGCAACCTTGGTATAAAGGGCTTGCAAAACGTTTATATTAATTGTGTGAGGTAATAGCAACTTTTAGCTTAGAAACTGCCGAGAACCACATCATTAAAAGTTAGGGGGAGTCGAATAAATTGAATTTCCTCTATAAGTTAGAATGCATTTGAAGCATAAGGAAAATAGTTTTTATAACAGAAATGTGATAATGTCAAAGTTTTGGTTTTCGAGAGATTTAGGGGTCTCTGGTGAAAACTAGTCTGATATCTTGCTAAGTAACTATAAGCACTTTAAATTAGATTTCAGTTTGATATTGTCTCAATATCTTCACTTAAGAGGTAGTATTGTATTGCAAAGTCCCCAGCCGGCAAAACTATTTTTTTTTTTTTTTGGAAAAAAATACAACATACGCATTCAAGGATGATGCACTGATTATACTGACCCTCCCACTTTTCGTTACCAATTTTGTAGTACAAATAGTCTTTTGCTTCAAAATAGGCGATCACCTGTTCATTCGACGAAGAGTATCCGTATTCTTTTGAGATTTTAGAGGAGAAAATAGTAATTGGGGGCCGGATCTTGGGAATAAAATGGATGCGGATGCAACCCAAAGCCCATTTCATGGATTTTTGCCACCGTTTTAACTGACTTGTGATACGGCGCAACATTGTCTTGGTGAMACAGCACTTTCTTTGTCTTCAAATGCAGTTTTCGTGCAGTCTAATAACACTTTGTCATAGTCGCTGTTAATGGTTCTTAATTTTTTAAGGTAGTCAATAAAAATTATTCCATGCGCATCCGAAATGCAGACACCAGAACATTGCTCAGTTGGCTGCTGCAATTTTCCTCCGAGCGGGTTCATAGTGTACAATTCGGGCGATGACTGTATATTGAACTTCGGAGCGATATTTTGTATCCATGTTTCATCTATTACCACATATCGACGAAAGAACTTGCGTTTATTATGGTTGAACATAACACTTTTCTCAGAGCTTTCTGATACCAAAGATTCGTGAATGATATGATTTACACAATCAGTTTATATCTTTAGAGTGTCTGCTATTTCGAACAATTTCACTTTTCGGGCATCTGAAATTATTCTGTGGACTTTTTCACATCTAGACTTAGCAGACCAATGCATAATGGTTGATTTTCCTGGAGCAGTGTCCGGAAACTCGTCATCAAGCCAAATTTTTGCTTCAACGTATTTTTTCCTTTCAAAAAGCAATATTTTATTAATACGCGGAATTTCTTTTTATCAATTTTTTCACAGTAACAAAAGTTGCTCTCTCAAAATGATATAATTCACAGACTAATGATCCGACAGCTTGCCCTCAGGCGATTGTCAATAATTTTTTGAAATATTGAGCTGAAATTTTGCACATACACTTTTTTCAACCCAAGAAATCGCTCATTTGTTGAAACCGCCGATATTGCACTTTTGTAAAATACAAACTGATCCACAAATCCATGTGTGGTAAACTTTTTTATTTGAGAAATTATCTTCATGAAATTTGGCATGGATAATTACCTAAGATAATAACGAAATCTCTGAAGAAATAATTCAGATCAGATCACTATAGCATATAGCTGTCATACAAACTGACCGATCCAAACTAAGCATTTATATGGAAAACTTTTTAATTTCATGAGATATCTTTACGAAAGTTGGCACAGATTATTGTCCTATGCAGCGCTATAATCTCTGCTACTCTCTGGTCTCTGGTAGTCTCTGGACTACTATAACATATAGCTGACATAAAAATTAAATGAACAAAATCAAGATTAAAATCATGATATACCTTTTAAGACTATCAGAAATGCACCTGTGAAGGGAATTATAGCTCCGGTGCAGTCGAAGTTAAGTTTGTTTAAGTATAAGGTTAAGTACACAGTGAAAACGTATAAAAACGGATGTAACTTCTCGAAGTTAGTTTGGCTGTTTGATTAGATCAGATTTTTCCAATTTTTAACTTTCAGCTCTGATTTGCTTCCTGTTGTGCTGTGTGCTTGGCCTACTTTCACGTCTGATAGTTTAAAAAAAAACAAGCCCAATATACTTTCATACTTTTTTAGAGACGCTTTCATATTAAATCTGGGGTTCGTTAAGGATAATTAGCGGACAAAAACAAAAAGCGCTGAGTTCTTGATTGGCTTAAGGACTGCGTCGAATAAAATTGTCGGTTACTATAATGAAAAAAAAACACTTTAAAACTAGTAGTCCCCATTTCATAAACTAAAATATTTTATTAAAACAATTTATTTTAAGTTTGAAAAATGGAAAAAGACAATAAGAATTATGTTTTATTAATAATTCTTTTTTTTCCGGAACCATTAGTGATTTTATGGTAGTGTCCGATACTCTCATGGCTGCAGAAGACCACTTTCTTTTAAAGACTTGAAGGTCACTTTTTTTGTTGGCTTCATCTCTCTTTTTACTAAAGCCCAATATCTCTCAATCGGCCTTAGTTCTGGACAGTTAGGTGGACTCGCTTCTCTAGGTACTAAAATCCCTTCATTCCGTTGGAATCAGTCTAAGGCTGTTTTGCTGTAGTAACATATCATTTTATTGACTCTAGTGGGCGTATAATATTTGTGGCATTTATTTCAGAGCTACTAAAATACATTTTCTAATTGGAAATTTTAATTGCAAAGTATGGAAAAAATGTTGCGGACAACTTAATTCAACGCAGTCCATAGGAAACTTAGTTAGAAATCATAAAATTTTTTTCAAAAGGCTTCCCTGAGGGCATATAGGGGATGTTATAACCTCTCATTGACAAGTTTGCGACAACTACTTTTACTAAACCAAAAAAAAAAAACAAATATTCTTCGAATTATTACAAGTGTGAGGAAAATGTGTAAATGCTCTCAAAATTCTCTAAATATGTATGTGACGAGAATTTTTAGAGCCAAATCGCACAAAACACACCTATCTACCTAGAAAAATGCTTGCTTGCAATGCGGCAATTCATCATAAACCGAAACAATTTCATGCTTGTAATTCCGCTCTCAGACTGCTGTCACTTTGTTTGTTTGTGTTCCAACGCTTTTGCTGCATTTTCGGTTTATTTCTTTGATTGCACATATTTTTCGAGGCACTTTGAGACAATTCACAATACTTGTTGTTGTTTGTGGGGCGCGCCTTTATATTTTGGCACTTACGAAACCAGACTGTGTGTGTGTTACTGCGAAAAATATATTTGTATGTGGGTCTCAAGCATATACTTCTATGTGTGTGTGTGAATAACTATCTTTGTGCGTGAGTGCGTTTGCGTCTGAAAGCGATTGTTTGCATTTGCGACATACGAAAGCGCCAACACACATACTCTACGCTACCGTTACTTGCACGGCAAACAGCAGCATCCTGCTCGTACTTTTGCACTCCTGGCACCGCCGCTTAACGTCTCACTTACTATGTATGCTCGTGGCGTGTCTTTGTCACCATCTGAACCGCAATTACTTTTGCTCTATTAAATTTTTGAGCATTGCAACGTGGCGTCTTCAGTTCACTCTATCAACCTCGAATACAGCGGCCCTCAACCTTGCCACGAAAATGCTGCGCTAACTTCGTGTTCTCCTTATAACCACTTCACAATTTTTTTTGCGTCTCGTGCTCACTCTTGACTCGGCGACATTAAAATTTGATATTTAATTTCTTGCTGCTGTTTTTCTAAGCATTTTTCAGTTTCCACTTGGTTGAAATGGTTCCATTGCGGGGAAGTGTTTTCATCGAGTTTTTATTTACTCTTCTCTGCGTTTACATTTTTTTCAAGGACATTTAATGCGGCAAATTTAATGGCTTTTCTGCTTTAGTTGTTTCGGCCGCAAAAAGAGGTTATGTTTTGATGTGTTTCGGGTTTGCTGGCAATTAGTATACTCTTTTAGTTTTGGTGAGTTGTTCGCTTAACAGCTTAAGGGGTTCTTTTGTCTTTGTTTTTACTTTATTAAGTTACTCAGTGCCATTAAAAGTGCAATTTTATGGTTGAAAGAAACTAAATATGATGCAATGAGGGTATCTAAAGCATCTTCATCATAACTATAGCAATTCTCAATGTATCAGACACAATTATTTGTACATAAATTACCGACATGATGGAGTTTCAATATAACCTATCACAGAATCATCTTTAGCTTACATTATTACAGAATATATTTTAATTAAAAGTTTTTCAAAAACTTTCTAGCAGATTTCGTGTGATTTGTATCTTAGCGCAAATTATTTAATATTCTGGGGGGTGGGAACTCTATGCTAAAATATGTCTCAATTGAAAGTTTACTAAATACTTTCGGCAAGCTCTTTACGCTTAACTCTGCTCTCAGCATGGTCAACCTTTCAGTGGTTGTAGGAGTTCTAACGAGGCACTGTCCGATCGGGTGTCGTGCAATAAGGTTGAACATCTTACCGGTTGCCAACTGCATTGACTTTTTGAATGAAGATGAGAAAGACTTCTCAACACTTCCGACTCGAGTGTACCGATTTTGCCAGATCAAGAGGTCAAGGCAAAAAACATGTCGCATCACATACTTTTAGACATCCAGGTGAAGTAGCGAAACTAGAAATGCAACACCAATGAAGATTTGTGTTGGGTTCAAAGCGCTTTGTCGATAGCTAACCGCCACGCTGAAGGAGGTCATCGGACCCAGCCTAACCTAATTTAACCTACGATTGACCTTCTTCTTCTTCTTCAATGGCTTAGACACCGCTTACGCAGTCATAGCCGAGTTAAAAAAACTGCACTAGTCGTTTCTTCTTTTCCTGTTTTATGAAAATTGGAGATTCCAAGTGCATTCAGATCTTTCTCAACCTGGTCTTTCCAACGGCGGTTACCTAGGCAGCGTACCCGATGTCTTTTAATTCACTGAACTATGTCAATGTCGTAGGATATCTCATACATTCATTCGAATGCGATATACGACGTTGCCAATGCGCAAAGGATCATAAATCTTCCGCAAAACCTTTCTTTCGAAAACTCGTAACGTCGACTCATCAGATGTTGTCATCGTCCATGCCTCTGCACCATATAGCAGGACGGGATGATGAGTGACTAATAGAGTTTGGTTTTTGTTCGTCAAGAGAGAACTTTGTGTCTCAATTGCTTCCCAATTGCCTATTTTTTGGATTTAATTTTGTTTGAGTTATGTTTATTATATATTTTTTTGATTGAATATTTCGGAAGACCTCATTTATTTTTATAATTTAATTTTTGTTTGAAAGGTAACTCTTACTTAAGTTACCTCAATTTCTAACAGCAGATATTTACATAAAAACCTTACTTTTCACGTTCGTATAGGAATAGTTTTTCTGATTTATTTTTTCGCTAGGTGGCGACTTCATTTCAAAAAATTATTCCAGAAGAATCTCTTTTAGAATTATGCTTTTTCGAAATTCAGTTACAGAGTCAGTGTCAAGCCTTATTCAACGGTTTAAAATAAACATTGAAATGTGTCTTCATTTATCGCTCCCCATTGCTTTCACTAATAACGAGACAACCTTGGAAAATATTTTAAAATTATGTACCCCTAAAAAATATAACGTCAAATCATTGGGGTTTAGTAAAATAAGATGGCAACATCGAATGTACTGATTTTATATATTCTGCCTTCCTAAAGGATAACCTCGTTTGCTAAATCTTACAATGGGGACATAGTACTTGCATAAGATCAACCATATATGATATCACTAAATAAACAATTTTCGAAATATGTTCTCAAACCTTTTCTAAATTATTTTCAGGTTTTCTGGGCAACTTTCTTTCCAAAGGCCTGAAAACCAATCAATTGGAGGTGAATACAGATGAAAAAACGTTGCGACCGATTGCACGTCTAAAAGAACCTCGTGATCTCTTCGCCCTGCCGAAAGATAAGGATCATGATTGCTCACAGCAGGCCCCCAGATGGCCGATTGAGTGTCAGGTGAGTGATTTGCACATTTCTAAAATTAAATATTCCGCAGCATCTAAAATGGACATATGCGTCTAAATAACTCAATATGTACTCATACATATATACATAGATATGTACGAGTTAGTTGTTGTGTGTCAACTAGTGAACAAATTGATTGTGTTCCCCATACCCGAGTTGAACGAATATTTTGCTGGCACATCTAGACGACCTTAACTGCAGGAAATGAAAGTTACGAAAGGGGAAGTTGTTGCTGGTAACTGAAAGCCCAGTTTTYAGTTTTCAGTTTTTCAATTTCATTCGTCCAACCACAAGTTGCACCTAAAACTACGTACAAACGATGGGTGGATGGTTGGTGAAAATTGAATTTGTGTCAAAAATCATATAGAACAAAAATCAATATGCGTAACGCATCTCTATTTTACTACAAACGGGCAGACAAGCGATAGAAGCGAGCTGCACGTAGCGTTAGTGTTTAAGTATGTGTGCATACCCAGCTGGAAAAATTAAACGAATAGGATATTTTGTTTTATCGCAATTAATTAATTCATAGTATTCAGTGATTACTGAAAGTACCCTCATAGATATGTAAGGTTGTTCTCGTTTTAAAGGTTATCTAGTCCCGGTTAAGATGATAAGGTTCAGATAATTTGTCATCAAGGTCATCCAAAGGTAGGACCAGGAAACTTGCTGCTTCGACGGGGCCGGACCACAGGGAGTGGGGGTTTCAGATGTGTTGTGTTAGCTATACATACAAAGCGATGGTTAGAGTCATGCGGGGACTCGTACCAAATATTTGATATTTTGGGGTCCTCCGCGTTCGAAGTCGAACAAGAACTAATTAATGTTCCCAGGAAGCGGTTCCGCTTCAAGCAGATGATTTCTACAAAAAAAAAAACCCAGCATAAACTACTCGGACTGGAGTTCATTATGCTCTTTAACTGAGAGCATGCGGATCTCACAGGGCAGATGTGCGATAGGAAGCATCAAGAGTGCAGTTTTCTGGCATGTTTGAAGCTTTTTCGTCTGCGTTTCACTGCATCTAGGCGACCATATTGGTGCGGCGTATTTGAGGACCGGCCGGCCGATTGCATTGTACGTTACCAACAACATTTATTTGGCTTTTCCCCGCTCAAGTAGTTCATAGTCCACTTCTGTATACGCTACGTAGGTTTTTTGATGTCTTTAAGTAGCATTTTGTGATTGATTGTGTCAAGAGCTGTTGACAAGTCCAACGTTACGAGAATCGTCCTTGGCGCTAAGTGCTGTGGTGGTGCTGTACACTCTTCGGAAGCCCTGCTGGTGGTTTGTTAGACTCAAGTGGTGCGTGATGGGACTCTACTTTGCTGGCGGCTTTCTCAGATTTCAGTAGTGGAACACTCTTCCGATTTTCTACACAGGACCTTGGTGAAGAAGCTTACTAACGTTGAGCCTAGGTGTTTAAACATCAGCTTGTTTATTCCATCAGGATTTACAGCATATTTTATTGTCTTTCTATCAAAAAGATAAAAATGCAGTTCAAGTCAGGCGAAGATTATCTGATGTGTACGGAGAAGATTTGCTGACCGGAGATTTCGATCTTGAAGATTTAACACGTCTTAAAGGACTATTGAAGCTGATGTGGATAAAATAAAATCGTTGGTCGCTGCAAATCGACGAATAACAACTCGAATGAAAAAATTAAAATTAATTAAAGATTTCTTCATTTATATTTGTCTAGTTTTTTGCTTTGTTTTTATTTACTACTTTGATCCACGCCTCATATATAATTCAAAGTGTTTTCCGTGTTTTTTAAATTGGTACGCATTCCAATGGTTCGTTACCATATTTTTTCTACAGGGATCTTTACTTCCACAATTGTGTATGTGTTGGTGGATGCTTGTAAAATGACAAACTCATAAATTTCAATCTGACGCGCTCATGTATAGTGTGTAAGACTGGGCGCGTGTTGGCGCTCGGAAGGCAACCAAAGGGTCTACATGTAAGCCAACACTGGCGCTGGATCTGCTCGAGTTGCTTGCCTTTAATATAAGGATATTCCTTTTTTGCGCGTGTGAGTGTGTGTCTAAAAATTGAATTAGTTTGCAGCTGTTTACGCCGCTGTGCCAGCAGCGGGCGTAGGCACAATAGCGGCAACGGCGAGTGGTTTACTTTAATGCGAACTATATGTATAAATCGAAGCGTATGGAAGCTGTCGGGGCTGTCCTTTTTGCAAACGTCATACGCTCACTCGCACTCGACAGCTGTGATGAGAATCAGCGCGAGCCCCTTCACCAACGACCGGAGCGCCAACGTAGCTGTCGGTGGCTGTATGTGCATGTGCTTGTTGGAGCACTTGAACATATCCTTCGTTGGCGCTTTCAGTGGCCGCTCGGTCGTTCTCATGCGTGCGCATAATGATTGATGATCTGCAACATTCGATGTGCTTTGATGGTGATTTTTATTTGTTCAATCCAACCTCACCCGCATATCAAACGTTTACGACGTTGCGCCTTCACACCCACACACAGATGTGGCTATATGTATACACACACACATTTACAGTTGTGTTCATAGTATGTGTGTGTGTGTGTGTGCCGTAAAGGAGTTAAGTAGGTCGCCGTTAGTACTTTAAATTCAGCTCTGTGGTTAACTGCCTCGACCCATTGGTTGGTGGCTGAAGGCAGGCGGTTTCAATTTATTTATTTCACTTCGCTCGTCTGTCGATACTTAAAGACTCTCCACACAGGCGTTATATATACATATGTACATACATACATATATACTCTATGTGTGTGTATAAAGACCTGCGCCTCATTTATGCTGATGCTTGTGGATTTTTATGCATTTAGATTTATTTGCGGCGACGGCGACCGCGTGTTGAAATCAATATGACCGAAGTTTATTCGATTTTTATGACATATGTCAGAGATAATGCTGTCAAATTTGTTGCTCGTGTACATATATACTACACATGGGGACATTTCGTTTTTCATTTCCATATTTTTATATTTTTTTTTTTTGCAGAGAAATGGTGACACTAACGGTGTCTTCAAAACCATTTCTATGGCGAAGAATGCTGCATTTTATGTTCTCACATAAATATCTCAACGTAGGGCAGAGTTGCTTTCATGAATTCTAATAAACAGATTTACGGTCAAGGACTTCACGCTCATCAGAATTCTCCTCCTTTTTTATAAATCATTTTCGAAAATACTCCAAAAACCAGTTATCTGACATATTTTCAAAACTGATTTCTAAATATGGACTTCGTAAAGCTTAGACTAAGAAGAATGATCAATACCTCTTCCACTAAAAGACTTACAAGGCTCCCCCAACAATTACAATATAATATACTTCTTTGTATATGTATGTAGATCATATATAATTATATATATCCATACTTTTCAGCGCTGCATCCCTGCAAAGGCTAATAAAATTTTAAACTAGAGCTAAGTTATGCTACAAGTTACTAATTCTTCCTAATTACTTTACATGTGTAAAGCTTGGAAAATTTGAATTATAACATTTTGCCAACACTTTGGCTGCAACTAAGCACACATACAAACATACATGCGTGCTATACACATACACAGTTATATTGTTTATGTTTTCGCTCAGAGATCGTGGAGCTCGAAAAACAGAAGCAGCTCTTATTGTTTGTGGGAGGCAGTGCTAATGTAAACATGATATGCACCTTCGTCTTCCTGCACTCTTCGTTGGCTTCCGGCTATAGAAACATACTTCCTGAGTATACACAAACAAGTACATACTACTTAAACATATTATATACATATGTATAAGTGAAATGCAGAGTTTCACTGACGTTAATGGCAGTTTGCATAAACACGCATTCACGCATGCATTCTACCGACAGTCGAGTAGCAGCACCCGTATATCCTCATTGTTGGCGCGGAGCTCTTTTCGTTTCTTATGTGGCAAAAAGCCTTCACCTATTCGAGTTTGAAAGCGGCGTAAATATTTCTTTTTGAGTTAAGTAGAGTTTGACGTTTCGTAAAATTTTACTTGGTGTTGGGTTTTGTAAATGAGGTGTGAAATATTTGGTTTACTGTTGGAGATTGCTGTTCGTGAAGAAACGGTTTTGCCTACAATAGACAACATTTCACTGATCTGGTTTACTCGAGCGGTTGAAGAAAACACTCTATTCAATAGTTACAGTATTCATACATACAGGAAAGCAAGAATCATAGCATTTATTTAGCCATTAATTATTTTATTGAGAATGACAACTCTGCTTAAATATACGATTGATTGAAATATTTCTCTTATTTTTTCTTTTATTTTTTTATTGAATACATGTGGCAACCCTATTTAATATTATGATTGTATTTCAAACTTGGTAACAATTAAAGTCTTGTGCTAAGTTTTCACTATACATTTTTATACAAAATAGTTTTTATGGAAAATTTTAATACGACAGCAGTTGGCAACTCTACAATATATTATCTTACTAGCAAAGCGCGTTTAGATACTTATCCATAGTAACGCTATTTTTTAACTTTTAAGTTATTTAATTTTTTTCTAACAAATGTGGCAACCCTATTTAATATTATTATTTCATACTAACTTTGGAAACATTAAAAGAGTTGCATTTGCTGTTCATAGCAGCTTTTTAAAATGTATGATTTTTATCGGAAAAATTGCATTCGAAAAAAGATGGCAACTCTGTAATATAGTAAATTTACAATAACGCGTGTTTAAATGCAAATTCCGAGCTTATGGTACAGTTAAATTTTAATTTGTATGTCATTTACATTTTATGAACACAAAAATGTGGCAGCCTATTAAATATTATGATTTTATTTAAACCTTAAAAACATTTAAAGTTTTGTACATGATATTTATTGTATATTTTTATTGTTTTAATCCACATTAATTTTTTTAAAAACTAAATTTAGAAGGGAGATAGCAACTCTATAATAGGTTATGTTACAGGGTACAGCATTTGAAGTGTAACCAATTAAGAAAGTCATAAATTCGGTTTGAAAAATTTATTTTATTTATTTTAAAGTACAAAATGTGTGAAAATAATCATAAATTCAGGACCAATTCATGTTTGCTCGATATGACCACCTTTCACCTTAACTATGGAATTGAAACGGTCAAAAAACGAATTGCCAGCTGCCCGAATGTGACTTGCCGGTATTTTGGCCCACTCCCGGACAATGGCTTTCTTCAGCATCTCGAGACTGGTGTATATTTTACTTCGGACCTTGCTCTCTAAAATGGCTCAGAGAGAGAATAATCCATTGGATTTGCATCTGGCGAATTCGAGAGCCATCGTGTGGTCGTAATGAAGTTCGGAACGTGGTTTTTCAGCCATTCTTGATTCACTCGCGCTTTGTGAGACGGTGCTGAGTCTTGTTGAAACGTCCATTGTTTGCCCACGGCTTCAAAACACCCTGCAGAATACTTTCCCGATAATATGTCGCATTTACTTTGACGCCAGGCTCGATGAAAATAATTGGTCAGCGCACATCTGCGGTAACAGCGGCCCAAACTATTATTTGTGGCGGGTGCTGTCTTTTGGTGGCCAACCGATAACTTAGCTTCGTATGAAAGGTCGGTCAAGTAAACCCTATCGGTTAGAGAGTTTACGAATTGCTCAATTGGAAAAAAATATTCGTCAGAAAACACAATGTTCGAAATTGGACCGCTTTCGGCCAAGCGAAGCAACTGCATCGCTCTCTCAAGCCTTACTTGTTGCTGCTACAGTGTGAGATCATGGGCCTTTTGTAAGGCCTTGGCTTCATTTTTCAATATGCGTCGGGTGCTGCGATCGAATATTTTCAGTTCCTTATCCATTTCACTTTCCGAATGTATTTACTTTTTTTATTATAAACAGCTGATTTCAGTGCGACAGCTGCGCGAACGGTCTAAAATTAGTTACACTTCGAGTGCCAATAAAGCATGTTTAAATCTTTAGATAGGCATTATATTATTTTAAAGACATTTTTTTTTTTATTTAAAATTTTTTATGAAATAAAGGTGAAATCCTCAATTTGTTTGCAATATTTTAAAAGCTTTTAATTCCACCGAGAAATTTAAAATTGTTTATATTTAAAAATTTTTTTTTTTAATTTTAAATATTTCAAATTTTTTTTTCACGTTTTATAGTAAGACTGAGTCCATTTAATATTTGTTGGCCTCAACCAGAAGCAGAATAAACTCGTACACAAATGTAAAATGCGATTAAAGTTACGTATACGCACCGCCGTTTCATGGGACTGAGACGTGATTTGCGATAAATAAAAAATCGATAAATCAAATGCGAAAAGTGGCAGCATAAAGCAAAAAGTGCAAAAGTTTAAATCTCAAATAAAGTATGTTTGCACAATCTCAGGCGGCGCCTTGAAGCACACCTACGCTAACTTGAGACCAGAGGCTTTCTAAGTATTTGTAGAGGAGTGGTCTCGAGTACTTGTTGAAGGCGGGCGGCGCACACAATTAGCGCGCATCATCAGACACGTTTACGCCTTCACGACTTTTCATTAAAACCAACAAGGAAAAACACAAAAGCAAAAACAAATTAATAACAACAACAATGTAGCAATATAATCAGCGTTACGCACTCGCAAGACAGGAAAATGCTTGAGAGAAAGGAAGTAGACTAAATCTGTCTAAAGTGCGAAGAAAAAGCAAACATCAACATTTCTACAAAGCGAGGTCGCAAATAACAAAGTTTGGATGGTTATGTTTGAGTTAAAAATGAATATGTGTACAAAGAGAGTATAAAGAGAGTACAATAAGTAGTAGAACTCATTTTCGGTGGCGTGAAAATTATATTTTGTATCGCTTGTCACCAACTTCTCCCTTGAACAAGCTCGTTTCAGCAATGTATTAATTTTCGCCACTTTTGGCTTTGCTAAGCAAAAGTCTACACAAAGAAGAAACGTGCCTTTAACGACGAAACTGCGGTGACATGCACACACATTTTTCAAAAGGAGACACTATAGCGGAAGAAAGGGAGCTGGGTGCGAAATCTCAATGACTTTTTAGCCACAAAATGTTGCGCCAGCACTTTGCTTCAGTTTCCGTTTCAACCACACTTCCTCATCGGTGTAAGCACTTCACAACTCTCTTCCACTTTGCCACAAAGTCTCAAGTAGCTGCGTGCGTAGGAGCGAAATTAGCAATGTAACGGTTTCTTGTGGGTTGCAAGTCACCACCAACGGCCTCCAACGGTTTCGCTGGTGTTAATTAAGCGTAGCACACGCAACAGACAACAAGACAAACAAGTTGACTACGGCAGCTTTTTCCAGCTATTTACTCTGCTGGTGTAGGGATTTGTGCTTAAAAGAGTTGCCACAAAGCGCCTATCCGGTGCGGGAACTGGCCTCACAATGAGCAACTTAAATATGCTCACATTCCTTACTCCCTCTAGGTAGGCACATCTCTTGTACAGTTAGGCGTATACAAATAGCTGCGTTAGAATGACAAATATGAGCAAATAGCTAGTAGATAAATGGTTTTCATACAACTGTTGAAATAACGAGCAAAGTGCGATAAGACAGTGACATTTTTATGCTCTTTAAGTTAAAACTCATGTAGGCGCGAGAGTAAAAATGTATGCATTGCCAACAAATTATGCTGCATTTCGTCAAAAGTTGCCACCTATTTAAAATTTATGACTAAGAATAAGAAAAAAACACAAAATAAAGATATACAACAATATGATCATTATGTCAATTAAAATTTCGAATAATTAAAGTTAAGAGTTTTTTAAAAGGGTTGCCAAATATTAGATTTTTTTTGGTAAAAATAAACAAAGAAAATTATTGCACTATAGTTTTACAAAGAGCGAGCTTTAGCGAGAATTATATAAAAAAAATTATACAGGTTGCCACCTATTTGAAATTTAAAAAATGCTAAATTAAAACAATCGAATATATGAGTGTTAAACTAAAAAAATTGAATACTTAGAGTTAAGGATACATTTTTTAAAGGGTTGCCACCTATTTGACATTTTTTGTGAACGCTAAATAATAAAGTTATGTAAATATTTGAATTTTTTAGCTATACAAAGAAATTAAAATTAAACATGTTTTTGTGAAAAGATTGCCACCTGTTTGAAATTTAAAAATATCAAAATAAAGAATTTCAACAATGTAAGTATTAAACTAAAAAAATCTTATACTTGGAGTTAAAGGTAAATTGTTTTAAGGGGTTGCCACCCATTTGAAATTTTTAGTTGACGATAAGGAATAAAATTATGTGAATATGTGTCACCACCTAAAGATATTTAAGTGGAATTGAAAGTGTAAACACTTTTTGAAATGTTGGCAACCTTGAAATTCATAATTAAAAATAAGAAGGAATTACTCGATATGGCTATAAACCAAAGTTATTTATGAAGACTAACACTTAAAACATTTTTATAAAGACTGTTAACAAAAATTGTAAGAAAATAGAAAGAAAGAAAAGCAAGACTAACTACCCTTGTTGCTCCTGAGGCCATACCTTATCGTGCCGTACTTCTTAACTCGTTACTCCGCTACATTTGCGTTTTGCGCGCTAACTCATTTGTATTGTAACTGACTATCCGTATAACTGCAGTCATAATTCGCGGCAGTAAAAAATAACGGCAGGCAATTTGTTGCAGCAGCAATTAAAATTTATGTTATTTGAAAACTTTTGACAACTTTTTCCACTACCAAAGTAAGAGCACTGCTGCAAAGTTAATTGTTGTTATTTTCGTGTTTTTATTGTTGTATGTTTTTATACCAGGCGATTTATTGTTTTCTGCGAACTGTCAGTTAATTGTTTATGCTCGTTTTTAGCGACGCAGAAATAGTTAAATGCACTTAATAGGCGGCTTTGTTATAATACAGCTGTGAAAATATTGTGGAGCCTCGTTACACTTTATTTATATAGCTTATGAGGCCAGAGATTATAACTATTTATAGCATGAACTGGGTACATTAAGTTTGTCACGAAGTTCTTAAAACCCAAGAGGAAATGCCGGAGATGTTTAAAGTTTCTATATAAACGATCAGTGTGACGCGCTGAGACGAGTAGAAAGCATTTTTATATGACAACATATCGCCACGAAATTTGGTGCGCAATATTGTCAAAGGCAATGCTATAATCCCGGAACAAATTGCTTAGATCGGGGTACTATAGTATATAGCTGCCATACAAATTGATTGTTTAAAATCCAGTTCGTATATGGAAAACTTTTTTATTTGATGTGATATCGTCTCGAAATTTTGCACGAGTTATGGGCTTAGGCAGAGGTACAGTCTCCGAAGAAATTATTTAGATCGGACTACTATAGCATATAGCTGCCATACAAACTAATTGTTCAAAATCTAGTTCGTGTTTGGAAAACTTTTTTGTATCTTCATGGAATTTAGCTCAAATATTGCTCTAAGATAATGGTACAATATCCGAACAATTTGATCAAATCGGAATACTATAGCATATAGCTGCCACACAAACTGATCGTTCAAAATTTAGTCGTTGTATGGAGAACTTTTTTATAAGTATGACGAGCTATCATCACGAAATTTGGCACCGATACCTAGCTCAGACAACGCCACAATTTTCGAACAAATTGTTCAGATCGGAATACTATAGCATATAGCTGCTATATACTGATCGTTCAAACTCCAGTCTTTGTACGGAAAACTTTTTTGTTTGGCGAGATATGCTTACGAAATTTGGCAGCGATTGTGATGTAAAGCAACAGTACAATATCCGAAGAAATTCAAATCGGATCGCCATTCCATATAGCTGCCCATACAAACCGATATTTAGAAAACCAGTCCTTGTATGGAGAAGTTTTCCATATGAAGATATCATCACGAAATTTGACATGGATGATTGCTTGAGGTATCGATCAAGATCAAAATAAACATTTGTTTACACTTTTATGTTGGAAGTTAAGTTTTTCCTTCTTTTTTGTTTTGGTTTTGCTTGTGAGAAGTGATATTAAGTCGTATTTTTAGACTTATAGAATGAATTCGTAGTATGTAAGCCTCATATATATTCACCCAACCTCCTGAACACTATTCGAGCGCCACAGCGAGGTGGATTAGAGTAAGGTTACTATATTCCAGCAATTTCGACCGCTCAAATATGCCATTTTCCTCTGAAAATAATTTTAATTAGCGCACCCATCGTCACGAAAAAACAATTGGCGGTTAAAACCAATGCACAAATCACTTAAAAATCATACGCCGATTTGATATTTACACACAGAAAGCCAAAAACAAAATATTTCGCAATGACTCGGTGCATTATTTGCCAAAATCGCAGTTGAGATGTTTAAAAAACGAGAACCATTTCTTTTCTTTCTATTTAATGGTTAACTGAAATACCCCAAGCACCGAAACTCATTTCCGCCGCGCATACACACACACGCACACAATCCCACAACTTCAAGTACGCGGCTCATGCACACACTCACACAAAGCTGCCGAGTATTAGAGCGGAATTGTTTTCGATTGATGCTGCCACTTTTACTCCTGCCATTATTGCCACCATTTTCGTTTTTTATTTGTTTTTGCTGTTTTCCGCCAATGCCAACAGTCAGCGCGCGGCCGCGTCACAATGAAAACATCGTTGAAATGTTTAGAGCGAAAATAAAGCAGTGAAAAAATGTGCCAAATGCACGCATTGTTTGTTAAGCAATGAATGTAGTGCTCGCACTTGCAAGTGTGCATGTGTGTGTGTCCATGTTGAGTGAATAAAAGATTGCCAATCGCTGGCGCTCAATGCGAGCCAATTCCTTGTGTTGCCTTCGCTTTTTTCTTTGTTCTACGCTTTTGCTGTTGTTGTTTTCAATTTGTGTTGTTGCATTCGGTTTTTTGTTGTTGTTGTTTACCACCAACCATTTTTCAATAGCCATCAAACAATCAGAAAACCACTAGCAAACAGCAGAGCAATTCACTTGTGCCAACAACCAGCTTTAGCGCTCCCCTTCGCACCTTACACCCGCAGCACCATCTTCCCTCTTCCCAATCATAAACGGCAACGAAAAGAAAAGTGTACTGAATTCAGCTTAGCTTTTTCGCATTTTGCCACATTTGGTTGCACGAGCATTGTTCAGCCATCGGTAGGGCTACTCGCGTTTGGCCGTCTGCCTGACTGTCAGTGTACAGCTTCCAGTGCTCAGCTTCCGAGCTGCTAACCTCAAACCACCGAAAACTGCGCAGCTGAGCGTGGTGGCCAAGAAAAGGGTCGAGGTAGTGGGGCATATAAAAATTGAAGGTTTTCGGCGCAATTTAGCCGAACGCCATAGAAATTGGCATTGTTACTTCGTTAGCTCCGGCTGTGTAAGTGGTTGCCAAAACAAGGGGGTCACTGGCTCGGATTAGGTGTGCGTTTGAGTATTGCCCTGAATATGTGTGGCATGATAAATGAGGTGTGAGCAGTTGTAATCGTTGGGGACCACAAGCTCACAAAACCGGTGATTGCGATTATTGGCAAGGTTGCAGTTAGTATCAAGACGCAGCGTGAGTTTATATGATAGTTTCATAAGGTACAACGCTTGCTTTTGCTGTTTTCTTATTTTCTTGAAATATATATGTATATCTTTTCGGAGTGGAAGAAATTTCACTTTCATTAAATTCCATTTATAAAACAGATTTTGAAGAAGTTCAAGCTTTTTGCTTGTATATATGGACATATAAATTTCGTTGAAAAAAATTTAATGTATGCATATAGATTCATGCACTTAGATGGGAATATATTTTTTATTGAAACTGATCGATCTGAATAATTACAACTTGTCAATCCAATACATAAAAATAAACTGAAGATTAACTTGATTTTTACTTCAGAGAATACTCAGGTACTTTTTTCGAAATTTCTAGCCGTAAACCAGCCCTTTTTGAGCTAGTTCAATTTCAGTCTAAAATTTTTACTGTCAAGCTGAATGTTTTTAAGCAACTGTGATATTAAAATGTTCAAAAGGTGCAAACAGGTAAAGATAAGTAATTGAGAAGTCAAAATTTGTATTTTTTTTTGGAATTTTTTTTTATCTTTAGACTAGGTTTTCTGCTACAAAAGTTGAGAATCAAGTTCTCTTACTAAATTTCATATTATCCATAGTAGTACAGTTAATTCTCTAAGCAGCAACATAAAATTAATAAGCATAGGAGGGATCGTACAAGCCAGCTATCGCACTTAGAACGAAGCTTGTGTAGAGACTAGATTTAATGGGGAGAATAAGTTGTGGGTATAATTTCTCTTAAGACCCGTTTTTGATATTTAAGAGATTTGAAAAGTATACACAAGGTGCGTTCCAAAGTAAACAGGACTGTTTGAATCTAGCGCCCCCCTGGTGGCGCCATCTATATGTCGACTTGGGCGTGAATCTGCTATCTTTATTGATTGTCCAGTGAGAATTTTATGACATGTCATTGATTGGAAGTGAAGTTATTGCATTTTAGGTGTCAGTATGTTTTTGTTGTTGTTAAAACTTTTACCGAAACGTTTCAATTGATCAAGCAAGTTATGGAGGACATAAATGACGATCAACATGTCGGTCAATCAAAACTTTGCGGGAATTCATCAAAAATCAGCCGAAATCATCATTGAAATTTATGGAAATGGAATTGAACATCTCCAAAATATCGATTTATCGCATTCTGACCAAACATTTGGGCTTACGAAAGGTGTGTGCACGGTTTGTTCCGCAGAAATTGACTGACGACCAAAAATTCGAAGGACATCATTGTGACCGATTATTTGACCAAATGTCACATTTTAGTCGTTAACCACTCCTCGTATTCACCTGATACGGTACCTTGCGACCTCCTAGTTTTCGGAAAGATGCATTTGCCCATGAAAGGAAAGCGTTAATCAGTCGTAGAGGCCATTCGAAAGGCTTGCAGCGGCATACTAACCAATGAGCTAAAACACTCGTTCGACTTGCTTTTGGACAGTGCAAAAAGCTGTATTGAAGCAGAAGGAGAATATTTTGAATAAAATAAATTGATTTTGCCGAAAAAACATTTGTTCCTTTTTTTAAATCCTGTTTACTTTAGAACGCACCTTGTAGAGTTCTTATGAAATCAAAAATCTGAAGTGAAATGTTTCGCATCAAAACTCAAAGGCATATGAGGTAGGTGGTGACATTCCATGAGTGGGCCGGTAGTCCGATAGTATGGATAGTATATAATGATAATGAACAAAAACCAATCCATGTGCTTACTTTATACTTAGTATTAATTAGATTTTATTGTATGTATCCGCTAGGTTACGTTATGTGTTTTTGAATAAATTACTGGTGTAAGTGTCAAATGATTATTATGGTGGTCTTTAAATAAATCCAAAATATTACGTAATGCTTTAAAAAACCATAATTCCTTCGGTATTCCCGATGTATAAAATATTACCAATAAAAAAAGCCAAAAGCTTTCGAATGAACGAACTATCATACAAGTAATACCTGCGTTAAACGCAAATAAAGTCATTTCTGAACCCGAGTGGATGATTTTGCGAATTGTCAGTAAATATTTTATTGATAGGTTAGGTGATATTAGGTTAATATGGTAGGCCAACAAGCCACGTATATACTAGTTTTGGTCCTTTGCGATACCAGATGGAGTATGTCGCAACCAGACAGTGGCCAGTTAATATTCACATCATGTTCCTACAGGCTCTTCTATCGAGTGCCAATGGGAATTTTGTGTACTTCCGATCCACCGTTTTGCATATGACTTCGGCAATGTTGCACTCAAGTAGCTCGTTCCATATAGTTTTGATTTTCTTTACCATTTCTTCTGTTGAGATCTTCGTGTAGACAATGCATGGATTACCCATGTTAGTCATACACCATTTTTGGCAATCCACTATTTCATTGCACGCGATGCCATTGTGGCCTGGCACTCGGTAGAAGTGAAGCTGCTTACTTCTGGCAACATTTTCCACTGCTGCCCTGCTTCCCAAGCCCTTTACATGCATGGATTATTTTATTTTTGTTAATTTTAGGCAACGGATATCTCGTAAGCGTTAATATGTTTTGAATGGCAGGGTTTACTAAAAAAATCGTAAGAGTGCATTCTTCTTACAAAAAAAAAAAAAAAAAAAAAAAATCAAACGAGAAATGCATTTTTTGTTAATAAGAAAAAAATAGACCTTCACGTTTACAATTAAGAGTTCATACTTACTTGCTACTAGATTTCGTAGTGGTGTTTAAGAATTTTTTTTTTTTTATAGAACCAAGCAAAAACCATATTCGTTATACCCTGGTAAACTTATAAGCTTTAAGCTCACCTGTGTTTCATTTATATTACGTTATGGGTGTCGTGAATTCACGTAACATGAATGAGTGAAATAAAAGAGCTTTATAATAGAGCCGTGTTTTTGATCAAGGATTACACTCTGTAAGCTATAAACTCTTGAGCAAGAAGGCGATGAAGCCAATTGGGGATATTTAGTGTGATTATAAATTCAAAATTGTCTTAAAAACATGGTTCAAGAACTTGGTTGGGAAATATTAAGACAGTCCACCCCGAAATTAATAGAAATGTACAAAAATATTTATACTTAACTCATAGAAATTATATCTGCAACTGAGTCAAAATAATTGACGCTTCTGCTATTGTTTACGTGAAAAATTTAAAGACGGTCCATATAATATTAATGAATTTTTTAAATGAAGCCGGAATTTCGCTACTATGAACATTTGACAGCATCGAATATGCTATGAAAGGAATTTGGGATCTTCCTGAAGTTCACAATCGTCCCCTTTAAACCAAATATTAAGAATTTGATGTCTTAATTTTAATATTGTTATTTCTAATTTGTACTGAACCCACAATACTAAAGCCAGGGGTCACAATAACTTTTAACAGCACAACTAGCAATTAGAAGTGGCAGTGCTTTGTGGCATGCACACATATTTACACGCACGTGAGTTGCAGGCAGCACAGCGGCGCTGGTGTGAGGGACGCAACAATCACGTTTGTTTAAATTTTAAAATGCCACTTAACAATGTTGCTGAATTTAATGGGTGCTCAACGCCGGCAACTACTTCACCGAGTGCGACCTTTGACCGAAACCCTAGCGAGGGGCGAGGGCGCGGCAACGCTTCCAATTTGTTCAGCATAACGCATGCATGCACACATACAAGCGCGCTGGCAGTTAGTGGGTCCCTTTGTGTTGCGTCGCGTTGCTTTGCCCTCGACTAACTGCCGCTAAAGGTGCTGAACTGTCAACAAATGCGCGCTCGAGCACCGCTCGCCCGCGTTTAGTGCCCGGGCGGCAGCGCGCCAATTTGCCAGTTTCATTGCGCCAACGCAGTGTTGTTTTTGCGTGCACATGTGTGCGCTTGTGTGAGTGTATTTGTGCGCGCGTTGCGAATTCATTAAGTTTGCACATGGTTGCCTCGGCTCTTTGCCACTAACGGTCGGCAGTCGCCAGTCGTCAGCTGCTTTATTATGCTGTTTTACATAGCTAAACAAACTTGTTGTAGAAATGCGAATACGCCGCGACCCTCTGCCCACCTTCCACTCACTTTAAGCGCCGAATTTAAGCAATTTAAGCAATCAAAATTGTTCACATAAAAGTGGGGCAACCTCTTCGTTCGGCGTTTAATTAAAAAATTTTCAATTTCGAGCAAGTTTGTGGCAGCTAAAGTTTTGGAAAATCTGTTTGTATGCTTATATTTATTTGCCGCTGTTGCCACACATACACAAATATAAACTGTATTAAACGACCTGTGCGCCAACATGCAACGTGCCACGTGCAAATATGTAAACTCTTAACTGCCGCAAAAACTTTTCTCCTCAATAAATGTCAACGACATGTAATTTGCAATTTACGCAATACTTGCCACAACTGTCAACGTGCGTCGTGCAGCAATCCGCGGCGACAACCGCAACTCCGACTCCGACTCAGTTCCAATTGCAGGTGACGTATGTGCAGCATTCTCGCTAGTTGCATCAACAGTTGTGGCACGTCTCGTGTGTGTCCGTCACCACTCGCTGTTGCTGGCGGCGGATGTCAGCCAATGTACTGTATGAGGCTGCTCTGTGGTCACAACCGCAATGAACTGACTCTTTGGTTTGTCGGTCGGTTGATGGGCGGTTGCATGGTGAGACAGCGCGCGGCAGTGGCACTGACAGTGTGGCAAGGACTAACCATTTTGCTACTCGACTGCTTATAAAGACCGAAGATCAGCTGTCAGTACTGTTGCGCTTTTGTACTCAGCGACATTTGTTTATTATCATGTTTTTTGTTGTTGTGCTTGTTATTGCCTTCATTAGACAATCCATTTTACTTGTGTCCATTTGTCATCGTGCTCCTTTGTTCGGTGCAAATTTTTAGTCGAGTTGCATCGTTTCAACTATTGGTGTAAAATGTCGTAAGAAAGAAAATTTTTTAMAAAAAAAAAAAAAACCGAGTTAGTATTTCTTCATTTTCGGTGTTTGGAGCCAAATTGGAGGCTTCAAATGCAGCCAGGTCCTGTTCCATCTGGTTTTTCCTACGGGGTGGAGGTCTTCCTCTTCCTCATATCCCCGACGGATACTGCATCAAGCACTCTCAAAGCTGCAGTGTTTTCATGCATTTGGACGAAATGACCTAGCCAGCGTAGCCGCTGTCTCTTAATTCGCTTAACTATGTCAATGTCGTCGGATATCTCATAAAACTGATCGTTTTTCTCGCGGAAACTCGAAACGTCGACTCATCAGATGTTGTCACCGTCCATGCCTAAGCACCATGTAGCAGGAGGGGATGATGACTGACTAATAGAGTTTGCTTTTTGTTCGTCAAGAGCGAACTTTGCTTCTCAATTGCCTGCTCTGTCGAAGTAGCACCTGTTGGCAAGAGTTATTCTATGTTGGATTTCGAAGCTGGCATTGTTGTTGGTGTTAATGCTGGTCTCAAAATAGACGAAATTATCTACAACTCCAAAGTTATGACTGTCTACTGTTTCTTTATTGACAGGAGACAAGTGGTGTTGTCCTCGTTCACTACCAGACTCATTCGTTTTCCTTCTTTATACATTGTGCAGAAACCAGAAGTAACTGCGTGGTTGTTCAGGCCAATGATATCGATGTCAGCAGCTGTGCACTCTTGTAGAAGATAGTACCCGCCCTCTTCAGCTCTGCAGCTGAAATTATTTGCTCCAGGAGTAGATTGAAGAAATGAACGGCCGGGAGAGACCCTTCCCGATAGTGACGGAGCTTTTGGTAACTTTCAGTGGATAAAAAATTCAAACATCGCGGCATAGAGGCAATTTCGTGCTGTCAAAAGTAGCTTTGAAATCGACGAAGAGGTGGTGTGTTTCGATCCTCTTACCACGGATCTTTTCCAATCTGGTCAGTTGTTGATTTTCCAGGCCTAAGACTGCACTGATAAAGTCGAATCAGTTTATTGACTGTGACTATGGGTATATAAAAATTAAGTACAGATTCTCCTTTCAGATAGTTTTTTTTTTGTTTTTCAATATAGGTACTTACATGAACCCCTTGGAGGTTTTTGGGTACTAAAAATTTTGGGTTCGATTAAAATCAATATCAACAAATTTCTACGTTTGTATTTAATTTTAAAGGTAGTGAGTAGCGTTTCGACTTTCTTTAACTATAATATTTATATATAAAAAGTACTTATCACGTTGGTTGTCCGTGATGGACTCCTGAAGTACTCAACCGATTTTAGTAAAATTTAGGACACTGTGTTCGGTTTGATCCAACAGAGAAGATACGATAGTAAAATCAATTAATAAATAAAAGAAAACATAATTTTTCACATATTAAAACATAAAGATGCATTTTTCTTTTGTTTTGATACAATTTTGATTATTCTCACTGAAAAATATGTTTGAATGTCATTTAAGAGGATTACAATTAAGTTTAAGTTCTTTTGGCGAATTCTCTGTTCAATAATAATTCTTAGTGGGCAAAGCGAAGGCCTCTGTTCTAATTAGTAATTCCATAAACCTTCTACTGGATAGTCAAGCGGCAATTATGGTTATCCGTACCTTCAATCTCAAGTCTCACTGTGTTGGGTTATGGAAATCAGCAATAACTAGACTCTCAGTTGGTAACTCGGTTAACGTTATCTGGTTACTCGGCCCGCAACTGGAGACCTAACTCGCTTAAGCTGGCGCTGACCATTTTTCAAGGATTGTTTGTAGCGATGGCCCCTCGAAAAACAACTCAGGTCTTGGAACCAAGCAATACAGGGCCTACCTCAAAAAGTTCCTACTTCTAGACAAAAGGGAGCTTAGTAACATAATAGGTGTCATCACAGGGCATCTCCTCTTAAGATCTCGCATCAGAAAATGGGAAAAGTGGATTCAGCGGAAATCAGAGCATGCGGAGGATGATGATATGCTGGAATCTATGCGTATGTCCTGCACACAGCCATATTCGATTCCAACACTCCAACTTAAGAGACATCGTCAGTTGTGGTGTAAAAAACATTTTTTTTTTACCAAATTCACTGAGTTGCTGGATAAGGTTAAACTTGGTTACCATCTTCGAGCACAATGTGCCTAATGATGTTTAAGTACGGCCGCCTGTGATTTGGTGCTCACTCGCCTCCCTTTTCAACCAACCAACTGGTTATGCTTCTTTAAGCCCGCTAGTTAGAAGACAATGACTGACTGAATCGAGCTCTGTTCGAATTTCATATTCATCATAAATAATATCTTTCTCATACACTCTTACACGACTTACACGCGTGAGTCCAGACCAAAGTAACTGCTTTACAATTATTTCACTATTAGACACCTATTGTATTGTAGTTATTGCTGTAGTTCAACGCACGAAAGGATTGAAGGTGGGGAAAGTGTCATGCTACTTTTTGCATTTTAACATGAACAACAAAAACAAAAATTTTAACGAGCAAAATGTAAGGAATGTAAAAAAGCTACTGAGGGGAGTGAAACAACTGAGACTGTAGCACAGAAATGTGCTTTTAAGCAGTTTTGATTTCTTTGACTTGTTTTTGGATAAGGACACTAAATTTTAAAATTCTATGTTATTGTAAAATTTCTACAGAAACACACATAAAAAGATTTACACACAAATAAAAAAAATAAAAAAATAAAAAAATTTAAGAAACCGATATTAATTTCAGGCATATTGCTTCGGAGCTATTGTTCAATTTACTTTTCATCATGCACGCTGTACTTATATTTAACGTGAGTAAAAGTGTACTTTTTTAGGAAAAAAGTCTTACCTCTGTTCGCTAAGTTAATTTAACTGGTTTCTTCTTCCTTCTTTCTTAATTTGAAGTTATGTAATTTTTTTTTAAAAACAGTACAGAAATATTCAGTGTCAGGGGTTACTTCAGCTAAGTATGTCTGCTCATCTTTATGTGGCTCTAATCAAAAGATTTCCGGCAAAATATACAAATTTTTGATTTATTTTTACTGACTTATTGCATCTTTTTCATGATAACATCAAAACTATCAAACAAGGAGTGTCTTCCAATAGATTTACTTTCTTTAAGCAACTCTTCTATTAAGAAATTGTAGTAAAAAAACATACCCAGAATGGTTTCATTACAAGTATCTCTTTTGCTTCATCAAAATAAGACGCAAACTTAATCTTTGTACGAACCTACACAGCTACTAGAGACTAACGTTTGCTAAGGCAAGAAAAGTAGGATATTACCTTCATATGTATTGCAAGGGCAGTAAAGAGTCTGTATTATCTACGCATTCACATATACATCGTCTTCATAAATTAAATCCACGTTTACATACAATCATCCATCGGTATACATGACTAGCCAAAGGAAATAAAAAAACAATTTTTATAGAGGTTGTAATAACCAAATGTATCTACACATATACATATATAATATATAATAAGAATGAATTATATATACGAACTACTATGTGGAGTGTAGTTACTTTAAGATTTGGAAACAACGAAAAACAATCGCCGACACCGAAAATAAACAGAAAAGTGGAAAAATAAGCGAATAAAGACGAAAATACACTCTCAGTCAAGCGGAGTGTGCACGCTTTGTTGCAATAAAGTTGGCGCGTTGCCTACCACGAGCATATGTTCGCAAATAAAAAAGTTTTGCTTTCAAAAATTAAAAACAAATATTTGTTGAAAATTGAAAAATAAAAATATGCTGGAGAACTTAACAAAAAATGTTCGCTAAAATAACAGCGAATTAACTCAACTGAAGTTTACACACTGCGTATGAGTAACATTTTACCAAAGAAGTTTTCACAAGAATTACTAAGTTTGCTGTTGTAATTTTTATTTCGTAACTAACACAATATAAATGAGTAAATGCTTTAAGTATGGAGCATAAACTCAACAAAGTTTTTATTAAAGTATTTAATAAAAAAAAATTGTTAAAAAAAATTAAAAAATATAACCTGTCTCTTATACACATCTAGATGTGTATAAGAGACAGAAGAAATATAAATAAATATTATTTTATTTATTTATAATTTTTTTTGATTATGGTTATGACATTAGGGTGGGATCATAATATTTTTTTTTTAATTTTTTACCCATGGCATACTGAAAAATAGTTCCTTGAACACTTCTAAGAAGGGCTTGGAGAGAAATTTTAATTATAAGTGTTTTCCTCTTATTAATAATATATAATATAATAATAACTCGCTGGATAGATTATAGGAAATTTAATACTAAACAAATTAATGTACAATGATCGAGCTCATTTTTTGACCACCATACCCACCGTTATTAAACTTATTTTTAATTTTTTTTTGGTTTATGGTATGTATATGTATGCATAAATTTTTTTTTTGTTTTAATTTTTTGCTCATGTCATACTGGAAAATAGTTCCTTGAACAATGGAAAATCGTGGAAAATCTTTTAACTTCAACTTTTTTTTGTCTTATTAATAATATTTTAAAAATAACTCACTCATTGATTATAGGAATTAAATATTCTAGAAATATGTATTTTTGTTTTTTTATAAGTATACATTTTTAAGGACTACCTTAATGTAAATAACATTCATTATGTATCAAATTCCATCTAAACATTGCATGATTTAGCTTTGTTTTTAATTAAAATTAATGTTTATTATACTCTATTTATAATACTCTATATTAATTAAAAATAATGTTTATTATACTCTTACAATAGGCTTATCAGCTAAACTAATTACAAAATTTTAACGGAAACGAGACTGACTGATTGATGATAACATTAAATTATGCAACTCTCATGGGCATAAGATTAAAATTTTCATTTTATTAATTTAGTGGAAGATATTATATTTTGTCAGTATCACTAGTTTAAATAATGGATTATTTTCAACAGTTGTCAGCTTGCAATGTGCGTGTGTATGTGTATACATGAAGCAAAATAGCAATAAATTCGTATGGAAAAGATAAAATTTGCATATTTTAACAAATTGAATGCGAGATTTACCGAAAATTGCAATAAATAAGCCGGTTAGTTTCATATTTCTGCTTAAGAGAGGAGGATAAGAGACACAAAACCTTTGTATCACTTAATGGCTCTGAAGCTGCCAATTACTTTAAACTATTAAATACATTAAATATGCTCAAACTTTGCTATAAACGGATAAGTTTCTAACAAAGTGATACGAAAAACAACTTTTAACAAGAAAGTGCTGAACACGAAAAAATATCACTCATACGCCCTGTAAAACATGCGTTGTAGGGCAAGCTATAACAAGGAATATTGAGAAAATGAAGGTTAACATGAAAAAGCGTTAACTATGACTGCAGCGAATTGCAACACCCTTCACAGGTGCATTTCTTATGGCATAAAAGGAATAAACAAATATGTTTCATTCATTTTGTCGATAATGTTGTATGGCAGAAACATTCTATAGTGGTCCGATCTGAACGATATATTCGGAGGTTTTAGCGTTTTCTTGCACTATAATCTATGCCGAAATTGGTGAAGATACCTGGTCAAATAAAAATGTTTTCCATACGAAGACTGCTTTTTGAACGACCAGTTTATATGGCAGCTATAAGCTATAGGAATCCAATTTGAACAATTAGTTCGGGTATTGTAGCATTACTTTAGGTAATAATCTATTCTGAAATTCGTAAAGATATCTCTTCAAATCAAAAAGCTTTTCATACAAGCACCAGATTCCGGTGGCTCAGTTTGCATGGTAGCTATATGGTAAAGGGATCCGATTTGAACAATTTCTTTGGAGATTGCATTATTGTCTTAGATAGTAATCCACGTCAAATTTCGTGAAGATATCTGGTCAAATGAAAAAGTTTTCCATACAAGGGCTTCCTTCAATTTAATCGTTCGGTTTGTATGACAGCGCAGTGGTTCGATATCGGCAGTTCCAATAAAGAGCAGCTTCTTGAGAAGAAAAAGGCTTGTGCTAAATTTCAGACCAATATCTTAAAATCTGAAGCACTAAATCGCTGGTAGCTGGGTTAGGATTGAGATGCGTTAAAGTTGAATTTGTGGTAGGAAGATTACTTGAACTAATTTTTTTTTCATTTTGTATAATTTAATACAAAATTGCTGAGAAATAGTATGGAGGCAAACATATTTTCAGCAATTTATGATATAAGACAGTCCAGTAACTACGAAACTGCTGCCTTTTGCAAAATTTTAAAGCAATAGCAAAGCTTACGGAGCACAAAAATATGAGGGTCCCAACTATACCTTGTATCTCAAAATATAAACACATCTACCTAATACCGATAATTTCATAAAATTGTAGCTTCTCTCGATGCTATCCACTCAACTTCCGACGCAGTTAAAGCGTGCATGCGACAGCTGTTAATTTAATAGCGGCGAACTCATAAAATTATGATTAATATTTTCATAAATTCCGCACTTTGCGGTTGTCATTGTAAATATTTGCGAGCTCGTCAAAGCGTGCGAACGAACATGCGTCGCTTATATCTATAACCTTGTGGCATAAACTGGCGCAAAAGCCGTTAGCCACTATTTGCTGCATAATATCAAAATTGTGTGTGTGTGTGTGTGTGTGTGTGTGTGTGATATGCGAATATGAAACATGCTAATCCACATGGCAAACAAAGTACATACATATATGTATATGTGAAATATTAGCGTTATATGTGTAAGTGCAGCGTCAAATTGGCGAAAGTGCAGCAAACACAATGCGCAGCGAAGTAGTTGCGTATGTGTGTGTATGCGTATGCAAATAGCTTGTATGTAAAAATTATGTGCGGAGTAACAAATTTGCATAAATATTTAGTGGTAAAATAAATTCGAGCTATTTGCGGCCTCACGCTGCGCACTAACACACACACACGCACACACTTACACATACAATTTCACATATAATGTATTAGTGTTGGCGCAACATAGCTGCGTGTGTGTGGGTGCTGGTTATATAATATAAGCCAGACCTAGAATTTGAGCGTGCCCCAAGTGTTGGTTAGAGGCACCCACACACACACAATTACAAATACAAAAACAAAATTTTCGCTTGCTTGTTAACGGCATGCATGCATGGTTTGTCAGTGTTGCCGAAAGCACTGTGGATGCGCGTGTGCGTCCGTGCCACGTAATGCACGAAATGTTTGTGTCTGTGCTCGCAATGTAAAGGTTTTTTTTTTTGGTCCTTTTGCTCAATTCATAAATTTTATGCGTTGCATATGATGTATAATAAATATAAATTATACTATGTAATTTTTATGCCTTTTGGCGGTGAATAATATCTGCATATATAAATATAAATGTGTGTGCATGTGGTTTATGAAAATGTAAACGATTTATCTGTGTGCGGTTGAGTTGCGGTTGGCAATGACCTACGCAAAAATTATTCACTTTTAAAATATGCACTGAGCCAAAGGAAATGGTTTCAAAAATTGTATATTAATTTAGGTACATATATTTCGTATAATTTAATAAAAGAAAAATTAAAAGGAATTTCAGATATACAGTAACGGACAGTGGAATTCGGACAACTAAAAAATTATAGTTTTTCCTTAATATTTTAGTGGAATGTTTAAATTTTTTATTTTAGAACAATAATATATATTAAATACATTAGTATTAAGCGTAAAAAAGTGGAGTTGTTTGCACTTATAATTTTTTTTTTTTAATTCAATTTAGATATTGTATCACTTTGGTGATAAATTTTTTTATTTACATTAGAAAAATGATTTTATAGTTTTAGTTAAAGGAAATATTAATCTATACAAAAATATTCCTTTTAGTATTTTGTCAAACCTTCTTTGCTTTTGATAACAGATTTTATACGCTCGGGCATTGAATTTATGGGGCTTTTTTGTTCCTGCTTCTATACCGTTATACCACGTTTCTTCGAAAATTCCATCCAACTCTGCTAACTTCTTTGGTCTCTTTTATGCTACCTGAGTCTTCATTATAAATCAAAGGTTATCAATGGGATTGAGATCCGGACTGTTATTTGGCCACTCCAAAGTCGAGACCCCAATTTTTATAAATAATTCTTTACCTTAAAGAAAGAAAACAGGATAAGTATGAAAGTTGTAATTAAAATTATAGCAATAAACTCCAGTTGTACAAAAAAATGGATACTTACTATTTTGGCACGATGGCAGGGCGCAGAGTCCTCCTGAAAAATTAGGACATCCGCTCATGAAAAGTGGTTTTCCATTGAAGGTATTAAATTTTGTTTCAAGTATCTCCTGGTACTTAGTCCCATTGTTGGTTACTTCTATTAGGGCTAGTTGCCCAAAGCCATAGTAGGAAAAGCAACCCCAGACCATTCGGCTGCCTCCCTGCGTAACAGTTGTTTGAATACATTCGTCCTTGATCCGCACACCAGTTCTCTTTCTCATGTAGGACATACCGTCGCTGCAGAAAAAGTTAAATTTAGACTTATATGAGAAGATTACATTTCGCCAATCAAGTTGAGTCCAATTTTGATGTTCTTTTGCCTATCGTAAACGGTTTTGACTAATTTTTTAGGTTAAAAGTGGTTTTTTTGGCGGCCCGACGAGCGTTGAAACCAATCTTTTGAAGCCTTCGACGAATAGTTATTGTGCTTACTTCCGTACCAGCATTTTCAGATATCTGGACTTTAATGTTCTCAGCAGTTTTGAAGCGATCCCTCAAGCTGATGCGTTCCAAAACCCGATGTTCATTAGAACTTGTCTTCTTCTTGGCTCCAGATCCAGGTTTTCTCTTAAGAGACCTGGTTTTATCGAAATTTTTTAGAAATTCGCCGATGTAAGACTTGCTGAAGCCAACTCTATCACTAATTTCCCGAATGGTCAGACTTTCTTTATGCAAAATCAAAATTTTACTTTTTTGCAATTCGGACATTCTTTTAAATTTAGCATATTTTAATTTGGCTTTAACGAAGAACGAACACGAAATAAACTTTAAAACTAAAAAAAACAAAAATTAAAAGTTGTTTATATCATAAAATTATGTGAACGAATAAACATTTCGGCAGAAAATTACACGTCTCGGTTACAGTCGTGCTTTAAATTTCACTGCCCGCTACTGAATATGTAAAAAGCCGAAGGACTAGTTCGTGTTAGGCTCCTTGACTTTTCCTTATGCCAAGTCCAACAAGAACTGCTCAAGCTCTTAGGTACCGAATATGTGGACCCCAGCACCCATAGTTGATTGTTTTACGCACACCCCGGTGAATGTATGAGATATACAATTGAAATTCAGAAAGAATGATGTCTGAGAATATGCCCATATACCTAATATAAAGATTTTCGAACTTCCAGTTGACTTTACACTTAGAGAACGTGTTTTACTGGCAGTGTATTTTTGTGCCTAAAACGGATAAATGGGGCGAAAACTTAATTTTAGTCCCCATATAACTAATATCAAGATTTTTAAACATCCGTTTGACTTTAAAATAGTCAGTTGGTGCTCAAAATTAAAAAAAAAAAAATAATAATAAATAATCGGTCGAGTACTTCCTGAGATATGGTTTTTGGTCCATAAGTGGGCGACGCCACGCCCATTTTCAATTTTTAAAAAACACCTGGATGCAGCTTCCTTCTAACATTTCTTCCGTAAAATTTAGTGTTTCTGACGTTTTTTGTTAGTCGGTTAACGCACTTTTAGTGRTTTTCAACATAACCTTTGTATGGGAGGTGGGCGTGGTTATT
>NW_017537378.1:693651-703916 GCF_001853355.1 Bactrocera latifrons | reverse complement strand
TTTGTTGCGAGAGTATAAAAATATTAAAGTGGTTTATGCTATTTACAGTGAGCGAGGCAACGAAATTTTCGAATAAGTTTTGAAAACTGTCAGATATGTATTTCGCTCTAAGCTATCTTTGTCAGTAAGAGAAAATTATTTTGCCAATTTTTTATCAAAAAAATTTTTTATATTTGTTCCTGAAAATATTAATAATGATGTACAATAAAACAAAGTCATCATTAAAGCTCTAAGAGTAAAGACAAAAAACAAGAAAAACCTTTTGTTTACAGAATGTCAGTTTTTATAATCCTCTGTCATTAATCAACAAATCAACTAAAATTCAATGAACCTTATAATTCGTTCGTGCATAAAATATGAGCGAACGGAGATATAACGTATAGGAAACCCAAAAGCAAAAAAATGTTTTGAAAAAATCTGCGAAAAAACGTAATTGAAACAAATTATTGGCGTATGAAGGCACATTATTTGCAGTATGATAAATTTATAATGCAATTTCCGCACAATAAATATGTCTTTTTATTTCACTTTCAAATTTAAAATTGCGCAGCGCTCGAAGCACTTCCGCGCACATATTTTTTTATTAACGACTTTTTCAATTTTTTTAAAATGTTTTTTTTATGCTCACTCACATTCGACTTTTTTTATGAGTTTGCTTCGCGGATTTTTAACGATTTAATTACACTCTCCAGAATGCAAAATTAATGTGTGCATGCACTTTTTTGTTATTTTTAATACCCGCTTAATGTATGCCGTAGTTAACAGCAGTTGACGATTTTCTGCGATTTAACGCAGAGCAAACTGATAATTGCAACTTTTTATATAGTTTTGTTGTTGTTGCAGATTTTTTGTCAAACGCTATTATTTAAAATTAATTTATATTATTCCGGAAGTCATGCAGAATATCCGAGCAGAAAGAATTAACTTCGGCGCGAAATGCTTGTAATTAAATGCAAGTGAGGACATACAAACATAGATATCGTCACCTAAAATGCAAAATAACGTAACATCATTTTTTATGAGTTTACAGGCTAAGGAAAAACAATATAGTAGAAGCCACACATATTGAAACAATTTTTGAGTTTTGGTTATAAAATATTTATATATTGGTTATAACTGATAGTGGAATCCTCAATTTTACATACATGCAATATGATGTAGGGAATCATAAGCTATAAAAAGCTCAATTTAAATTTATTTGATGATACGTTTTTTTTCATTTTAGGTAACGATACACAATTTTGTATGCAATGTACTTGTATTTCTATAGCTTGAAAATAGTGAAAATCATAAAATGAAAT
This sequence comes from Bactrocera latifrons, assembly GCF_001853355.1. Classification (NCBI taxonomy): domain Eukaryota; kingdom Metazoa; phylum Arthropoda; class Insecta; order Diptera; family Tephritidae; genus Bactrocera; species Bactrocera latifrons. The sequence goes on along the minus strand of NW_017537378.1, from coordinate 702,615 downwards.
CTGCACCAGAAATTTAAATTTTTTTTCGTTGAATATTGCGCAGGTTTAAATAACTAACGGCAAGTTTTTGCCGAATGACGCTCAATAAATCGTAAAGTTTCATGATAAACGAGTAAATTTGTGAGTACGTGGCGTATACGTAATGTGGAGCATTCAGCGTTTTTTGGCACGGCGACCCTTTTTTTTCGTAACAAGTGGCAAGCGGGTATAAATACATATTAGAAAAAATATAAGGGGATATTAACAATATCCCAGGTGGTATTTATAAAAAAATAATAATTTATGAAAAAAAAAATATTTATTTAAAAATGGTTTAAGCGCGGAAATAGGCTTTGACGGTTACAAAAAAAWTTTTTTTTTTTGCATTTCATTAAAATGCGTAGCTCTGATTCAGGCTGTTTAGATATTACTTTTCAAGCGCGTTCTTCGCAAAACGACTTTTTGGGGTGCAAGCCGGTTTTGAAAATTTGTATTTGCTTAAATTTTGCATAGGAATTAAATATCATTATTAATTCTTTTTGCAATTTTTTCGTTTTACTCTTTTAAATAAAATAAAAAAAAATTAGTAATGATATTTTTTTGCAAAAAAAAAATGCAAAAATAGAATTTTCTACTTTTTAATAGCATTTAGTTTCATATAGATGAGAGACATATGCATTATAATAGTAAAGTCCAAATTCGTCTTGAATGTTCTTTTAAACATTAGTGAAATTTCAAAAAATCGATTTTTTCAAATTACTACGGTATATTCATAATATTTATCTTAAAATTTCAAGGCAATAATCATAAAATTGTATGAAACAGAACCTGTGGGAGAGCGGCCAGTCAGTTGTAATCGAGTTTTTTTCGAAAAATGTTCACAGTTCTTCTAAATAGTATGACTTTGTTATTAATCGAATGATTTTTTCCGATTACAAGTAATTTTTTTAAGGCAATTTGTAAAAATTAGACCTAATCCTTCGGTTAATCGCGCCCCCTACACATCTACTAACCGATGAAATTTGTTTTTTTTTTTTCTTGATTTTAGTTGAATCCTTCTTCTGTTATGCTGACCACCGCGTATTGATATTTTTGGGCGACGCCCCCGGAAAGCAGCCGCTAATGGTTGAATTTTCAAATTCTTTTTTTGAAAAATACGAAAACAATTCCTCAAATGTTGCGCTTTGATATGCTCAAATATTGCAGTAAAATTAATTCATTTATTATATCAAAGAACAATTAAGAAAATCGACTTTTTTCGGCCGTCGAAACCCACCTAACCACTCCAAGAAATTTTCAACAGTTTTTTAGTACATATCATCACCTAAAATGCAAAACAACATATCATCAAAAAAATTCTAAATTCATAACCTTTTTATAACCAAAACTCAAATTTTGTTTCTATATGAGTGGTTTCTATTATACTGTATGACTCTGGAGCTTAATAGCGTACTTAAATATTTTCGGTTAAATTATTAAGCTTTATTTTTTTCAACCATCATTTCGTAGCTAATGAAAAGTATGATCGATTATAAAATTCTGTAAGCTCTTTTATCTCACACTTTCATACACTTCCGCTACATCTTTCATTGCAATTTCTCGTGCGGCAATCTTCGTCCATCAGCCAACCGGTGCTGCGACATTGGTGGCCATTGTGGTGATGCATGCCGAATTTATTGTCAATTATTCATGGCATTGCTGGTGTATATTGCATTTTCTTTCATGACGAGCACAACAAAATGTTCCAAGAAAAATATATTTTTATGCATACAAACACACAATACACAGAAAATGTGTGTGCTTACAACAAGCTACACCACAGCGGTTCGGCAGCGTGGAAATGAAGTTAAAAACCAAAAAAAAAAAAAAAAAACAGATGCGCAACTTAACACGAGCGAAAGCGATTTCACCATGCAAATATATCATAAATATACATATGTATGTGTGTATGCATAAATGTGTGTGTGCCTTGTAATATTTCAATGCGAAATCGATTTATTAAGCGAGCAAGTAACCGCGCTGCCAACCAATAGCCGACCGACGCTATGGTGCATCCGTGTGTATGTACATATGTATATAACGGAAAATAAGTTAATTCTTTATTGTTGTATGTGCTTTTCTGTCACGACATTACATCTTCATAATCAACTTATATTTACTTCCGACAGTTGAGCTCAACACTCATGTTGAATTCAATCAAATGTTGTCACTTCGCTGAAGATAGCAAGGAATATATACTCGTACATATGTATACACACAAACATGAGTAGTTTGCTTTCGTGCTAATAGCTATAAATGAATAACGCGCACCACCAATATTTGTAAACTCATTCTGGCAACCAACAATTTACCATAAATCGGTACCTAACATGCAAAACAACGTAACATCAAACAAATCAAAATTAAATTTTTTTATTTCTTACGATTCGCTACATCATGCTACATACATGTAGTATAAAGTTTCCAGCTGTAGCTGTCAGATATAACCAATATATAACTATTTTATAACGAATATATAACCATTTTATAACTATTTTATAACCAATATATAACCAGTTTATAACCAGTTTATAACGTAAAAAAACATTTTTTTCCTATATGCGTGGTTTCTATTATATCGTTTTTCCTTCGCCTGTTAACTTATGGAAAATGATGTTACGTTATTATGCATTTTGGGACACGATATGTATGTTATAGGAACAGACACATACAGTTTCACAGAAATATGTATGTGTCTGGGCTTGCATTGCTTTGGCGACAGTTGTTTGTGATAACCTAAAAACCTAAATATCAACCGCAACTAAAACTGTGGTTTGTAAACTTGCCTGCACCACATATATACATACATACATATATATGTAAGAAGTATAGTATATGTAGGTATGTGCATATTTTTTGCTGTGTAAATAGGTCGAGAGACTGTTAGACAATTATTTTTGCATTATTTGCTCATTACCAATCGGGTTCAATTTTGATTTGTTTGTTTGTTTGTTGATTTTTGAAGTCTGACACTTCGTTTACGAACACTACTTATGTTGTCAAGGGCAATCATAATAGCACGATAAATATATTTTTTATGCACATCTATACTGTTTGGCTTCCAAATGAACATGGTGTTGGCTGAAGTTCATGGTAATGGCCAATTTAGTTTGTTGGTGTTGGTATTGCTAATAAAGATCAGAAAGAAGTTTGTATAAATATAAATATTTTTATGAATTTACGGTTTTTACTACCTCATTCATAAGTTCGAAACTTCTAGGAACAAAGGTGTCACATGTTAGTATTGGTCTCAATTGGAAATTTATATATTGAAAGTAGAGGGGTCTGGGGTGAAATAGAGGGGGTGAAATTTAATTAAAATAATTTAATTCAAATCATTAAGTATTTAAAAAATATATTTTTTAGTTTTAGTAAATAAATATTATTTATTATTATTAAATAATTTTTTTCATACAATAATGCACTTACAAATCGGCAAAGCGCTTTAAGCATACCACAAATTTTTTGAAATGGCTAATATTGGTTTCTACTATGCATACTGGTTCGCCGAAGATAAGACTGTCCAGATGTTTCTCTTTCAGTCTTAAAAAGCAAAGCCGATGGGACGCTTCCACCTCAACCTCCTCCATAAATCTTGAGCAACTTGCGTTCGTCAAGATTCTTAGCCCTGCCTCATGCATGTAACTTGGCCAATGTAAAGTAAAAATCAATATGCATTGCGGCAAGATAAGTTTTGCTAAGGGAAAGTAGTTCAAAGGATCTTATGTGTTCTACTCCAGGCCAAAAGGATTTACATCCGCACAAGAGCGGGTCGTAGACCATACTATACTAAAGGACAACAATTTTAAATTTTGTTCATGATTAGAAACTACGATATCTACATATGTTGTGACGTGGCCAAAATGAAAAAAATATTTTTTGCACTTTTCCTTTGAGAATATAATACTTGGAAGCCTGTGTACTTGATGTGTTTCCAGCAATAGGTAACTTTTTTATTTTAGGCCGCGGTCAAAAATTTTATATTGGACCTACGACCGTGGCATTCAAATATATGTGACTGTTTCTACAAAAATGTTCAGGCAACAAAAACAATTATTTTGAAAACAAATAATAATAATTTAAAAACATAGTTGATACTGAAAATTTGTTCACCCAAATATAACTTTTTTAACTCAAATAGTCTTAAAAATTGACATCTTTAACATAATATAAGAAAAAACCTGAACTTTGCGCCATACAAAATTATTTTTAACAAAGACTTCTAATTTGATCGATATTTCGATTAGAAAACAAATAATATACCAAAAAATTGGTTTAGAGTGCCATCTAGGCGAGCTTTAGGCAAATAAAAGCTTCAAAAATCAATACCTATTAGAAAAAATACCTTATAAAACGTTTTCGAAGGATTAAAATGGTTGAAATAATACTGTGGGTAATGCTGAAGACTGGCATATGCTTTCAATGTGCACAATATAAAAGTTCAGGAAACCACGTACCAATAAATTAGTGAAATTGATGAGTTTGACACTCATCAGCTGTTGCAAAAAAGGTTTTCTGAAATTTTTCCTGTTTTGTGTATGAATGCGAGTTCATTTTTTTTTTCAGTAATTTTTTTTTTAATTAGCTTTATTGGATACTTATGACAAAGTTTTGGCCGAGGAGCTTTAAGCTGTTTTGAGTCAGTACAATCCAGAGAAGTTCATTAAAAAACACCAAATAATGGTGTCTTGAACACTATTGTAGTGAATGGCTCCATTTGATTTGGAAAAAAAATACGGTTGACACATATATGGTTTCCATAGCACACTACAATATGTGCTATATGTCTGTCTTTGACAGTTAAGGCCACTTTTCTGATTCAGCTAAGCCCAGGACCTAGTGACCTAGACACCTAAAATAATTTATTTCTCAATTGAGTTTCTTATAAAAAGAAAAGTTCTTATAAAAAACTGTTAAATTTCTTTTTAATATAAGTCACAAAGTTAAAACAACTAATATATATTTTATAAATAGTCAATGTTGATGCATTAGAAATCGAACAATCAAGAAAGTTTTTCACAGCTAAGAAAAATGCAATATTGCTATTAGTTCAAAATTTCAAACTGCGATAGTAATGACTAAAAATAAATAAGTAGAAATCAAATATTTGAAAACTGCAAGCAAATTGCAGCAAAATTTATTTAAAGAAATCAATTAAGCGCAGCAAATTTTGGCTGTTGAACTCATAAAAATAACTTGACCGCAACAAAAGACATTTAATCGCTCATTTCGACGCGCTGCTTCAAGCTAAACTGTGTCTATGACGCTCCTCCACAAAACAAAACCGCACACACAAAACAGCGAAATGCACGGCGAAAATAAATAATTATTAAAGGCGAACATAAATTTTGAAATCTCAGCAGCATAAAGCATTTGACGTCAGCTGCAGCAAAGAGGTGAGCGACGTGCAAAAATTTTATATACAAATTCATATTTAAAGGTGCGAACGCCGCCGCCCACATCCAACACTTGTCTGAACTCGGCAAGTATCACTTTTAATTGTACATGCAGCGCATATTTTTTCACAATTTTTAAACACACATACACACAAGCACTTGCCTCCACTTTCACGCTCTGAGGCTTACACGCCTTTCTTGCCTTTTTTCAGTGCCACTTTCACTTTCTTCTGCAATTTCTGAGTTTGCTGACTGCAGGCTGCCGCTGCCAGCAACTCACCTCGAGCGCGCTGCACTTTTAAATATGAAAATTTTTGGCAAGAAATATGCAAAGTGAATTTCATATTCGCCTCATAAAATGCAAGCGGTTAATGGTGTGTGGCGCAAATGAGTGATAAGCGAGCATAAGTGCGATATGAGAGTGTATTAGTGCAGGTGCAGCATGGCAGAGGCAGTGTGATAGATGAGTGCCATGTATTTTTAAACTTTAACAAAGTATGTGACAAGTTTTCATAAAATTTGATTTTTTCTTCTTTCTGTAAGAGGAAAATTGTGTGTACCTAAATATTTTTATATATATAGTAAAATAATTATACGTTTATGTTATTAAATAATAAATGTAAGCAGAAAAGTTACGGTTTGGCCACATACAATTTTGTTTTCTTCAAACTATCATTGTGTAAAAATGAAATTTTAAAGCGATACACAGCCATACGCAGTGCGTATGAGAAACATAAGTTTTAAAGCCATCAACTGTCAAATGATAGTTGGTATACAGTGCGTATGAGTATCATGAGTATGCTATGGCACTACTTTTGAGCAATACTTTACATCCGAATTATCAAAAAGAGGTCTGCCATAAACCTTAAAAATAAAAATAAAATTTTTTTAAAAGAATACGGAAAACGTTTTGTTTTTAATAGCACATTCATGTATTTGCAAAAATAATAAAAATATATGAATATAATTACTAATTTTGTATGTGTGGCAACCCTCCCCAAGTGTCTTCCTATTAGATTAGCCAAATTTATATGCTAACTAAAATAGTAAATAGTAATTTTTGCGTCAAAATATTTTTAAATGATATATTTAATAGGGTAGCAACCTTAAATTTTTTTAATTTAGAAATGTTTTCGTTCAAACCCAAACTTTAGGCGATGAAAAGGTTATGTCATTCGTATTTTTTTTAATGCAGGTGGCAACTTTTAGTAATAAAATAGATATAGTATGTGTTTCAATTGAAAAGCTGCAACCAAACAAAAGTTATTATATTAAATATTGAACATTTGAAATTGAGTACAATTTTTAACAATAGGACATTAATATTTTCAATGCGTAAGCTTTTAGTTTTCAAAATTTTATTACGTAACCAATAAGAAAAACCCTTTGAAAACAAGCTATTTAATTTTCAAAGAGAGGTTGCCGCATAAATATGAAAATTTTAAAATCCCAAAAGTTGCCACAAACACATTATTTTTATTAGAAGTGCCATTTTATTTTCAAAATTCTCATATTTTTTTCATTTATCGTAAATAAAAAAATACAAAGGCGACTTTAAAAGAAGTTTTACTTGAAACAAAGTTTACAGATCTACAAACAGGTACAGGGTAAGCCAAAAATGAACCTATCGAGTTCTTGGGTTAAAATGAACCATGAATGTATATTTAGAGAAAAAAAAAACCAGAAAAAATAGGCCTGCAAATAAATATTTTCAGCTTAGTTTTTGAAGTTTCGGCAATCACTCACAGTTGCTTATATAAAGAACACTTAAAAAACGACTTCTCATTTAATATGCTAACTTTTATATCGAATAGCATTCAACTTTTTAGATTCTTGTAGTCTATAAAGTTTGCTTAAAACTCTACCTCGGTGTGATTTTTTTTCTATTCAAAAATTTTAAATTTAAATGTTTTGGAAGAAGGATATCCTATGCTGGCCACCCCAATAGGTGTTCATTAGAACATTTACATTTTTGAAGCATTTTTAACCTAAAAAGGTTGTATACCATATAAATTTCAAATATTTATACTAATTACCCATACAATTAAAAAAGGGAATTAATTGTGCGTAAAATATTCTAGTTCAGTAATTATCCGTTGCTCCAGGGTACAGTGATTTTCGCTTATAACACAAAAAGGCCAATACAAATAAGCCTTAACAAATTTTGTCTTAAGAATGGCAAAAGACCTTAAAAATAGGGTTGGCAAAGCATTGAAAAAAAAAAAATAATAGGAATAAAGCAAAGAAATTTTTAGGACAGGCCGATGTAAAATTGCAAACTAGATTAAGCATCCTCATCAAACATTTATCGAGTACAAATTTGGTCAAGCAAAAAGGTGCAAACGAGCGGTCAAAGTAAACACAAAGAACGCGCGTGTGACGAAGGAGTAGGGGATCCCAACAGCTTGAGACAAAGTGAAATGGGTTGACAGTTAAAAAAAAAGGAAATAAAACGTAAAAAAAAAATAATATAAATAAAAGTAAGTCTGGCTAACTATGCTGATAAAATATTATGTGTTATCGCACACGGACATACAAATTCACAGAGAGAGAGAGAGAGAGAGAAAAGTTGAGAAGAGCAAGCCACAAATACCAAATGGTGGCAGGTTAAGGCCGGCTTGACCGATAAGTTAGAAACACTACAGGGTTTTATGAAGCGAGTTTTCTATAAATTCAATTGCTCACATCTAAAATGCGTATACTGATTTCATATACTATGAACTAGAACTCCGAGGTAAAAGCACACACACTTGGAACTCACCCGACCGTTATGTCGACACAAAATATATGGCGTACAAACAAACGCCCACACTTGTTCATACAAATTTAGCTATTTGAGCACTTGTGCGCTGGACGTTGTGCATTTATTTCTCAGGGGTGCAAGACGGTCTCCCGCAGCGTCGTCGTTAAGGGGCCTCACTGTAGGTTAGTATATGTGTGCCAGATGTGGGCATGAAATGAGCAGTGCTACCATGCTGATATCATTTCTGCACTAAATGTCCGACGGAAATATGGCAGAAATAGAAAAGGAAAGATTTTGAGATGAAACATTTGTCTAATATAAATATTGGATGTGGATACAGGGTGAACAAAAATTATAAATACCAGAAAAATAGTTGAATTGAAAAAGATGATAATATTTTATAGCATCTCACAAGCTTTAATTTCACTTGGCCGTAAAATAAAGAGTGTCCCAATATTAACACAAGATTGGAATTAAATACAGGGTGTCTCAAAATCATAAAAATATTTGAAATTGAGGAATATTACAATATTTATAAAATAAAATAAATACAGGGTGTCTCGAAATTACCCACAGCTGACCGAAACTGACAGCTGAATCGAAACCAAATATGGTCGGACTGGTGTTTTTACCGTCGACTGTGATTGTGAAATGGCGGGAAATTTAAATCTTGCATAATATTGGGACACCCAAATGTTATATAAATGAAAAATAAAAACAAGTAAGGAAGGGCTAAGTTCGGGTGTCGCCGAACATTTTATACTCTCGCATGATAAAGTGATAATCGAGATTTCATTATCCGTCATT
>NW_017537378.1:642951-692631 GCF_001853355.1 Bactrocera latifrons | reverse complement strand
ATATATAACCCTATATCTGACTCTTTTATTTTTAGGACTTACAAACAACTGTCATTTGAACAAAACTATAATACTCTCTTTAGCAACATTGTTGCAAGGGTTAATGACTATATTTTTAATCGAGAATAAATAATGTGTGCATATGGCAACCCTTTTCCAATATATTCTTCAAATAAAGCTCGACATTTTGTTAATTTCATGGTCATATTGTAATATTTTGTATGTTATACGCAATTGTACGAATGAAAAATTTTAAACGCATGGCAACACTGCTTAAAATCATTCTGCTTTATAAAATTTTAAAATTTTTAGTTTTATACTCATTTTGCAATTATTCTTTTTATTTTAACAATATTAAAAAATTTAAATTTATTTAACAGGTGTCAACTCTCTTTAGAAAATATTTTGACTTATAAGTTTGACCTCTCTCGCTAATAGTGTTTCTTCAACTTGGCAATTGTAGAAAATTGAAATTTATTAAACAAGTGGCAACTCTCTATAAACAATATTTTCAACAACAAGCCCTGTTTAACTACTTCGTTTATGGTGATTCTTAATCTTTTTGTTTTAAAAATTAAAATTTATTAAACAGATGGCAACTCTCTTTAAAAAACTATTTTCAATTATAAGCCTTGTTTCTCTCTGTCACTTATGTACATATAGTGTTTCTCTATCTTCCCAATTTTAGAAAATTAAAATTTATTAAACAGGTGCCCACGCTTATTAGAAAATAGGTTCAGTAATAAGCCTCTCTCACTTGTAGAGTTTCTATAACTTATCAAATTTTATGCCTTCAAATTCTAGCATCCACATTTATATGCATTAAGGTTGTCCTTAAATCCCGATAGAAATCTTTTACATCTAATTTTCCAAACCACCAACCCCTTATAGACGCCAATACTGCTCTATACGAAGACATTACAAATAGTTTTTTCCATTTTCTATTATTATGAGTAAAAAGTATTCACCCTGTATTCACTACCTACACCTCAGCATTGTTTTCGTTTATTTGTCTCCTTCTTTACTGACCAAAATTAATTTCGTAAATTTCGATTTTAATGCGCCGTGTCTCAGACAAAGGCGACTCATTTCATACAATCTCACGAACTTTAGTACTATCACTACACATTCTGCATTATATATATATGTGTATGCATAACCAACAGCTGACTATAAATATGTGCTATTTGCTCAGCTGTTTGTATTTTCGCTTTTGTGCCAGCAGAGCTTAAGAAGCAGCGAAAAGTGAATGAGTGTGCCGCCCACAGCGAAAAGTAAACAAGAAATTGGCTTATGGTCCACAAAAAAATTTAATGAGAAAGCAAACCGGTGGGAAAATCATAAAAAGCGAGTTTATGGTACATATGTGTGTATAAACAAAGGAAACGTCGTTCACATAATGTAGTAATTTTCCTACGGCAATTAGCGAATTTCTGCGAATTTTTAACAATTAGCGGTCGGTTGATAAACAAATTGCCATTTTTTAATTTTCCGTGGAAGTCATTATTTAAAGCGAAATCAGAGGAAGACCTGCAAAAATTTGTATTATAACAGAACTCCAACAACATATGCGAGTTTTCTATGAAAATATAAACAAACATTTTTTTAATAAAAAATAATTTCATATATTTTATATTTCAATTTCTCCAGAAACCACAATTTCTAGTAAAAAAAGACATAAATTTTATTATAGAAAATGTATTAAAAAATATCGAAAAGCCAACGCGTCAACCGTCACACTTATTTGTACTTGCCACCCACTCGAAATGATTGACAAACGCTTAGCAGGCACCCTATAACATCAAACTGTCGACTGGAGTACCTGTCAACAGTAGCGCTGACCTCCATTGGCCCCCTGTTACCCAGCGCTTGCCATCAATCACTTTTGTTTTTCGCCTTCTTTTTGTTATGAGCGAGTTCCATACACTTCAGTCGCGCGTCACAAACGTAAATATGTGCATAAATTGAAAATCTAAAATTAGCTTCGCTTTGTGTATTCGCCCATTTCCACGCGCGCCCACACGCCAGCGACGGGACGCGGCGGCCGCTGTTTACTTTTGTAGCGCAAATATCGCACACTTGTTTGTTTTGGTTGTGCGCTATTGCCAGCGTGTGGCTGTATCTGCGTTTATAGTTGCACACGAATTTAACGGCGTCGGCTGAGCAGCTTCCGTTTGTTTATGGCGATTAGAGAAAATATGGAGATTGCTTTATAAAGCTTTTACTTGTTACAGATTAAAATCATTGGTAATCATTTTGATTACAGAAGTGCAAGTTTTAAAATATTGTATGTCAACACAGCATACTCATTCCACATTTGGTTCATTTGCCTACAAAAGTAACATAACCTCACATTTGCAATTCTTTTGATTTATTGTTGGATTTTGAACAAATGCTTTTCTAAATACATTCTCAAAAACTGTCGACGAATCTTAGTAAAAATCATAAATTATGCCACGAAGAAACATAAATAAATTAAACAAGTACCGAGAGCGATTATCGAAATGAATGACAAAAAACAGAATTTTTAGTGAGTGCGTCGCTGACTTTTGCTGTGAGATCAATTTTAGGTTATTGACAAATTGCTGGCAGATGTTCAGAGAATATAATTGTACGTAGACATATATTATGTATATGATATGTATATATGAATAAATGTTCACGCATATGTATGTATTTCACTTTACTTTTGTATATTAATACGAAATAAGAAATTAGGTCAAAACTAAAAAAAGAACAAGAAAAACGAAAGCTATAATACCCTTCAGAAATATAAAACTTACAAGAACTTGATTCCGACCGTTCCGTTTATATGACAGCTTTTATCTATAGTGATTCGATCTGAAATTTTTTTTTGGAAACTGTAAAGGGTGATCCATTTTTAGGGTTCCTACTTTTTTTATTACCATTCAAAACGACATTCTTTGGCATTTATTTTTTGAAGTTTATCTCTTTCAAATGTTTGCCGCGGCTACGTCTCAGATGATCCAACCGTTGAGTTCAATTTTCGAAGACTCGTTCCAGCATTTCGACTGGTGACTGGCGAATGAAACGCGTGATGTTTTGCTGCAAGGCCTTACTCGAAGCGGGAGTATCCGCATAGGCTTTACATATTCCCACAGGAAAAAGTCTAGTCGATCTTGGTGGCCAATCGATCGGCCCAAAATCTGCTTACCGAAATGTCCTCTCAAGAAATACATTGATTGTTGCGATATGTGGGAAGTGGCGCCATCTTGTTGCAACCAAATGTCGCCGCGCTGAGGATGAAATGTCAGCTCTTGAATCTCTTCAGATTATCCCTCGTTCCAAATGCGGCAATTTTGTTCGTTTACATACGCATTGAGCCAGAAAAGGGCCTCACCGCTGAACAAAATATATGGCTCGAAAACTTCGGATCTTCTTAGAACTTTTGAAGAGCCCTTAGAGTGAAGCGAGGTCGTTCAATTTTAACACAAGTTGCATTTTGTATGCTTTCAATTTTAGATCTCGACGTAAAATTCCCAAAGGTGCTCCATACGTCAGTCCGAGTTGTTGCGAACTGCACCAAATCGGCTCTCCACGGTCTTCCTGTACACTCTCAGATACGGCTGAATGTGGTCTTTTCGGTCAAATATTATCCAATAATGAACGCTGGGTCTCACGTTGGGTGATGGTCTTACGAATAGCACGTTCAGTAGACCGATTATGTTGATCATACGTTTAGCGAAGCGCGTGAAACCGATTCTTCTTCGCTGAGTTATCAAAGTACTCAAATATTAAATAAATAAAGAAAAAGATTTATTTAAAGTACAAAAAAGGCAAAAGAAGACGAAAATAAAACATAAAAGAAGTAAGGAAGGGTTAAGTTCAGGTGCAAGAGTATATAAACTTCTCATCTCAACCATTAATTGTATTTTATACTCAGCACGCACGTGAAATTATAACATAAAGTTTTCAGGGCAGTTCACAGTCTTTCATAACTTAAGCAGACATCTCTATAATTCCTTTTTATAGTCTGGATCTCGTAATATTACATATTCAACGTCTCAAAACTGCTATAAATTCATAAAGACATTATTACTTTATAGAGCTTGCAAATAAATTTTGCCAAAAAACCCCTCCAGTTCATAAAAGCAAACCTTTATCGCGAGGTGCCGCATATAAACGCATGCTTTTTATTTATAACATCGACGGAGACAGGGTTGCATTAAGTGCTGCTACACTTAACCGCCAATGTTGCCAATATCGCCATACTTTTTGTGCGGCCATTTGTTGTGTTACAAAAAAAAAAGCTGCGTTTTTCCACTATGCACTCGGGTGGTGGAAGGCGAGCGACTGGCTTTAAAAGTTTTGAATTTTATCACTCACGCACACTTATCTATAAAGTAGTGCAAATAATCTTGCACACACATACACATGCACACGTGCGGCAAATTGTTGCATTCACTCAGCCAAAGGAAGCGCTCGAGCCTCGCATGTCGAAAATGGACGGACAGACCGGCCAGTGTAGCAGGGCGGCGGCAGCACAAAAGCATGAGCGAAACATTTTGCAGCGAGGAAATGAATTTAACAACCTCGGGGGATTTTTCTCGATTTTTTTTCGTGTTGGCAGCAAGTGCCGCACGTGCAATTGATTCTGCACACAATGACTAGGTGGTGGTGTCCGTAGAAGTTTTCTGCTTCGTGAATCCATATCCATATTTTTTATCTGGCAGATACATTTGCCCGCCCACCTGCTCAGCTTTCAAGCACAGTCTTGAATGAAGTGCACAATTTACTTGAACGTGAAAAACGGTGCGCTTTTTATTGCTTTTGCCGCTTTACCCTCCAGCTTCTCAAGTGCAATGGCAAGCGCGAAAGGCAGTTGAGCATATTTGAAGAATGTGCACGAAGTCTTTAAATATTTTGGGAAGAATACGCTCTTGAATATACATATGTATACTGTGCCGTCATAACCGAAATTAAAATTGAAATTAAATGCAGAAAAAACATGAAAATTAATTAACTTCGATTACATCGAAGTTTCAACACCCTTCACAAATACAACAGATTCCTTGCAGCAACTTGATTTTGTTCGGTCAGTTAATACGGCAGTTTTTTATGCTATAGTGACTTGATCTGAACAATTTTTTCGGATAAGAATTATTATTACCTTAGACAATAACGCATGTCAATATTTCTCGAAGATATCGCGGTTTCCTTACAAGCACTCTTCCGATAGTTCAGTTTATATTGCAGCTATATGCTCTAGGAGCCCGATATCGGCGTTTCAGACTAAGAAGCCTAGGACTTTGAGCCTGCTTCTACAAATTGCTGGGAAATCTAGAATCAGGTGTTCTGTAGTTTCCTGTTCCATGTCGCTAAGTCCGCAGGACACTATGCCATGTTGGACAAGTGCTTCCTGAGCTTGCATGGAACGCGACAAGGAGACAAAATTTGCCTTGAGAGAGGTTGAACATATGTATCTACAAACCTTGCCAGGTTGTAATCTCCCAGTAGTAGCTTGGCATGGAGCATTCCGGCTACCTGCTCTCAGTGCTGTTATCTCCGTACTCTCTCCTATGCAGAGCAACTCCTTTATGCAGTGGTACCGCACCGCGTCATCTAGGAAGCTGCCATAGACGGGGCTAGTTAGTCGCCAGCTCATTGCCGGCTCCCCTTTATACCTCGGCAACCAGATAAAGTGTACACGATTGCAAATTGATAGGCGGTTTAGCTTTTTCCTTTACACTCCTCCACTAATAGCGATTTGACCTCATCGCTTTTTGTGCCATTTGACTATCGTTGAATATAGCGGTAGCTGCGATGGAGATTGATTTCTCCACACTGACTTATAGCAAAGACTTCTACTTGAAGGATGCTTGGAAATCATTCCATTGGTATGGATAGTTTGGTATGCAGTCCTGCAATGCCTTCCGGTGTTTTCGAGCCTGCAGTGTACCGCCGGACAGTAGTGCACCTCAGCAGTAGGTCGAGCTTGGAATCAATCTACTCCGCCTCATTGCCGAGAATAAATCTGAACTTCTTTCTAAAGTTTACCCTATTCGTAACACCGTTTGTCGGAAGAAGGGTCAGTGGTGTGTCTTCCCCTAAGGTCTCCATTTGTTGAGACATTGTTTCGCTGCTGTTTGATCACTAGATGCAGCGGTGGCAGCGATGTGAGCTTAAACATGACTTCAAGTGCTGCGGTTGGGCAAGTGCGCATTGCCCCTGAAGCACAGATGTGTCTTTGCAGCATCAATAGTTGAAGGCCTATCGTAGACTGCGTTGCCTTCGATACCCAAGCAACCGTTCCATAATTGATAATATGCCTTACGATCAAGAATTGCAGCTAGGATTTATTGAAATGGGGAATAGAACGAACATGTGAAAGCCTATAAGATTCTAGAATAATTTAGAAAGACGTAATTGAACTAAATACTGGAATCTTAATTCCAATAAGCAGAGTAGAAGCTATTCTGGAAAAGGCTGCACTGGTTTATAGTACATAACATTTTAAAGATAAGATGGAACAAGACAAGTGATTATTCTAGGCTAAAGGCTAAACTTTATTAAAAATCGATTGGGAAAGCTTTTATCAATTTGGCCTCAGTTCGGCCACCGGCGGGTACTGAATCAAAACCTTCACAGCCGGAGTACTCTCTTTCACCGGGACAACATGACCTAGCGTAGCCGCTGTTTCTTGATTCACTGAACTATGTCAATGAAAACACCAGAAGAATGAAAGCTGTACTACATTATAACTAGATTACTCGATTTTTAACTCTAGACCACTCTTCCGTTCTTTACAAATACATTGCAGTAAATGTTGAACCTTCCTGCAATTTACAATCAGTGAGGAAATATTTGCAAAATTTCAGTGAAAAATATTCAAAATTCTTTTAATGTCTTGCCACACTTACACACTGGCACACATCTTGTCCTTCGACCTGTAGCGTGTGTAATGTTTGGTAAACATGGCAATCCTTTGAGGTATTCAATTGCTCGTTTATCACTTGAAATGCACTAACAAATGCCAAACAATGATTGATGATGCAACACAAAGATACTTTAAATCCTATTTGCAGCAATATTTCCTTTCACCTGCTGATGTATGTTGCATGCATTTTTCACCTTTAGCAATATAGCAACAGTAAGCGCAGATATGGTTGTGCTTGCAGGTCCCTATATGGAATTTTCCGATTTGATTGATGGTTGTGCAGGCAAATATAAATTCGGTGAAGACAGCACTTAAGTGAAAAATAATAAATATTCGAAATTTAAATAAATAGGCAGGCGATTAGTATGGTTGACGGGCAGTTATTAAAATGTTTCGAAAAAAAAAAATTTTTTTTTTTTCAAATGCAAGGAAACTTAACTTCATATTTACACCAAAGTTATATGTATCATATATGTATTATATAGTTATATACAAAAGCGAAAATATATTTTGCAATTGCATTTTCTTGGCCTCAAGCCCACTCACCTTGCTACTTCCGGCAACGCACCATGTCTAGGCTAGCGGCGGTGAACGACGGAGCCTCACTGCGAGTAGTAATGTGAAGTGAAGTGGAGACAGTAATAAGGGAGACGGTAACACCTGCGCTATTCTAAGTAATTCATGAAATACTTTTACTTTTGTTACACTCTTTCATTAATTTCGCGAGCGGAAAGTGGGCCGGAAGCAGAATAATGTATAAGAGAAAATAATGCTGCTTGATGCTGCAAACAATGAGAGATTTCTTATTTTTTGTTTAAATAAAAAGTTTGCAGCGAAATTAAATTATGAAAGCGGGAGAAAAATTATTACAATGAAAAATATTGAAAAAATAATATTCTACTGCTGTGGGCAAAAAATAGTAAGACTTTTTAAATAAAATTTCAAGTGATCATTCATTGCAATATCATTTTCCTAGGCCGGTATGACTGTCAGCGACATTTGTGTCACATGCCACCTCAAAGTAATCATTAGTGTTTAGTATACGCTTGTCTTTCTAAAGTACATATATAAAGTATATTCGGCGATTTTTACTCTACAAAGAAGTTCCATTAAATTTTTGGTGCGGAAACAAATTTTAGGTGCTGAAACGTTCAGCATGTTGGAAAAGCCCTTCGGTGATAATTGTTTGTACCGAGCAAGTACTTTTGATTGCTACAAATTCTTAAAAGAGGGTCGAGAACGCGTTGACGGCGAATGACGTCCATGACGACCATCAGCATCAACTGATGATCAACACGTTAATTAAGTAAAGCAATTGGTGCTTGAGAATTGACGATTAAAAACAGAGGTCTTAATGATATCGTTGGAATATCGGAAGGGTAAGTGAAAAGGATTTTGAAAGATTATTTGGGGCTAAATAAAGTGAAAGCACAACTGGTTCAAGTATCACTGATTTTATTCGAAAAAAAAACATGGGGACGTTTAACTCCAGAACAATGCTTTCCCAGGATGTCTTGAAACGTATGTAGTGCACTCTGAATTTCGTCCGACTGGCCACAACGTCAACAAAGAATATTATTTGAGTGTTCATCGCCGTTTACGCGAAGCTATTTGTACAAAGAGACCGGCGTTATGGGTCGACAACTCTTGAGCTTTGTAAAATGATAAAAAACCGTTGCATACTGCACTGATTCTTCGTGAGTTGTCTGGTTATGATCTGTATTTCTTTATTGGTGATTTTTTTTTTTGTGTTTTATATAGGGTTATCTCGGTACTTACTAATATTTACCTTTAACTTGTCAATGGTTATTCAGTTTAATCATTGACAAGTTCAAAGTAAATAATCGTAATGAGCTAAAAGTTTTTCAAAATTGCGCAGGAGATATAATACTATAACATGTTTTCCACTAAATTTTATTAAGTATAAACACACATACCTACCATTAAAATTATCTTAATGAAGGACATGCGTATAATATAACAAGTATACGTATACGTATAAATTTCAAGTGCTGCCCGTTATCTAACCCAGTTGTGTCATATTCGTGGTAACGAGTGCAAACCTTGTCATCATAGCACTCTAGTTGCGGGCAACTTTATCAACAATTTCATCTACTTCTCACAGCCATCGGCAACGTCGTCAAAGTTATCAACTATATGCTTAGACATATACATACTCGTACATATATTATATATGTATATATTTCTCTTCTACAGCACTCAAATCATCACACAGCCATACCTACATATATATTTTACAACCTCATTGCAGCGTGTTCTAATTTAATTTGGGTTGCAATTTATGCCATCAGATTATTATTTAATTTTTCTTTTATGAATTTCGCACGCGATCACGTCCTGCCTCAGGCGCTGCAAGGCGACGTCAATGCTGTGGCTTGACGAGTAGACGAAAATTCACATTTCCTTTTCCGCAACTACGTTGGCTGCATCCTCAGCACTACACTAACAGTTCACTTAATTTGGTGGTTGGTGCGTGTTGAAAGCGGAAAATGGAATGTGCAACATTGTTAAAATTATTCGGCGCTGCTTCGTGGCGTTTGCGTTGCTTTCCTTTAATTTTCAAGCCAAACTAGTAGGAAACAAATTTTTGAATGGCAAATCTATTTGCATGCATATTAAATTGTATATTTATGAGTTTCTAAGTGACATAAGCATTTAAATATATTTTTCATCCGACATTAAATTCAAATTTAAAATTTTCCAAGATTGATTATTAAGTCATAAATGAATTTCTTTATGATTTTCAGCAGTCTCAATAGCAAAACCCGGCTTTCAGGATTAAGATTACTATTCAATTACTTGTAATCACTATTTCTATCAGTGTAATTCAGAAAATATTACCTAAATATTAATATTACGCCAATAGCAAAATGAGATTTGTGTACTACGATTACAACTGGATTACTATTCAATTACCTGGAATTACCATTTCCATTAGTGCAATTCAGAGACATTACTTTAAATCTTCCTAGCGATTTCCACTTTCCCCAATAGCAAAAAGAGATTTTAGTATTGCCATTACACCTCGATTACTTGTGATTATAATTTTTATTGCGGTAATTTAGAAAATATTATTTTCATAACCACTTTTTAATTAGTTTTAGCAACTTAAAAAAAAAGAAAATAGTCTTCCGGTTTACCATTACATCTCGATTACAATTTTTAATGCAGTAATGTTAAAAACGTTATTGTCATAAACCACTTTCTTAATGATTTTCAGTAATCTTAATATCAATAACGGACTTTCCAGTTTACGGTTACTTCTTGTAATACGATATAGGTTACTATTGCTTCAAGAGCTTAGTTAAGAAAGTAATGATTACGAATATATATATAAATCACAATTATAATTTTATCATTACTGCAATTGTTATCTTACAAGTTTTTTAAATTATACCAGAAAAGTGAGATTTTTGTTTTTAAATATCGTTATTAAAGTTGACTGTAATAAAAAAAATATTAATAATGATTACTGTATTTATGATCGTACTTTTAATCATTACAAGCACATTACTAAAAAAAATGTAGGATTTCAATCGCAATAATGAGTGAATTATTATTACGACTTGTAATGCTGTAAATTAGAATACTTTTAACTTTTACATCAAGAACGTACTAAAAAATTAGTAATTACTACTACTGTAATCATAATTATAATTTTATCATGACTGCAATTGTCATCCTTCCATTTCTTTGAAATTGCACTAATGCAATTATTAAAAGTACAATCATAATTACAGTAATCATTATTAATGTTTTTTTGATTATACTCAACTATCGTGGTATTTAAAAATGAAAATGCGAGTTTTACAAACTGCTGCATTAAATTTTTTAATAAACAATTCCATTAATAATTAATTTTTGAAGTTTTCAACTACAAATAATGTAGTTGTAATCAATAAAATTTTTATCATGATTACAGTAATCATTACTAATTTTTTTTTATAATATTAAAAAGAATGTACTTGCAATCAATAAAAATTCTTTTATTACAAACAATGTGCTTGTCATCATAATTACAGTAATCATTACTAAATTTTTTAAATTAAAAATAATAAAGTGATAAAAAATATTTTATTACAAATTTATTTGTAATCAATAAAAATTTTATCATGATTACAGTAATCGTTACTAAAATGCTTTTACTACGGTTAAATTTGTTACGACGTATTTGATCACAGTAATCAGCTCTGTAAATTTTTTGGAATTACAAATAATTTAATTAAAATAACAATTGTGATTACTACTAGAGTAATAACTTAATTTAATGAGATTTGAATTTTTTTGCTTAGCTTTGCCAAACATTCATAAAGTAAATGCTCTCAAAGCTTTACAAAAATTTGAAAGGGAGATTAGACATTTAGTTTCGCGGATTAGTGAGGGATTTTATATAAAACAGCACAAGTTTAAATCATCCCCTGAAACCCTTGTTGTTTGTACAGTATTGAAAACGCTAAATTTTCATATTTCCAAATCTAACGGAGCGCAATTATTTAAACTAATAACATTTATATTAAACTCCGTTGTAACACAGCATTTGAACATTTCAGCATACGGCTTCGGCGTTCCGCATAAAACTTTGTGCAAATATGCCACTTCAAATCCGTGCACAAATCCCCTGAAATATGCAACGAACTGTTATAAGCTGGGCAACAGAGCGCACGCTGTCACAACAACAAAACGAGCACAAATATAGAGAGGAAGAGCGAGATAACAAAAAATGATAATAATAATGTAGTTGTGAACGGAATTTGCATATTGCAAAATGCGAACAGTCTTCCGCAGTTAACTGTCTCAACGATGCGGCGCCAAAAAATATACCCGGCATTGCAACGGTACATACAAATCACTATCTAGTTTTATTCACTTTGAAACGCGTTGTTCTACAAACGAGAGTCGTCGCTGCTCATGGCAACCTTGACAGATGGGCATAAATATTGCAGGCATAGCATACTTTTAAGCGCCTAACAGCAGGTGACTGATAGATTTATGCTGTCAACGGCTGTGGCGTCGGCCATAAAGTTGGTGAGCGGTGTGTGAGGCGCGACACGTGCGACTGTCACTCTATAGGCATTGTGTCTGCTGTCCTGTTTAAAAATTTCATATCTTTATTATGCGAAATTGTTATGGTGATTTGTAGTTGCGTGCAAATTTTGACAAATCTATTGCTTCTGTCAAGGAGGCTTTGCAAATAGCGGCGCGAGATGTGGCAGCGGAATATTTTCGTTATTATTTGAAGGTGTATAGTTGTGGATGCCCATAGAGATACCCATAGAGATAGATGCTGCGAAATTTGAATTCTATACTGCTGCAGAGCTCTTATGTTCTCTTTTCAATTGACTTTGGCAGACGAGTTTTTTGCCTGCAGCCCAAAATGTGCTGCAAATGAAATTAAAGTTTTGTCCGCTGGCAATTATATACACCTAACAGTAAAAAAATGTATACATACATATATAAAACCATATTTATACATATACATGTATCTGATTTTATTGTATTATACTTCACATACTGACGTTTTAAAATATAACAGAAGTCTTCATTAAATAGGGGAACGATATTTCTAAAAAAAAAAAAAAAATACAAATTTATGGCAATACTGTTTTACTATAAGAAGAATAAGTATAATGATTTTTCGGAATTAGATGTAAAAAAGTTTGAATAGGTGGCAACTCTTTCCCAACATATTTTTTGTTAAACAGTCGCTTTTATCTTCAGATATATCTATAAATATTTTGGTATTATTGATTCTTAAATCTATTGACTTAGAATTTTAAAAATGGTGGCAGCACTACCAAATAAATTCTTGTATTTTAAGCTCAATAAAGTTCTTCGGTTTGTTTCGTTTTTCTGCATTTTAATAATTTCTTTCATTTAACTTGCAAACAAGTGGCAACCCTTGAAAAATGTAAGAACATTTTTTTTATCTGCTGAATATGAAGACCTAAAATATCATTTATTTTATGAATTTTGTTAGGGTTATTTCGAAATTAGATATAAAAAAGTTACAGAGCTGGCAACTCCTCGAAAAATATTTTTTGTTTATAAAGCTTAAGTTGACTTTTGTTTTCGCTTACAATTATTGTAATGTCATAGATTCTCATATTATTTTGACTTAAAATTTCTCAAAAGACTACCAAAAAAAATTCCAATTTCGAACAATCTTAAAATTTTTTAAAAGACGGCAATACGATCAAAGTGTTTTAAGTATAAACTTCAATAAGTTCTTTAGCTTCATGGCTTTATTTTAATATTACTTTATTTGAACAATATGTTTGTTTTAAAACTTGCTAAAAGTGGCAGCCTCGCCAAAACTTTAGAAAATGTTTTTTTTTTTTAATTGCTTAGTTTCATCTCCTAATACTACAGTTTTATTTAATAGATTTTTTAAAAATTGAAGATATTTAGGAATAAGGTATAAAAAACCTTGAACAGGTGGCAACTCTTTGAAAACATATTTTTTGTATAAGGCTTATTTAACTTCTGATTTCTTTTAAAGTAATTAAAATGTTACTGATTTCTAGGTAATTTCTCTTATAATTTTTAAAATCTGGCAACATTCCAAAAATCTGTTTTCGTTTTTTTTTTTTTAAATATAAGCTTTATAAAGTTCTTCATTTTTATAGCTTTATTTTAATGTTTTTGTAGTTTAACAATTTGTTTTTTTTTAAATTTTGGAAAAAGTGGCAACCCCTCCAAAATTGAAGAAAACATTTTTCAAAACCTGTTTAATTTGGTCATCTGATAAAAGCATTTTATTTTATTTTATTTTTTTAGCTAATTTGATAACCTTATAAATTTATGGAATTAAAAATTTTAAAAGGTGGCAACTGTGCGAAAAAAATATTTCTGATGCAATATTTTTAAAACGCTTCAATTTATACTATTCCTGCTTCTTATAACTTTTTTACTTACTTTCTTTTAATTACAATTTCACTTTAGTAAAAATTTTAACATGTGGCAACTGCTAAAATTTTTTACACTGTAATGTTTATTAATTCAAAGCAGTTTATAGATTCCTGTTTCTTAAATTTATAAATTTTCCTTTTAAATGTATTTAGTAATCTATCCACATACATCAATATTCATTTTCTTTCGAGTACACGACTGCTTATATATTTTTCACAATTTTATTAACATTTTTACAATGCCTTTACTTTACGCCGCAGCAGATTAAGATTTTTCTGCTTGAAAAAGCATGAATTCCAGCTGGTTCGTTCACAAAAGCGCACAAACTCTACAAATGGCTGAAGAATAAGTTTTTGGCGGCGAAAAACTGCAGTTTTCCAAAGCAAATATGCTTCGTTGTTATGAATAAGAAAGTGCAACTGGCGTTGATGGCACTGGGTGATATATATGATATCCAAATTGTGTATGTTCACCGCTCACCCGCATTTTCAGAGCGCGCTCACACCATTGTCTGTCTATCAGCGCTGTCATTTTCATTATTAGAGCCAACTTTGTCATGGCTTGTAATCAAAGCCGTCATCGATCCTTATCTCAACTATAAAAAAAAAAAATGTGAGCTGCCTGGCAATATACGCAGCTACAACTTATACAAGCGGTGCCTCATGTGCTAATATGTCTTTCAGCTTTCCGCCTGAGCTCACACCACGCCAGCGCATCGCATTGCTTTGCTGTCATAAGTCCCCTGTCGACGTTTAGAGAATGTGTTGGCTTTAAATGTGCATCTTATTGACAGCCAGCCAGCGCTCACCCTCCAGCGCAGAGCACTCATCATTTTAACGATTCACTCTTCATATCGGCATTTACCTTTGTTCGTTCACCATCCGCGCACTCACTCAGCCAGCCACCGAGGCGTATACGTAACATTCGGCGGCAGTAAGCACCAGTACAGCGACAGCATTGAGACCAATAATTGTGATTGTCATTAATATATGTTGTACGTGCGCGGGATAGACACATTCCTACACTCATACACATTCATACAATCACACATACACATTCCACCATATAAACAAATTGATTTGGCAGTAAAGCGGACGCAAAGACGTGCTTTTTCTCTTGAAGACAGTCGCTCACGCGCTGTAAGACTGTGTCGCCTTGCGTATGCAAATAAAGTAAAGAAATGCGTGAACATTCGCACAGACCGACAGACAGTCAGCGCTGGCAGTGGCGATGGCAGCTGATCATATCAACGTCGCGGCGTATCAAATTTAATGACTCTTAATGCTTTTATATGACTCGTTTTTGGTGCGCATTGTACTTGTTGTTGTTGTTGCTTACATCTTTAAGCAGTTGACGCCATGCAGAGGGTGCGAATTTATACATATTTGATTTTTTCCATTTTCTTTCTTTATTTTTATTATGTAAACAAGTTTTATGGCTGTTTGATGGTGATTTTCACAGTTGACTTACTTTTATGGGTTTTCGTGTAGAGTCGCGAAAGAATGAGATATTAAATGTAAGCGTAAAAGCGCATTATAAAGAAGCAGTAATGTGGGGGTTATTTTCTGATTCAACGCCTGCCAGGCTGCAATTTTTATGAACTCTTTTTATTAAAGTATAAAACTATCCCGTTTGGTTATTTAAGGGGCGGTGACCAATATTATGGGGTAGCAGGTCGGCTTTACTTAAGTGAAATGCACGTAGAGTTAGCAATGGTCTTTCCGTATTCTTAATCAAACTTCAACTTTTTTTATACCAATAATGAACTTCAATGAACCAAATATGTATCATTTTGGCCGACCACTTTTTGCCATTTTWCCWCTAGAGACATTATTCCATCAGTGCAAAATTTTTTTTGGTTTCTCGGTGAAAAACTGCGTCTTTTTAACAGGCTTCTCTTGAAGCCAACTTAACTCCATTAAGGAAATTCTGCATTGACCGAAACAAATGGTAGTCCGATGGTGCAAGGTCAGCGTCATTTAGTGGATGCAACAAAACTTCTCAGCCAAGCTTTCCTAGTTTTTGACGAGTCATCAAAGATGTGTGTTGTCTAGCGTCCTGATGGAAGACGAAGTCCTTTCTGTTGATTAGTTCAGACCATTTTTTTCGATTGCTTGCTTCCATCTCATCAGTTGTTAACCATTTTTTTAGCTTCACCACGCTTGGACCATGATCTTGCTCCCATATTATTGTCGTATTTGAACCACTATTCGTCTGATGTCACCATTCGTTTCAGAAACGGTTTGATTTCATTTCGTTTCAGCAAAGAATCGCAGATGTTAATTCGGTCCATTAAGTTTTTCACAGACAATTCAGCCAGCCTTTTTTAAATGGTTCAAAACCGTTTGATGATGACTGCTAAGTTCTTTAGCGATGTCATGGCTGCTTATGTGACGGTCTTGGTCAATATTTTTCATAATTTCATCGATTTTTTCAACGATAGGTCGACCAGAGCGAGGTGCATCTTTCACATTGAAATTTCCAGAACGGAAGCGAGCGAACCATTGTTTTGCTACACATACTACTGATACAGCATCGTCTCCGTAAACTTCACAATTTTCATTGTTGGCTTGCGCTCTTCTCTCTTTTATACAAAAATTTCAAAATATAGCAAATTTCTTCATTATTTTGACTAATTTTTTGAAAAACTGTAACTTTTTTCAACTTCCCCGAATAAATTATTATTATTATTTTTTTTAATTAAGCTTAAAATCTCACCTTGTATGACACAACGTGATTGGTGGAGATATATGACTGCAACGAAATCTATTGACAAAATACGAAAAGACTTTTTCGACTATCCAGTATTTGCTTTATCTGCGGCTTATCAGGCATACTATATAAAGCGTGTTGGACCAACCACAGCAAACAGTACGCCCTTATTTATATTACGACTACTCTCAAAAAACTTTATTGAAGATTATTAAAATAAACAGACAGCGGAATTCCATTGGTGATAGGAGAACGAAGTAAGCAGAAAGAGCAAAATGTTTTCTGATTAAGAAATTTTCTTGAAGAAAAAGTCTACAACGGAAATTAGCAGAGTATAAATGTTTTTATTTACAAATAAAACTAATGATTTGGGGGTTATTTATCTTACAATTTCACGGAGGGCAAAAATAAAATAATTTAAAAAAAAAATATTAAATTATTTTTTTCTATTTTTTCAAGTAGTTGCTTAGATAAAACTTTGTTCAAAATATTTAAATTTTTATTATACAACTTATTTACACCACTCAACCAACGGCGCACTGAGATAAAAGAACGAAACTCCTCCGAAAAAAAGTGATACCACACTGCGTATACGTAACATCGTATTCGCATTAACTGAACCATAAAATCCGCGCATATGACTCGCAGGCATACATGACTCCTATAAAAACATAAAATATACAATAGCATACGCAGGAATATGTCACATGCGCCAGTGAAAAAATTCGCAGGCAATTTCGCACTCAACTAATCCAGAAAATTATTTTACTTACACAGCCAACACGCGCACTTGACATGCCACATGCAAAAACAACAATGACAGCAAAGTAGAGCTGGAGTACAAAAAGAGCTGTATGTATATATATACAGATAAAGATATATAATATATGTACATATGTGACACCACCTTTGTGGGAAGCAGTTGCATGCAAAATATGGCTGATAGCAAGAAGCCGAAGTAAAACATGATAAAGACGAATTAGAGAGCTTAATTTTAGTCGTGGGTGTGGTGCTCAAGAACAAACGCTACTGCAAATACTGCAAAAATTTTGTGAAATCTGCGGCTCCCCGTAGTGGCGCATAGTAAAGGGAAACTGTTAAAACTGTGCCAGCGTGGGAGATTAAAAATAGCTGAACGGCTTCAATAAACAAAGAGCATTACACTTGTGTGAGTATGAGTGTATGCAAGTGCTCATATATGCAGATGAAAAGCTCAGGCAGTCAGCATAAGCAACTGAAATGCTGCTCCACTTTCATATCTAAGTAATAAAGACAGTCTACCAAACCAAGCAGCAGCGCAGAGCGACAGTTAGCAGATGCCGTTAAACAAATAAGGCAACAAAAGCATAGAGGAGCGAACAAACTCTAAGCCAAGGCAGCAAATAGAAGACAAAAAGTAACGTGCGACATGGCAGTAGAAGATTCGTCAAACAATGTGAATTTATTTAAGTGTGTGTGTGTGCATAGTTAGACAACCAACACGCCATCAGATCGGCGCAGATTTGACAAAGAGCTACATGAAATAAGAAGACTTATGCAGCTCGCAGTGATTACAAGCAGCTAAACTCTTTCCGACTTACCTTAGATTGTCTTATCGAACTGCCTGACTAACCAGCGGAAGGGAAGTTGTAGCAAGGGAGGAGAGTTAGGCGGTGAGCACACTAATACTCAGCTTAAGCAAAATACTACACAAGCATAACATACATTAGGGTGTTCGTTAGTTCACAAGTTGATTGTTTTTTTTTTTTTTTGTACCTTAAACAGGGTCTGTTATAAGTTGGTCACAAAGTTTATAATCCTCAGATGGAAGCTTCGAAGATCATATAAAAAATATATGATCAATTTTTTTGATATATCGATCTGAAATTGAGCACACGTCGTTTTCTCTAAAGTAGCCATACATTTGAGGAAATCGCCGTTATCAGTCCACTATAGCAAATAGCTACTATACAAATTGAACGCTGGGAATCAAGTGTATGTATGTAAAACTTTTTTATTTGACAAGATATCTTCAACAATTTTTACAACGGTTATTTTGCAAGGCCACGGTATAATTTCCGAAGAAACTGTTCAGATCGGATCACCTGTAGCTGCCATATAAACTGAACGGTCGGAATCAAGTACTTGTATGGAAAGCTCCCTGGTTTGAAGAGATAACTTAAAGAAATTTGGAATGAGTTATTGCCTTAGACAATGATGCAATATGCGAAGAAATTGTTCAGTTCGGACGATTATAGCATACAGCTGCCATACAAACTGAACGATAGAAATCAAGTGCTTATATAGAACACTCTTTTATTTGACGAGATAGCTGCACCAAATTTGGCATGAATTATTGTCTAAGGCAATGGTGCAATCTCCGAAAAACCTGATCGGATCAGATCACTATAGCATATAGCTGACATACAAATTTTGTATTAAAGAAGTAAATCTACAACAATCGATTTTCTACAAAATTGTCCGCTCTACAAATAGAATTTGATGACTTTTATCATAAAAACATTCCTTTAAAAGTTATATGTAATTAAAATTATACGTCAGAAAACCTGAGCCCATGCAAGTGATTCACACATTCTGTGTTGCTTATACGACATGGTGTACTTTGTGAATGCAGTACATTTGACTTGACGCACCGCTTTAACGCGTATTATTTTGAAAGTTATGATTTTAAAGGAAAAATCGACAAGACTTTTTTAGAGTGAAAAATTTAAGAAATAAGGGCAACCCTAATATACATATGTATGTATATACATTGAGTTGCTCTATTTATAAGCGCTGCGCGTAAGCACGAGCCAAATTAATTCCTAGAAATTTGCTGTTCCAAATCTGCTGTTTGCATACGTGCCTACTTTCCACCCCACCTTTCCGTCAGTCAGTCAATCGACTGCTGAGTGCTTTTGTTTGCCTTTTCGCTCGGTACAAGTGCTTTTGTATTTGACAGCGGCACTTGGTGATGCGCACGGGAAGCACATAAATTAATTAAACGCAAATTCACCACATTTAATTAATGTGTGATGCACGTGACATGCCATACAGCTACAACATAAGCCGCTACAGCCATGACTCACAATCATTATAGTCATTAATGTCCTCATACAAGCGAGCACAGGCAACTAATCTGAACTAACTTTGGCATTTGCATGCTAAACCGAAGGCGGTTAGAGCTTTGCCGTGATTACCTGCTACGTGGGTTACTGTTTGAGTTTGTGACTGTGGTGGAAAATTGAGGATCGAACAGCGGGACATTAATTTGATGATAAACAATTAAATGTTTACTTGAAACTGAAGCATTTAAGACACTTAATGAGTTTCAAAGGAAAGGTGCTGAGTTAAAAAAGTAAAGCAAGTTTTAACTTCTTGGCATGGTGGATCGATAAAATTCTATTTCGTACACCTCACAGTAAATTACACGAAAACATAGTGAGGACAGAACCGGAATGAATAGTTTTAATGGTCATCAGATTTGAAATAAAAAAAAATTCAGAAGGTTGCCACTTTTTTTAAATCTAAAATTTCAGAAGATTGCCACATGTTTTAAATTTTTTCAAAAAAATATCATCAGGAAGAACTATAAGCATTTAAGAGCACATTCTTTGTTTAGTGTTGTAAATATAGGTTGCCACCTTACCAAACAAAATACATATGTATATACATAATTATACAAAAATGATGAAAAATTTAAGGGTCGAAAAAAATGGACAGTTAGAAAATGTAAATAGTTGTAAAGGGTTGCCACTTGTTTACAATCGTTCACACATCAAAATAATATAAATCCGGCATTATAATAAACATCATAAAAGAAAAATTTATGTTCAACGCATTTTTCATAGGTGTTGCTACCTTTTTAAAATATTTTTGGTGCGTTGCCAGAAGTTTGAAAAAATTTTAGACCACAATTCAAAATCGACAAGAAACTAAAAAGGTTGAAAAGAGAATTATGTTGTCACTTCTTTAAAAATTTTTGGTGAGTTGGTAGAACTTTGAAAAGTTTTAAAGCCTAATTCAAATTGGCATGGAAATAAATTGGTGTTGCCAGCTATTTCAAATATTTTTGGTGCGTTGCCAGACGTTTGAAAATTTTTAGACCACAATTCAAAATTTGCTATGTCAAAATTAAATATGTAAAAAAGAAATTAAAATTGCAAATGTTTTTAAAAAGCGTTCGAAAATTGAAATTTTGCCACTACTACGAGTTTTTTGGGTTTATAAGTTAAGTGAAAACCAATTTTCGATTAAGAGAGTTTGTAATCACACAAATCTATTTCGCAGATCACATCGCTAAGCGTAAAAAGTCTAACCTTTCGATTATTCTTTAACTTCTTTTTTAGTAGTTTTCTTCTCATCGAATAAATCCCGTTAGTAATATAACTTGACTCCATCGAGAGCACTATCGAAGTTTTCTTAAGTCAAATTCGGTCCAAAAAACAACGCTACTAAGTAAAATATCGGCGGATATCTGTCAAAGTAAACTTCAACTGCTTTCGTTTCTAGGCCACACATTTCTCAGACTACAAAAAATCTTTCTAAAAACTTCATAATTGCTTTCCAGTGCAGCCAACCGTTCAGTTCTCACTAATTAAAGTCACTCCAAGTCAACTCTTATTTCTTTCAATGCAATTTACTGTCACATAAAGTACCATAAAATTATAGGCTCGCGCGTAAATTCGCTCTAGGCTAAAGCATTAACGCACAACAACAAAAAGAGAGATAGAGAGAGCAAGACAATCTAACAAAGGATTGTAATAAGCACAGAGAGTATGTAGTTGAGGCAATTACTTCCGGCCACTCAGCGCTCGTACATTGCCTAATTCCATTCCAACTGCGTTCGAAACAATAACAAAGTGCCTTAGCCATAACAACAACAATAAAGCATTACGACACAAAATGCGACGTATTCATTACGACCGCTGCCAAAGTGCCAGCACAGCAATAGCTACTACAATAGAATAGCACAGAAGAGCTCTTGGTAACGAGGAAAAGAATAACTGCAATGACAGAAGTAATTTGCATAACAAAACAAAAAGACGTAAGCCGAGAAAGTTAGACTCGTAATGTCATCAACAATTTCCACATGCGGCCGAGTGCGAGGTTAATGGCAAGAAAAGTGGCGAAATGGTAGGCGCACAACACAAAAGTAATCATAGAAAGTGAAGCCGAGCAACGACCGAAGGCGACAACCGAATTTATGACAGAAGGCAGCCCGAAGATAGAAAGTTGTCGTAAGAGAGTAATGAAGCCACAACTTATCATACATATGAACATACCACATCTGGCAGACGCTGACGGTAGCTCTGAGGATTATATATATTACTGTAAGCCAACTTCTACGCTGCATACAAATTATATTTATTTGCGGGGCGCGATTTGTGCGACAACGGCGCTCGACTCGCAGAAACTTGTGGCAATCCTAAAGTAAACTTTTTATTAGCCTTGGTAGTGCTGCTCGCCACTTCGGTCGCATGACAAATAATCATAAAACGGCGGCGGACCCACGAACGTCAACAGGCTAAAGACACTTAACTACTGTGGGCGCACGTCATTTTTGTTTTGGTATAAAAATAGCCGCAGCAAGCTGAGCAGCTAAGCAGAAAGTCAAGTAAGTGTGTTATGGGCGAAGGAGGCCGGCGAAAAACGAGTAGCTAACGACGGCAGCAGAAAAATCAGTCATGAATGAATTAGTCGTAGCAATCTTGGCCTACTGTGACCTCCCCGCTGGCTTTACAAAGTTGTGTAAAATTCGTTGAAAAAAACTTGAAATGACAAAGAAAAGTTTTTCTTCATAATTTCGCGCTATCTTCGCGAGATTGTTGGAAAATTGAAGTGAAGGTTAATATTTTTATGTTCAGCGGAGCTGAAAAGTTTTATGGCGTAAAGAAAATAATGGCTGAGCATAATCGGTGCTGAAAATAATATAAGTTTTACAAGAATTGGTGAAGCGCTTATAAATTAAGTCTAAATAAGTTTTTTTTTTTATTATAAATATTTCTTCGTTAAGGGGTTAGGTGGGTTTCAGAGGTACAAAAAAAAAGGTATTTTACGATTTTTTTTTATACAAGCAATCATATATTTGAAAAGTATTATATGTTATATCAAAGGTATATATTCGAACAATATCTCCTGAAATTTCGATAAAAAAATGTTTAAAATACCGCCGTTGAGACGGCATTTCCCTGGGTGTCTCTCAAAAAAGTGCTACCGCCGTGGACAGCATAACTTATTATTGGTTCATATAAAATTAAAAAACTAAGCATATTCTGTTAGTACATATCTAAATCTCGTTTTTGAACGTAGGAAATAAAAAAATATTAAAATTGTCCTTCTTTTCTCKGACTTTGAACAAAAAATCTCATTTTTGGTAAAATTTTCGGCATTTGTGGGTCAGAAATATAAGTTGTAATGAAACAAGAAAAAATCCTTCGTTCAATAACTAGATAATATTATTTCAAAAACGTCTACACAATACGAACTAAAACGGTCGATAACTTTTCGAGAAAGCGTGTCCACCGACTTTAAAAAACCCGTTTCGAGAAAAACGCGTTTAAAGGCAGAGCACTTACCGCAGCTAGCCTTGAGTGCACAAGTTCTGTATCTCCGAAATTATTACTCAAATCAGCTTTTAAATTTAGGACTATATTCTAGAGGTTTTGTAGAATTTAATAAAGCAAAMAAAAAAAATCGATTTTTGAAAATTTTCAAACCCACCTAACCCCTTGAGTTCAATTTTTGACCATTCAACTGGTAAGTGGCGAATGACAGGCGTGATGTTTTACTCCAAGAACTGAATCAAAGCGGGATTTGTCCGCAAATATTCTATAAATTTTACGTATTCCCATAGGAATATCTAATATTACGTGAAAATATTTGTTCTCTCAATAAATCCATTGACCATTGACCATTGGCGCCATCTTGTTGAAAGAAAATGAAACCGAGATTACGAGCTCTAATTTGTGGCATCAAATAGACTGAGGTTTATTATTAATGATCGCCGAAGTTTAGGGATGACGTGGACGACGTCAACGTTTTTGCAAAGTAAAATGGAGACTTGATATCTAATTCTGATATTCAACATTCACATGAACTATAAAGCTACCAGATATCTAAGCCTAGATAAGGCCGGGCATAAGCAAATAAGACACCTTTCATACCTACTGCCCCTCACTTTTTACCTGTGTCATTATTAATAATATCAATACGGCGCGCAAATGATGCCAGTAAGTTGTGGGTTATGTCTAGCATAACAGTCGTGCGGCAATCCTTTGGAGAGCATGTAAGTGGAAAGCTTGCCTGTTTTTCTTTCGTTCCGTGGTACATGATTTTGTCGATCCTGCCTACTCCTAAGGCAGTCCATCGCAACTTGATTCGGTGACGAGGCTTTCGGAAATTACAGAGTATCGTCTTTAACGATTTGCGTAATTCATGCTGTTTCTCTTGTCAAGCGGATGGCAACTTTGGCAATCTCATCGGCTATTTCGTTTCTCGGGATGCCCTTGTGACCTGGAACCTAGTGTATATGGAACCGTTTTCTGGCAGCCGCCATTTCTACTGTTTCGTAGATTCTAAGCATATTCTCCTATGAAATTCGATGTGAGATTATTGCCTTAATTGTTGCTTGGCTATCGACGTATATATTGATATTCTTTACTTCGTTTCCTGCATTGTTATCTATTTTAGCAGCAGACTTCTGTCTGAAATATATTACAGTATTCCTGCAGCTTGAAAGGTCACCTGAGATCCAGCACCAATCCAATAGATCCCGGCACCCAATACATCAACCATTTTGAGTCCGTCCGTATAGATGATGAAAGTTTCGCCTGTGAATTGCGTGCTCCTGCACCATACACCCTTCCTTAGCGTAATTTAAAACCTGCTCTCCCAGAGTATATGTTATCAATTTTATCCACATTCATTTTATAAGATTCTCTAGTAAAATATATATTTCTCCTTTATTTTCTTAGGAAATTCTATTAAGCAAGCCATAAACATAAAACATCTTTCCATTATCTTATTTTTCCTCCATTAAATATGTGCTTCTGCACCCATGTGAAAACATATATAGTACACTTAACTATAGGCACGAAGACAGTGGCGATTGCGTTACCCAGCTGGGCGTTACGACATTCAGGGAAGGTAATTGCTGTGCACTTAAAGAAACCCAAGCCCACCAAGTGCGGCACTTGACTCGAGCGCCAATCGACATTGTGCGCCCGCCACTTTGGCACAAGGCAATCAAAGCGACCATGTGGCAGTGGAAACCCTGTAGGAAATATTTCGGCTAATGGCACTAAATGATATATGTATATGGAAATCAGTCACACATGTAGACGAGTATATGAAATAGTGCCCAACAAAAGCGTCAGTTTTAAGCTTCAATTTTCTATAATAATTATTTTACAGGGTGTTCTAATAGAAAAGTTTGTTATAAAACTTTAAGAAAACGAACAAAAACGAATTATAGCTCTCAGATCATTAATTTGGAAGTCTCACAATATTTGTGGTTATGTAAGATTATCCTAGCGATTCATTAAAATACTTAATTGGACGTTCTAGTTAGATAACTGCCATAAATTTTGTTTCTAAAAAAAATTATTAATGTTTTTATAACAATTTTACAAGCAATAAACCAAAACTTTACATATTTAAGATATGAATATCAACGAAATAATGAAAAATAACCATTCGAGCTGTCCAAACATTCAAAACTTCAATGTAAAAACTCATAAAAGTAAGAATATCCTACAGGGTCACCATGTAGCGTACTCTAACGCTGCTGCAACAGCGCCGCAATGAAGAAGACGAAATAAAAAAATTGTGGCAAGAACCTTTCAACTATTTAATATGCATACTTATACAAAATAACTGTAAGAGGGGTGTAAAGGTGTGAGCTGCTGTGTGCTCTTGTATACAATGGAGGCTCTCTCATAGACACTACTAGTGAATTACGTGAGCGCGAGTGTGAAGCGCGTGATTTGCATAATTTAAATTATGCACAATATGCAAGTATGAATGCATGAAAAGCTTTTATATAATACATTAAATTATATGTGCGCCTTCGCTGAACAAGCTGAATAGGCGAGCGTTGTCGCGTGCAAGCAATATATTTTGTTTGGGTGAGAGAGGAGACTGTGGTGGGTGTATGTGCGCTTTTAATTTGCTGATATTTTAAATTATATTAAATAGATTGGCGAAATGTGTAAATATGACGATGAAATATTAGTTCAAAATTCAAATGGACAATATGAGGTCAGATGGCTCTGGTTAGTAATATGTATTTTTGAATATGCAGTGAAATTTATGTGTTTTTGCATATACGATCTATGTCCACATGAGTGAAATCATTGAAAATGAAATTTTGAAATTT
Source organism: Bactrocera latifrons (assembly GCF_001853355.1). NCBI lineage: Eukaryota > Metazoa > Arthropoda > Insecta > Diptera > Tephritidae > Bactrocera > Bactrocera latifrons. Next base: position 666,733 of record NW_017537378.1, on the reverse strand, counting down.
AGCAAATTAGTTTTTGCCAAAACACATAAATTTCACTATATATTCAAAAATACACTGTGTAACAAAATATTTCATTACATGTATGTATATACATATATTTTTTTTTAAATATATCGGTTTTCGTGAATGTTTCATTGACTATGTATTTTAAAACAATCAAGACATTTATATTCAAATTATTCACTGAAACCGAAAAAATTAAGATATTACGGAGAATCGTTTAAAATTTTTGCACATAACTGTTCACGTAATAATAATAACATTATCTGTTGATGCGGATAAATCTCGGATAATATAAGTAACCGATAAAAACTATTGGACAAACCACCTGCATTATATTATCTGCCGATAACATGGAAATACGATTAATACTTGCAGAAACGGATAATGCTCGGATAATATGGCTTTATATTTAATTTTCGGTTCATATAGATAGCCGATACTAATTACCACCAAAACTGCTGAATAATATTATCCGCTGAAACGGATAAGCTTCAGACAAAATGGTTAAACGATTAAAGTTTCGAAAAAAAACAATATCATTGATGGGCATAAAATTCGGATACTATCGATAACCGATAAAAACGTTTGCAGAAATGATTTAAGTTCAGATAATATGGAAGTAGAACTGGATGAAATTCGGATAACATGGAAATGTGATTAGAACTTGCAGGAATGAATAAAGATGTGATATGGATTTATATTTTATTTTCGGTTAATATGGATAGCCGTTGAAACGGATAAACTTCAGAGAAAATTGTAAACGATTAAAATTTTGTAAGAAACTATACGCACAATATAATGCGTAAACCAACCGTTGCAACCGATAAAATTCGGATAACATGGATGTGCGATAAAAACTTTTGCAGAAATGAAATAAATTCGGATAATATGGATAACTTACTAATACTATAGCGTTTTATTTAAGGTACCCAAATATTTTTACATGCGGATAAAATTTGGATAATATGGATAACGGTCAAAACTACGTTAAAAATAATATCAGAAACTCTCCACATAATATGGTTGATAGATTATTCGTGAAAATGGGTAAAATTCGGATGACACGGATAAGCGATTAAAACTCTTGCAGAAACGGATAAAGATCACATAATAACTTAGTATTTAATGAATTAGTATTTAATGAATATCCAGATAATTTATTAATCTAAACTGACTAGCAAATTTTAAAAATATGTTGACTGGTGTAAAATTGTATTGTTTCATTTTCTATTTCGAGCTAATGGCAAGCAAATTTAATTAATTTCGGCATTAGCGAAAGTGCGGTTACCAAACAAAACGACTGTCATGTACAATGTACGAAAGCGTTTTCAAAAACCCGAGGCATACTTTGGCACATGAAATTCGTGTGATTATGAATACAAATAAGCGCTCGCATAAATCTTTTATCATTAACTAGTGCGATTAATCAAAGACAATTAAAATTTATTGCAGCAAGAACAATTAAAATAACTCAGTTTAATATTTGGACCATTTGTATAATAAAATATATTTAATTTCTCCCCACTTGCTTACTCTCGCTCTTTTTCTAGGTCATTGAGGAGCGTATTGTCCATATACCCTATGTACCAGCGCAGCCGGAACCTTACAATCAGCCATCGGGACATGAATTAAAGCCCCGTCCGGTGGGTGAAGAGAATGGTGTGATCGTATTCAATTACAATCCCGTTAGCGCTGTCAATTACGTAAGTTTACAAATGAGTTTATACTATGTAAGCAGAGGTTTATTTTATTTACTAGCATATATAGTTGTAACTTTGACATTCGCGCTTAAAGTCCACAATTGTAACTCGAAATTTTTAAAGTTCATAAAATATCAAAAGATCTGCTTATAGTTTGATATTAAATATATTTTTATAGCTCTGTTTGCACTTTCATTTATAATTTATTTTTTTAGTTACAATTTGTTGTATTTGTATGAATTTGTAAATGTATTTCGAGCAATTTTATTTTTGAGTTTAAAAAAACTTGAAAAAATCAAATCAGCACTTGACATCGCAATTTTCAAACATTTTTTACTTTTCTAAAATTTCTAAATTTCTATAGCAATACTTTGTTGTGAGTTATTTTGGGTTTGTGATTTTTAGACCCCGAGGTCGTCAGATTCTAAAATTGCCCGGTATTCGAAGCTTTGATGTTTAAATAGTGGTCTAACGATGTCCTTCCTGTTATATCGAGAGTGTTCTACTTCAAGATTTCCTACTTTTTTTACGATAAAGCACATAAGCTTCAAATTTAATGAGGAATATTTAATATCATTCGAAAGAACATTATTTTTCATTCATTTTTTGAAGATTATCTCTTTCAATTATTGGCACGTCTCAGATGGTCCAACCGTTGAGAACAATTTTCGATGGCTCGTTCGAACATTTCAATTGGCAACTGGTAAATGACATGCGTGATTTTTTCTCCAGGGCCCAGGGAGAACCAGCGCCGTCTTGTTGAAACGAAATTCCGATGAGATCACGAGCTTTAATGCACTAAACCGTGGTTCTGGTTTCCACGGTCTTTATGTAGACTCTCAGCTACAGCTGCTATATTGTCTTTATTGCGTGCTGGACGTGGTCTATTCGGTCAAATATTATCCAATAATGAGTGCTGGGTCTCAAGATGAGTGGTCTTGTTGCGAATAGTACGCTCAATTGGCCGATTATGTTGACCGTAAGTTGAGTTGTTATTGAAAAAAGTTCTCTACTTGGATCTCCCATTAAAGGAGGGATAAAGAGATTTTAATTAAGAAAACATTTACCAATTCAATTCCTCTATATGCCTCAACTGGACTGGTACAATTTGGAGATTATTTGATAGTGCTTCTAGAAACTCAAAAGACTGGTATGAGTTAAGGGGTTACATGGGTTTCGTTGGGCAAAAAACGGTCTTTTTTTAATAATTTGTTTACATATTATATAAAAATGAAATATTTTAATGACATTTTTTTTTTATTTAAAAGAATCATATTTAGTAAAAAATTTGTGTGAAATTTTCAAAAAAAAAATAAATATCAAAATGGCAGTCTTTACGACGCCATTTCCGGCAGTCCCTCGGAAAAAAGGTGCATCCGCGCTGTCAGCAGAACTTCTTTCAGGATCATCTCAAATAAGAACAAAAAATGCGTGTTTTAGTAAAGACCATAAACTAGGTATTGGACGAAGGAAAACAAAGAACAATGAAAATTGTATTTTTGGCAGACGTTTTTATAAAAAAATGCTAATTTCGATGAAAATTTCTCGACATTTATTTTTTTTAATAGTTGTAATTAAAAAACCGACTTTGAAAACATAGTTTTGAGAAAAACGTATCTCTTCGTTGAAAACCAGGCAGCAGAATACTGCCTGCAGGAGAATTAACATATATGTATACTCGTAGAATCTTCGGGCATAGTTCATTGGGTAAGGGCGGTTCGGCAAACCCCGAATACATAATCCCACTTCCCAACTGGGAAAGAAGGTTCAAAGTAAATATATAACAATTCGAGTCAAGCGCAAGCATCCTAAAGGACTACTCCTCATGGAGCTAGTAACTGAATTTCATCTGGTATCACAAAGTACCAAAACTGATCTATGCGCGGCTTATTGGCCTACTAGACTAACCTAACCTAAGTAGAATCTAAAAATACTTGATTCTGTAAGAGTAAACTAGTTACATCATGACGATAAAATGTTACAAGATATTGTTTAGACTGTTCAGTAAACTTTTGTTGAACTTCATTCCCTTTTGTTGAACTTTATCGCTCTTTTTCGTGGCACTCAATTACTAATTGGATAACTGTGGGACTTGCGAAGCATAAGAGCGTATAAAGAAGCAAAACTTGTCTATTTAATTAACATTCATCTTTCGAACATTATAAACCTCAACTAATTCTTCTTATTTACTGGCGAAGAAACCGCTTACGCAGTTATAGCCGAGTTAAGAACAGCGCGCCAGTCGTTTCTTCTTTTCGCAGGTTGGCGCCAATTCGAGATTCCAAGCAAAGCCAGGTCCTTCTCCACCTGGAGGTCTCCTCTTCCCCCAATTGCCCCGGCGGATACTGCGTCCAATACTTACAGCGCTAGAGTGTTTTCGTCCATTCGGACGACATGACTTAACCAGCATATCCGCTGTCTTTTAATTCGCTGAACTATGTCAATGTTGGCCATATCTCGTCCAGCTTATCGTTCTATCGAATGTGATGTATTCATATACATGAACCATCTCATATTACGGACTTTGTCTCAGGAGTGAAAAGTCACTAGAGCAAAATCTGGTGCTATGACTACGCGGAGACCTTTTTATTGGACCAACTATAGACGATACGCCTCTCAGGAGACTTGTAACTCCCATTAAGAAGACAGATATCGATTTAAGTCTTAAGAATCAAGCCAACAAACGTTCGAATCGACTGGAAAACAAGTTATGTGTCTTAAAATCTCATCACAAATACATATGAATAATGGTGACGCGTGTGGCGCCAAAAGCTGATTGTGACAATGGCAACAGCTGCCGCTAATTAGCCAACGGTTCAATAAACTGTAACGGCGCGCGGCAAATATGGCGCGAAAAATCTATTAAATAATTGGGCGCCCATTCAAAATATGTAAGTGTGTGTGTGTGAATTTGAGCGCGTGCAAGTGCTGTGTATGCGTGTGTCTGTCTGTCTGTGTGCGGACGTTAAGCGACCGCAAATTGTTCAAAACTTTCTGGCGTTTTGCAGTTGACTAGGCAAAAGGAGAGGCAAAAACTACAGCAACACACAATTATAACGCACCAAAGAGTATTTGTAAGTATGTGTGTGTAAGTATGAATTTCAATGTGTTCCCGCTTGACTGGCCGCAATATGCTAAATGAAATTTGTAGCGGGGCGTGGCGGGCGTTTGTCGAAAATTTAATTACTCGCAAAAATAAAATCGAATTGTGTGCTGCCGTTATTGCCATTATTGTTGTTGTTGTTTTTGTTGTTGATGAAAAGTTTGCCAGCGCACGGGCGGCCAGCAAAAACAATAGCAACGCCGAGTGGCGGCGAATCAAATGGACAGTTAGCACATTCATTGTCGAAGGGAATCAATTGTGAATGAGTACAACAACAACAACAATGACAAGAACAACACATGCAAAGCAATTTCGCACGATAAACGAATGTAATGAAATTAAAATGAGTTAAATTTAAATGAAATCAAGCGCGCATGAATGCGTATGCGAACAAATAGAGTGGCTTTTGCGTCGATGTTGGCGGCGTCATCTCACTGGGATGGCGGGGACAAGTAGTAGCATCGACTGTTGCTGTTGTTGCATGGGTCTGTCATTGCCATTGGCAATGGCATTTCGAGGCGATGTGGCAGGTCGCACTGTGCGGTGTTTGTTTATGCATATATTTAAGTATATAATATATACACATATATCTGCTTGTGCTGCAGTTGTCAGCCAGCAGCCATCGCACGTCATCGTCTGTTTGGCTTACGGATCACTGTGACCTAACTCAACCAATGACGTCACTGCTGCCGTCGCCTGCTTTGTCTGTCCGTGCTGTTCATCGCCGCCAAGGATTACACAATTTAAATTGTTTCTTTTGCATTTGTAATCATTTGTAAATATTCCTCGGGCCGCTGGCGTTAATGAACTTCTTTGCTTCCGTTTGCCAATTTTTTTTTTTTTTTTCAATGTTTATACCTTTGCAACAAGTTGCTGCAGAGTGTAATAGTTTTGTTCACCTAACGGTTGTAGGTGTCACCTAAAATTAATCGAGATTGAGTTATAACTGGTGATCAAACTAGAGGTACTTTTTTCAAGAGCTTTTTTTGACAGATCTACTTAATTACGAAAGCTCACGTTCTGTAAAGAATTTGTTTCGTGCGCTTACTTCTATTTATGATCAATATAATTGGTCTACAGAGCGTTCTATTCGCAACACCATCACCCATTTTGAGACCTAGCACTCATTATTGATGAATAGATCACGTTCAGTATGCAGTGAAGAAAGCATAGTCCCGTTGTTGAAAGTGTACATGAAGACCGTGGAGAGTCAATGTAGAGCCTTTAGCAGCAGTCTGGACTGATCCCAAGCGACGTTGGTTCGGTCTAGGGTCTGTTGAAAAGTTTCAAGAGGATCCAACGTTTTCAAGCCAAATTTGGTTCAGCAAGGAGACCCATTTCAGGTTCAATGGCTATAAAAACAAGCAAAATTGTCGCTTTTGGGGCAAAGAGCAACCTGAAGAGATTCAAGAGCTGCCATTTCCTGCAGAAAAAAGAACGGTTTGGTGTGGTTTGTGGCCCGTTGGAATCATCGGTCCATATTTCTTCAAAAATGACTCTGGTGGGAACGTAACGGGCAATGGCAATCGTTACAGCGCCATGATAACAGACTATTTGATACCTGAAACTCAAGCTCGTGATCCCAGCGACATTTGGTTTCAACAAGATGAAACCACTTCCTATACATCGCATCAATTTCACGTTTTGGGCCGGTCGATTGGCCACCAAGATAGGTGGTCACGCCGTCGACTTTTCCTTTGGGGCTATGTAACGTCTAAAACCTATGCGGACAATCCCACTTCGATTCAGGCCTTGGAGCAAAACATCGCATGTTACCAGTCGAAATACTCGTATGAGTGCTCGAAAATTGGACTCAACGGATGGGCCATCTGAGATGTAGCCGTGGCCAAAATTTTAAAGAGATAACCTTCAAAACATAAACAAAAACAAAACATATAAAAATTTTCCTTCAAGTGATGATAACAATTCGCCACTAAATTTGACGTTTCTGTGTATTTTCTTTCAAAAAATAGGGAGTACCCAAATGGATCACCAATTATTTTAGATAAAATCGGGTTCCCCAACTCCCAAATACTAAATATGGATAATTTCCATTTTTGTAACACTTTTTTTATCAAATATGTCGGTCACATAATACATATATACATTCATGTACACAGTTGAAATTTCTTAACTCAAACTTTTATAACTCGAAGTTTTCCATAACTCCCAACTGTTCAAATTTCATACAAATTTCCTTCCAAGAAGATATTTTTTTGTGGATTAAGGTGATTCGATTTGTATTAGATTCCGATCCTCTGGTTGACATTTTATACCTTAAGGTAGTTCTCCTCCGTTGATTCTTGCAATTTGCAAGAGTATAAAATGTTTGGTTGCACCCGAACTTAGCCCTTCCTTCCTTACTTGTTCTTCTTCTTTTTCTTGGCAATTACTCGCGCTCACGCCTTCGACTGTCTGCTTGTCTACAATGCAAAGGTGACTTGCTCGGTATTCACTTCCTACACGTTTAAAGAAAGCAAAAGTGTTTTGGGAAATTTTTTGCTATTTTGCGGCGCAGAAGGTGGAGAGGCAGTCTATGTCGTCGCTAGCTCAAGTACGCCAAATGTTGCGAAATACAGCAAATCGCAATATTTAATTTATTGAGACACCGTAAGGTGAAGCATGATCAGCTGAGACCTCGACAAGGTGAGGTTGTAAAATCTGTTATAGCTCTAGATGTGTTGCTTTGTGTACCGATTTGGACATAAGCAGAAATTTGTGGTCTATAAAAATATATAGCTTAGCTTGTAGTTCGAAACATTTCAGGTACATATATGGCGTGGTCTTCGATAATAGTCTTTTGGTACAAGAGTTAACTGGCCAATGACCACCCTTTGCTCCATTACCGATTAAGAAAATAAAAGTGTTATTTTACTACATTAATTCTTAATCGAGCATCAATCGAGTTGAAACTGGAATATAATTCGGCGGGCTGTTGTCCACACTGAAAATTTGGCTGTGTTTAACTCTGCTGGTTGTTGCCCAGGGTGTAAATTCGGTTGTGTACATTGATAAAATGGCAATCAGCTGATAAAGTTAAATCATTAGAAAAAAAAAACAATATACACATATCTTCAATAGTGGAAAGGCAAAAACTGGTTTCTCGATAATGTATTAAATTAATTTGGCTTCGCGAAAAAATTTTAAATATGGTTTCGATTGTGAAAAATCTCATATTTTGAAAACAACTGACTTAAGCGTCATTAACTTTCGAAACTGAGACGAAGGATTTAATATATTGTGGACACAGTGGCGAAATACGATCCACTAAACGGCAATTAATCTGTTTTCATCAGAGTCGAGAACGATGATATAAGGCCTTCAGAGACAGAAAACAACTACTTCGTCAGTTATTTGGTTTGGTTTTCGAAGACGGAGTTTTAATGTTGTGAATGTTAGAATGCTGAGCTTTTTTTTCTTGAAAGCTTTGCCTATTAACAATTTTTATAAGAATTTATTTAAGAATTTTTATTCTTATACTTTCGTTATCTTATAATTTATTACATATATCTTTTATTTTGCTTTTTTATGCACTGTACTGAATACTGTACTGAATACCACAAAATGCACAGAAGAAAAAGTCTAAAGCACAAAATTCGTCAAGCGACTCGGATATATCGTCTTCGGAATCACGTGGCTCTTCGCCCGATCGCAGCACACCCGATCGTCGTAAGCTGAAATTGAAAAACTCATTCACGAAGCTATTAGCGAGTATGGAACGACGATCGTCCAGCAATTCCTATGACGAATATGATGAAGACGACGATGAGAATGATAACGATGATGCGGACGATGACAACGATGAGGAGAATGAAGTGAAGGACATAGCTAAGACATTAACTAATGTCATTGAAGAAAAGGCGGAGGACGACGACATCGATGATATTTGGGCTAGCAAATCGCCAGAGTATCAGCCAGCCATGCCCACTTATATTAAAAGTCAATTTGGCAAAGACTTAACAGCCATTAAGTGTAAAGCTAAATTTCCCGAAGATGTGCCACTACCAAGCATACCGACGCGTCCGATCGCACCGGTAAAATTAAATGAAAGCAAACCTAATGCACTTATCAAGCCTCCAGGCAATTTAAATTCCCAAATAACTAAGACTAGTGATAGTAGTAGCGGTAGTAGTAGTAGTAGTAGCTTAAGCAGTGACATTGWTATTGAGGCGAATTTTAACGAAGCCGAGGACGATGATGATGATGACGGTAGCAAGACATTGCGTGAGACGGTAACCGCGACGAACATGAACTCGCAACAAGCGGCGGTAAAATCGAAAGAGCAAAATTCAAAATCTCTAAACAAACAGTTGGCGGAAATATTGGCACACAATCAGGTTTTCAAACCGAACTCCAGTAGAAACGGTTCGCAGTTGCAGAGTGTAGACTTAAATGTGAATTATGATTTCAGAAGCAAAAATTCTAGTCATACAGAAAATCAATATAACAGTTATGTTCCAAATAGAGATAATGAACTTGTCTATTCTGATTCATTATATGACATTCAGTTTAGTCGCTCAGCAGTTGGTGGCTCCAAGATCCTGATGAATTGTCATCCCTGCAGCGCAGAGGAATATGACGGCTTGGAGTTCGAGTCGCGTTTCGAGTCGGGCAATCTGGCGAAAGCGGTGATGATTACACAAACCTACTATGAGCTGCACTTGCGTTCGGATTTGTATACGAGCCGTTCGAAGCAATGGTTCTACTTTCGTGTGCGTCGTACGAGAAAGAATGTTATTTACAGGTAAGTGAGGTTATGCCTATCTTAAGAAAAAATAAAGAATGCATATAACAGCAGTCATATTTATATATTATGATCCAATGTGTTAAAAATAAAGTCAAAAAAGGAAGGTTTCACCAAACACTGAGTTAAAATTTAAAGCTTTAACTCTAAAGTCGCAGGAGTTTTTTTCAAATGTCATATATTTTTTGATGGAATATCTCTACTTCCTTGGGATACTTTCCAAAATTTTCCATAATCGGTAGTTCATTGTAATCTAACATGGGTCAGACCTTCTTGAAGCGATAACCCAATCTAGGAACCATCTCAGACATTGAACTAAGTCAGTTAAGTAATAATCATTGTTTTGAGGCAATTCAAATTCGTATATACGGTACTTTAAGCTTATTCATTCATCTAAAATATCGGGAAAACTAATATTATAGAACCTCGATCCAAGATTTAACATTCAGAACTAATTATTTTACAACAAGGATAATAAGGTAACTCTCAAGTTGGATCAATTGACACCGGAGGATATTATAGTCGTCAAATTTGGTACTTGATTCCTGATGGGATGGAAAGGAGGGATGAAGATTTTCGCTACTAATAGTGATTTTTACATTTAGACAAAGATTTTGGTTTTCCTCAATGGTTTTTAGCATATGATCTTTGAGAAGTAATTTTCAAACATGAGAGAGTTGGTTTTGGTACCGACTGCATGGAGGTTTTTCGAGATTGAAATCAAGTTCCATCTCACAAGCGTTGATTAGTTCAGAATTTCCGTACCCGATCACTTCACATATTTTTGCATAATTAAGAATCTCCAAAAAGTAGTTCCGAACAATTCAGTAGTCCCTTTTGTAGGCATAATTAAAGTCTGAGTTTCCCCCGAGTTTAAAGCAAATACCCAGTGACTGCTTCATTTTTATGAAAAACTTATTCGAAAATCTCTAAATAAATAGGAGACTTCATAATCTGAAACTTACCGATCCAAACGTGGTTAGATCTTCGAAAAAACCATCCTTGACCGCATAAAATCCGGGTCAATTTCGGTAACATAGAAACGGCTCTCATGAAAATTGTCTCCGCATGACTGCAACCACCTCTTTGCATGTGCAGCTAACCCTACACCCAACCTTTCCTGGGTTTACCATTGGGTGACGTCGATAACTTATCTGAGCCTACCACCTTACCCTAACGGAGACTAAATAACCGTTAAAACAAGAGCAGGAGGATCCATCAAATTTCTGCCGCTGGGAATCGAACTCAATGCACTCTTCCGTGCTAGAATTAAACAAGAGACTTTTTAAATTAATAATTTCTGTCGATGGGATTTGAACCCACGAGGTACCACAAATTGGAGATACCAAGTGCCTCTACACCATAGCAGGTCGGGAATAATGAGTGACTTATAGAATTTGGTCTTTGTTCGTCGAGACAGGGCTTTCTTTTATCCGAGGCTATTGTTTCCTTTTTATTGGGGGCGTTTTTTAAACGCGGAGGAATGTTTTGCACTTTCACTTTAGCTCGCCCTCAAACGAATGTTCTTTGGCTACTCAGAAGATACTTGGTCTAAGAACGGAAGTAGTGGACTGCTTCAGCCATATTTAGAAAAATCGTTTCTGGCCACTCCCAAGTGGTGAATGGAAACCTTTCTTCCTTGCGTGAGCTTCTACACATGACTTCATCCGCCCCACAAAGGAGTCTTCTAGCTTTCCGAAATGAATACTGTTCATTTTCAAATAGAAAATTTTACGAATCTACTGATTTGCCACATTCGTCCACTTTAGATTTTCAACTTAAAGCCTCAAAGAAGATTGATATGGCGTTCAATTTTAGGTATCATAAATCTCACAAACGAAGCTAACATATAAACTACTATATATTTACAAGTGTCAGTTTTCATAGATTACCAACGTCACTTGAAATTCGACAGCATTGAAAACCATTAGGAATCAATTTTCAACCATTTTCCACTCATCCTTTGATTGGAACTCGTACAGATCATACATATTCCACAACCATACATGCACCCATATCACACTCAACAAGGCCACATACATACAACGCATAGCAATGCTCCAATTTTCCACTGGTCAACGCCAACTAATTTGAAAAAAAAAAAAAATTTTTTCATTTCATTTCCGCTTTCAAATTGCTTCGTTCATGTTGCACACACGCCAACGACGCCTGCTGACGATGCTGCAACGTGTCTCTGACACCCTCCTGCCACCGTGTACAACTGTGCAACATGCAAACGGTTAACACGACACAACATGCATAACGGACCATCATCGGCATGACGCAAAAGGTTCTCCATCGTCAACCTGGTGAAATCAGATAGCCTGTACAACGATGGCATGCGCCCGCTCATGTATTCGACCATCAGCGCCAAGCAGATAAACGAGGGCTGGAGGCGTTGTGGCACAAATATCGCCTACTATCGCAATGATGATGAGTGAGTTTATTACGATGACAGACGAAGCCGCTGCCAAGCAGCCACTGCCATATTTTTGTATATATATGTATGCATACACATATGAAGATGTGTGTATGTTGGAGGCATTTCAAATGAAAATTCCAATTATAGTCCATTTTTCATGGCAATGCCTTGTAATCTCCCGTGAATGTGTTGATTTAAATTTCCCACATCCTTACTCTCTCTCCCTCACTCTCTCCCCATCTTTTATATCGCTTTGCAGCACACCATCCGAGGAGGAGGACGAAAACAGCTCCTACACGTTAACGTTTAATATTGAATTTAAACACGACAACGATACGGTTTACTTCGCACACAGCTACCCGTACACCTACAGTGACTTGCAGGTGAGTGCAACAAATTCACTTACTCACAAATACACATGAATATCCGTGTAAATATGAAAGTGTGTAGTTGGCCTGAAACTGTGTGGGCACTCGAGACCCTCATTGGCCTCTTAAGGACCTTTGGGCTGCCTTCGAGTGGGGCCAATTCGTATTTGCGACTGTGTGTGTGTGTGAGTTAATTAATAAAGCCAGACAATCATCATTTTAATACTCAATTTTCACATGTCACGGTTAATGTTTTTTTGCAGGATTATCTGATGACTATACAAAAGGATCCTGTCAAATCGAAATTTTGTAAATTAAGACTTTTGTGTCGCTCGCTTGCGGGTAATAATGTGTATTATTTAACGGTGACAGCGCCGGTGGCGGATGAGGAAGCGATGAGGGTGAGTGTGGTTGCCATATCGATATAGTAATCCATATTACTTATTTTGATATTTGTATTACAAGAGAAGAGTTTATTAAATATGTGTGTGCAATATTTTCGTAAAAGGGTTGCCACCTGTAGTTTTTTATTTTTTTATTATAAAAAATTATAAGATAAAAAACAGCGTAATGTGAAGTTACAGCGTGATTTTATTTTTTATTTTAGAAGGGTATATACATATGTTTTCACAAATTGGGCTGCCAAGTGTTCGGTTTCGGTTATTAAATATTATAAGATAAATAAGATAAAAACAGAGCAGTATGAGCTTACAGTATATTTTTTTATTTTAGAACCTTTTCGCATATTTCATTTAAGCAAAATTTAAAATAAATATTACAATATGGGCCACCAATTAGTGAGGTTTTAAAAAAAAAACATGCCCGTAAACTTCTAGTTCGAGTGTTATAGAACCAAGTTGAAAGTGCTCGAAAACGTCTAACTAACTTGATTACTATTTTGTTAGGAAAAATTATAATTTTATTAGTTTTAAAGTTATTTATCATTTATAGATTTTAAATCCACAAAGTTTTCTATTTACAAAATTGTTTTTACAACTATTTTATGAAATTAATTTTTAAACATTATTAATATTTGATTACGAATAGTTTCAATTTGTACATGTCGATAAAAATAATCGATAATTGTGTACTGATGATCGATTATATGCAATCGATAAAAATCGGTGAATTTTTTTGCTTTAATTCTCAAGTCGACCAAAACACTATATAATTTTGTCTATCGATATCTATTTTTTAAAACTATTTTCTTATTCATTTTAGTTTCTTGAGGCTTAATTTCTTTTTCAATTATTTAGTCAAGCCATAAACTTAACATCATTCGAATAATAATCGATGTTATTTTTTTGTTATTTATTTAAATTTTGTATAGTTATTTTTGTATCGATCAGCGAAAGCTTAGACAAAATAGATTAGTGATTTGTCCGCTAATTGAAATTTAAAGAAATATTGCAGGCATATTACAGGCTCTTATTCTAAAGTTAAATATTCGTATGGACCAATCATCGCTAAGAGATTTTTAAAATAAATATTAATTAAATGAAAAAGTACTAACTCATTCGAATAGGTAATCAAAATAAAGAAACAAACCCAAGGATACCCAAATAGTTTATTAATTTATTTTGTCTCACAGCAAGCCTTCTTCTTATTGCTCCATTAAGTCACTTTGCAATATTTCTCTTGCCGACCATCAATAATCTTTGTCCATTGTGTGCTATAAATTCTGTTTTTATTACTTTCTGCATGAAGCAAAGAAGAAGCAGTAGAATTGCGAAGAGAGTAGAAATTACCGCTATTATTTATGCAAAAGCATGAAATTAAATGTGCTGAAAAGTAAATGCAAAAATGTGTAGCTTTTAAAGTATTTGACGACGGGAAATCTTGCACATGAATTTTTTATGTAACTGTAAATACGAACATTGTACAAATAGCGCAATATATGTATGTAGGTATGTTATTTTATCAAAGGCATACACATCGCTGGTTCTAAGCTCAAAAATTAGTAGACATAGCTCACCAAAGTGTTTATACATATGCACATATGTATACCTAAGTGTGCGGTTGAAGTCTCTTGGAGAACATAAACGCTGACTAAAGCTGATTCTGCTGCAATGAGTTCATACATAATCCTCAATTAGCAACGTAATGACTTCCGGTCCCTTGTTGCAAGTTGCTATTTGCCGGCTTCAAGAGCTTTCGGCATACGGCATACGACTGTGCCACATGCAGAGGCAAGCAAAATTATTTCAGCAATCAGCAGGTAGCTGAATTCTCAGTAATTTTCGTTTATAAGTATGTGTATAAATATTTTTCCATACATATGTATCTACAGCATGTGAAAACAAATTACATTAGCATGACGTAATCGCATTGAAGTAGTTTATTAAGCATGCTTTTGATATACTATTGATGATCCTTATGTACTTTTGATTATAAGTCATTATCTAAACATTCCCACAACGATACGCTGTATCAAATTTACTTGCAATTTTATTAATTCATTTGAGTTATGTTTTTTGAGCAGCAGGAAATCGCCGAACACAGCACTGACGGTGATTTAATTTATGTGAATTATTTGCTACGGAATTAATGTGGAAAATTGCTACAAGCACAGGTATGCCTAAGATTTGATTCAATATTTGGAACTCTTTGAGGAGGAGGTTGGCGACCAGCTTGTTTGTGAATTAAAGCGGTTGGTATGACATTTGAGTACTTTTTGAAGTATTTTAGGAGTCAAACAAAACATTACATTTTAGTTCTTTGGAATTAGAAAATGCAAATAGTTATTGATCAGTTGGCATGGCGGCAGTTGCTATCTTCGATTCGCCACTTCTTCACCAACACTATTTGAGTTCTACTCTCTTGTCTGCAAATATTGCGAGAACAAAGATTTACAGTTGTATTCAACACAATTGGTCACTCTATCGCTAAGTAACTATAAACCTAGCTTTGACTTATACCAGCTGTTTGTTCATTTCACCACTTTTTTGACACCTATCGAACCAATTAACCAACAAAGTGTTGGTATTGAATTCACTACTAGAGACCGTGGCAGTACTGCTATCATTAGGTATAATTCGGAGCTATTCTAGCTCTACTTATATATGGTTACGTCAATCATTTGATTTATACCAGTTGTCTGTTCGATTTACTACTCTTTTGCTCGCAATTTTTTAGTTCTACACTTTTCTAAAAACATTTACTAATGAAAACAACAATAAGTTCTATTACCAATTCAACACTAGCGAGTGTAAGAGATATTATGTCAATCTATTTGATTTATACCAGCTATTTGGTCGTTTCGTTACACTGGAAAAATAGACAAATTAAAGTCTGGTTGAGAATTTCGGTATTATAGTCGATAAAAGAAGCTTTTACAGATCTTAACTGATCTTATTATGGTAAATTATCCCATAATATTTTCAGAACGATACGAGAGTGACTCAAGTTTTTCAAACTTGACAATAATTTGCTCTCATCTCTCTCCATGGCCTATTTTCAGAATTTGTTCTTATCTAAACCTTTGTTTATTCCAAAGATACACATTTTATAAAGAGTTTGAGAAAATTGTTAAGGAAAATATTCAAAATTCGGCCATTACCACGTCTTTATGGCAGTCTCCTGAAAGAGAGGTACCTCCGATTAAAAAAAAAAAAGTAAACATGATATTTTTGTCCGACTTTTTTGCAAAAAAAAAGGAAATTTTTTGTATTAAGTGGTTGTAATTGAAGAAAAAATGGTTCAATCAAGACCTTGTAAATGATGTCTCAAAACTTGCGTAAAATTTTATTAAGAACGGTTGAATAGTCGGTGAGAAATCTTGTTTAAAATTTTAACTTATATGGCTGACATTTTCAAAGCTGCATCTCCAAAACTATTATTCGGCTCAAGGGACAATAAAAAAAACTGTTTTCTCTTTGAGCCCTAAGGCTCTGTAACACCTCAAGGCATATTTTTAATATAGAATTTTTTATTCAAAATTCATAAAAATAAATATTATAAAAAAAATTAATTTTACTTTACATTTTCAGAAAAAGAAAGCAATCGTAGTCTCAGCGCGTGTACATCCCAGCGAAACGCCCGCCTCGTGGATGATGAAGGGCCTCATGGATTTCATCACCGGCGACACTTTAGCAGCCAAAAGGCTGCGTCATCGCTTCATTTTCAAGCTCATACCAATGCTCAATCCGGATGGAGTGATTGTGGGCAATACGCGCAACTCATTGACAGGCAAGGATCTGAATCGCCAATATCGCACCGTTATACGGGAAACATACCCCTCCATTTGGTATACAAAAGCCATGGTTAAAAGGTAAATTACCTTGGTTCATGCATAGATAACGGCAAAAATTATTATATTTTTCGAAACTAAAGATTTTATCTTTTCTACTATTTCTTTTCTCTTTCTTGCATATTACCACCCGCGTCTGACCACAGACTGATTGATGAATACAAAGTTGTCTTGTACTGTGATATGCACGCCCATTCGCGCAAGCACAATATTTTCGTTTATGGCTGTGAGAATAAGCGGAGTCCCGAAAAGAAGCTAACGGAACAAGTATTTCCGTTAATGTTGCACAAGAATGTGGCCGATAAGGTGGGTAGATGGCGGGGCGGGGTAAACGAAAATTATAGCTTAATAAATTTTGCCCACACCAAAAGCTACACACACACACAATCACAAGTTTACTGGTACTGGTGCTGATAGAAATGCCGTTAGCTTACTTTTTCGTTGAGCTCATTTTATTTTAGCTTTTAACAAAGCATAACCCAGTTTAAGACTCCGTCACATTATAGTTTTTGTTGCCACATTTTGCGTGCTTTTTTTCGATTTGTTTGTGCTACTTTTATCTACTCTCTGCTACTTTCATCTTCGCTTTTTACTCGTTTACTCATTACATCATCATGTTTTTAATCTGCTTTTCGCGTCTACCTTTTTGCAGTTCTCCTTTGAAAGCTGTAAATTTAAGGTGCAACGCAGTAAAGAGGGCACCGGCCGCATTGTGGTTTGGATGCTGGGCATCACAAACAGTTACACGATTGAGGCATCGTTTGGCGGCTCATCGCTAGGCTCACGCAAGGGTACACACTTTCATACGGCGGTAAGTAGTTACAAAAGTTGTGAAAAGAAATTAAAACAGAAATAATAATTAAAAGAAAAGGAGACTAAAAATTATTTTAAATGTTCACAAAAGCGGATTTGAAAATTAAAATTATTTTAAGCCAAAAATTATGGCAAAACGATTTTTGCAACTTAAGGCTGAGTGAATCTGTTTAAGATTACTTTTCAATTTGCATTTTTGGATATATTTTATAATAATAATAGATATGTTTCTACTGAAGTTGACTTTTTTTGCTCAGCGCGCCAAAATGTAGGCAACGAAATAACCCATTATTAAATGTTTGGCTCGGAGCATGGAATAGATATGATAGCATTCTATAAAATTATGATGTTACTTGCTATAAGATTCTTATGCACAAAAATACCACATTCTCCGCACATATCGTTCAGATCGGACCACTATACATATAGCTGCCATACAACCTGATCGTTCTAAATCAAATTCTTGTATGGAAAACTTTTTAATTTGACAAGATATCTGATGATTAACTATGAAATTTAGTTAAATTTTTTATCCACACCAACACCACAACCTCCGCACATATCGTTCAGATCGGACCACTATACATATAGCTGCCATATAAACTGTTCGATCAAAAGCAAAAAAGAGAATGTTTTATACGCTTTTTTGCTATAAGAAATTAACCTGTGAATACACCAGCTTGGGTGTCGCCAAAGTTAATACTTTTTCTTGTCTTTTTGCTCAGCGCGCCAAAATGTAGGCAACGAAATAGATTGTGGTTACATTTTCGCTCGAAGCCTAGCATGAATATGATTGTATTACACTTCCATCAAACATAAAAGTATTACAGTATTATACTTCCTTCAATTATAAAAATTTTTTATACTACTTATTAAGAAAAATAAAAACAAAAAAAAAAAAACAATTAAGTGTTCATCAGGAAATCTAAGCTCATGCACCTGCGGTTGGTACACAAAATAAATATGCAAATCTGATTCAAAAGTATGCAGCAAGAGTAATAGATAAACCCAGACATATAACACAATCCGTATTTCGTATCAATCCATAAAAATGTGTGTAAACATGTGCACAATTATATACACAATCATGTCTGCTAGTAAATTTCAATGTATTCGCACTCACCTTGTGTTGACCTCGCTGAAAAATAGTAAGAAAATATTAATGCAAATAACAACCAGCATATTTTAACAACTAGTAAAATGCAACAACAACAAGTACAGCAGCATCCACAAAACGCATATACACCCAGACACACACACATACACACACACACATTTATAAACCATTAGTAGTCAAGTCGCCCTCATAGTCAAGTGGCGCGCCATGGCGTATGATGAACATTGTGTTTTACTTGTATAGCGACGCAAGCAACGACACAGCTTCTCTTGTTCTATTATTGATAGCGATTTGAGGACCCGATACAACAATAACAACAACAGTATTGATGAATAGACAAGTAATAACGGCATGCTAATAAAACGAGTATATCAGAATGATAAATAAAAGAAAATTGTAGCCTTTGGCATACCAAAAACAACAATAATAGAAGAATAACACAAATTAAAGCAAACAAAAGATTGATGCTTGAAAAAAAGATTAAATTAAATCAACAAAATTTGCTGAAGGGAAATCTCAGGCAACACAATGTGTGTAAATAGGGGAGCTGTTACATGTATAATACAATGAATTTGTAGGAAAGCTTATACAAATATACAAATACATGTACCTATATAACGGTTATAGCAAAGTTTCACATGAGCTTAAGAAATTTATACAGAAATAGAGCTTGCTGCTGCTGCAGGGGTGACAAAGAATTCCATCAGCTACAATGTATGTGTGTATGTATGTATGTACGCTTATATGTATGCTTGTAGACCCTTATGTCATTTCCTTTGTTGTTTGAAATTTGTTGTTGTGGTTATTGGTTTTGCTGATGACAGCAACATGCTTCATAATGTCGCGCAAGTCATGCGGAAATTGATAATAAAAGTACTGATAATCATAACGGTATATAATGCGCACAAAACGAAACACTCACACGCATGCGTTTATCACATTAATGTTTGTATGTGGCTTTATGATGCTGCTACTAGGAGGCTGCTCCTTTGGGTTGCCATACTGGTAAACTAATAACGGAACTACACAAACGAATGTACATATGTGTGTATGTGCATATGTATGGTTGTATTTGAATGTGTAGCTCGTTGCGACCGAACTTGCAGCAATTTGTGGCATTTCTTATTGAACGACGCAAATCAGTATAGGCTTGAGATTGTAGAAAAAGGTGATTATGTAACATAAATTATGCATTAAATCGCTGGGATCTTTAAGTTGAGCAAGTCAATTGAAGAATTTATTTTATTGAATCAAAATTCAAGTAGTTGAAGTGTATTGCAATATTTTAAATTACAAAATTAGCGGACCCTCACACTAGTCGGAGAGAAATTCCATTAATGGCTACAATTGTCTAGAACTTGATGGGTCTAATCCGCGAAGCTTTAACTTTTATAGATTCCCCAATGAACGGGTCTACCGTCAATCATTGAAATCACTGCTGTTTTTTTTTTGTGCGGAAATGGATTATGAGCTTCCTTAATGAGATATCAGTCTTGAGGAATATACCATCTGATCCAATATTACCCGGACCGATAACAAAATTTTAATAAAAATTGCCTTCGAATACTGAGATCCCGATGAAGCCAGTACAAGCATGCCAACACTTAATTCAATTTTCCTTCAGCGCATTTTGGTTGCTGTTTGATTGAGGTTCAGTTTTGGAACGTCATTGACTAGATTGTTGGACAGTGTCGACGTCATCATAAACATACGTCTCATCACCAGTAATGATGCGTTTAATGAGGGTCGGGGCCTCGGCTACTTTGTCAATCCTCTCTTGGGACCTCTACTCCACGTCGCTTTTGTCAAATATTCAGATATTTTTCTACGCACCTAGCATTGACACGTTTCACATCAAAATGTTAACCTAAATGTGTTTAGAACATCCTTAAAAATCCATGAGAGTTGAGATCTTATACTACCGCTCTGGTGCCAACACGTCGTAAACTACAAAGCTTCGCTTGAATATAAAGAACGGTTGTGCCAATCTAGAAAGGAAATGTTGGTATGGTTTACTTGGGTCAATCCGAAACAAATTTCATCAGATGATATTTCCAGTTCACTAATTTTCTTTAAATTTTCGAAGAAACTTTGTGAAGAGATGAGACTCCTGTGGGCAAATTTCAGATTTATCTTGATTAAAATCATAGTGAAATAGTTTGCTGTCATCACATTCACTAAACTAAGTAAACTCAAGATTTGAGCTTTTCATCATAAGAGGAAGGGTTAGTTTTTAAAAAATCTAAAAATCTCAAATAGTGGTTATTTAAATGAAAGATTTAATGCTTAGGGAATTTTGTGTAACATAAAAACAAAAAGTGTTTAAAAAAATTGCAAAGCAATTGTAGTTAAAGAAGATGTTTGAAAGGAAAGAGCATAACAATTTGACCATCTTGATATCGCAGGTCCTACAATTGCTAATTATTGATTTCACCAAAATGTATTAAGCAGAAATTATTGTGTAAAGTGCACACTCAAGCGTTAGATGCAAAATAATTTTTTAAAAGCCGAAATTTCTACATCTATGCACATTCTTTCTCTAAATACCACATAATTTTTTGAGTCCCGAAATTTCGGGATCGACATTCGGGGTCCCGGAATTTTTGCAACAAAAAATCTTAATCATTTTTTGAATCCTGAAATTTCGTTGACTTCTCAAAAAGATGTCAAGAGAAATTATTATGTTAATTGCACACTCCAGATGTGAAAAAAGGTAATTTTTTGGAACAAAAAACCCGAAATTTTTTTAGCAAAAAACCAAATCCATTATTTAATAATATTCGTTGCATATCTTTGAAATAGTTTAACGTGGTTTGGAAAACTACTTTACTACTCAAACTTATCACTCAGCCTTCGTATTCCATACACTAGTACTTACTATTTGTTCATTTGTTCATATAAGCATTAATATAAATATGTATGTATTTAAGCAACCGTTGGTAGCGGTCATCTGAGGACATAATCAGCTTACACCGCAGTTAAAATATACGAACAAACAAACATGCAGACAGACGGAAAATCGCTCGAAACGTATACACACAAGAAATGACAGACTAAGCACAAAGAGAAATAAGCAAAAGTCAGAATCGCACACATACAAACAGACATTTATACTCCTCTAAACATACATACATATATAGCTACTTCCATATATACTTAAATACGAATTTGATACTTAGAAAAGCAAGTCCAGAGCAAAGCGACTTAGAACATGAAGAGCAGCATGTGCATTTGTGCGTAAAAGTACTAATGGCTTAAGTTTCGCTCTGAACTTGACTGCTTATTTTGGTATTATATACATACATACATACATATGTATATACATATACTAGTATATAAGAGGCAATGAATATTCCCGAGCAGTGCGAAGCCAAAGATGGCACAGGCAATATGTGCGTCTAATGGAAAAGTTGCACAAAGTTCTCAAAGTAAAACTGAAAGTAATTAAAGTAAGATATTGTAAGTCCTTTAAAGTATTTGAAATTGCAAACGAGTGTTTTGAACGGCTTAGCAACTTTTTTCGGTTGTTGTATTTGTAGTTGGAATTATGTGCATACAATGTAATTATACATTTATGTAAGGATTACTCCACAGTGGTTTGTACAAGGGATTTTTACTTTATTTTATTTTTTAGTTTATGCTTTCGTTTTGTTTTTTTTTTTTTATTTAAGCTGAAACTTAGGGGTTTCATATTTTAGTAAGGCTTATTAGCTGTTGTATTGGAAAAATAACTAATAGACATTTCAAGCTAATAAATTAAATACTGGAAAATTTTTTTGAAGTTCGATATTTTTGGACTAGAGCGGCACTATTTCAGGATCCCGAAAATTTTCGGGACTTAACGGATTAGAGAAACGAAAGTAATATTTGAAGCTTATAAATTAAATATTATATTTATTTTTCAAATTCGAAATTTCGGTACCTGAGCATCGCATTTTCGGGATTCCGAAATTTTTCGGCAATTAACGGGATTAAGTTTATTGGAGGAATTAAAGAAATATTTGAAGCTTATAAATTAAATACTAGACAAAATTTTCAAATTCAAGATTTCGGGATAATCGTGCCAAAATTTCGAAATCACGAAATTTTTCGGGACTTAACAGAATTAAGGTTATTGGGGAAGCGAAAGAAATATTTGAAGCTTATAAATTAAATACTAGAAAATTTTTTCAAACACGATATTTCTATGTTGTGCAGCATTTTCGGGATCCCGAATTTTTTCGGGGCATAACGGCATTAAGTTTATTGGAAAAAATCATGGTCTAATGGAGACAAAAATATATAGAACCATGGACATACATATTTATATTTTAAAGTCATATGTATGTATGTAGCTTTGGGCGACTTTAGAATTTGAGTAGGACGATTTTAAATATATTTAATTAAGTTAAAATCGTAAGAAACCATCGATCCAATTAAAATATAATCAATATGAACGAGAGCATAAAAATTCTTTACTATTTAAGTTTCGGGATCCCGAAATTATAGTCCCAAAAATTTTACGTAAATGTTTGAAAATATAACTATATGACGAGCCGAAGGTCCTGGCAGCCAGTGCTCCTTTTTTTCGTGTAAATAAAATAATTGTATTATTTTTTTTCACATTTATAAATAAATAAATAAATAAATAACTATATGATCAATATTATATAACATTTAATGCAAAATCCAAGCTTAGCTTCACAGCTTTGATTGAGTAAATAATTACGTTTGCCTTGCGCTCTCTTTGCAGGATTACGAGCACATGGGGAAAGCATTTTGCGAAACATTACTCGATTATGGCGATGATACACCGAATAAAGTAAAGAGAATGACCAGACACATGAAACAAATTAAAAGAATAAGAAAACGTGAGAAACGCGAGAAGAAAGCATTGAAATTGAAGAAAATGGCCGAACAGGGATGTATAATCGCTGAGAAACTCGAGGTTAAGCGTACGGGGAAGAGTGTTTCCTAAGAGCAAGAGAGAAACAAATTTATTTTAATGAAACCAGGTCAAAAGCCGAATTATATAGGCTTCTCAAAAACAATAAAAAACATAAATAATAGCAGAAGATGTAGATGCATGTTGTTGCTTCCAGTTGGGAAGCTTAGGTATTTCGATAAGTAGAAGAGTTGACGGATGCTGTCAGAGACGTAGTGTATGTGTTGTTGGTGTGCTATAAAATTTGGTGCGTTTGAGTTGTGGATTTGTATTTTTGTTTTAATTCAGTTTTAAATTTTTGTTTACTTTTTAATTTTTTTTTATTTTAATTACCTTTTT
>NW_017537378.1:468462-642574 GCF_001853355.1 Bactrocera latifrons | reverse complement strand
TTAATATTATTTTTGGTTTGCTTTTTTTGTATTTGTATATAATTAAAGTCATGTTTGGTTGTTACTATTGCAGCTTAGTGTAATTATGTTTTGTCGTATATAACCTCCAAAGTCGGATCAGAGAAATTGGTAGAAGGAATTTATTTTAAATCTTGGTGTGTCATTCATTGCTTACAATTTCTTTCGATTTTTGGAGAAAAGAATATATTTTAGTATTTATTTTTGTCTTAGTTTAAAAATTTATATAACATCTTACTGCCTTATTTCTAGATATTCGTCTACTTATAAAATACTTATTAATACTTAAAACACACAAACTCTAAGAAAGTATAGGAAAACGTTACGGTTTGCATAATTGAGTTTTGAAAACACAAAGGAACTCAACAGTCAAGTAGCAAATTCCAGTTATGGCATGCATAACTTAGCAATACGTAGTGCAGTACGAGCAAGTATATAGGCTGCTAGACTATGCTAAATAATCTGACAATTTTAGTGCAATTTTGTGTGAAGTCATACTATTAGCGATGCCCTCAAAGTGAGCGAGACATACTCGTACGCTAGGGAGATGTCAAGAATATGACAAAGCTGCCAAGTTCAGCGCTAGATGAAAGCTTTGAAGTAATGTAGGAAAAAATACAATATTTTAAAATTTTCCAATTTCAAAACAATTTTTAAAAATGACTGATTTGTTTATTTTACAATACTTAGCAACCAAAATTACTTTATCTTTACCACTGAAACCAATAGTTTTGTCAACAAGTTTTTACTCTTCGAACTCCTGCTGACTTCAATACAGCGATTTTTTTCTTTACAAGTCATTTAAATTGCCTCAAAACTTTTTATTAATTATTATCAATGTTATCAAACTTAATTTTTCTTTCCTAAAATTTCATAAATCTTCCGAATCTATATTTTTTAGCCCTGACTTCTATTTTTATAGAGGAAAAAATATATTAGTAATTTGGGCTACTTTGCCCAACTTACTACAAACTTGACACCGAATTTTGCCTCGAAAAATAGCTTAGAAAGAGAATTCAATTCGGAAATTTTGGTAGTTTACAGACAGTAAAAGTGTCTAGAATCGTAGTAAAAATCAAAAAACGAAAATTAGGTTAAGTCGACTGGATTTGCCAGCATATTTAGCATATTTGCACAAAAACCTGATTTAAGCCAAAAAAAAAATTCACAAAAACATATGCAAACAACAACAATAATAATAAATTTTGTATTAAATATACAATAATAATATTTATTAAATACAACAAAAACAACAATTCTAACATTTAATACAAAAATAATATACATTAATATACGAAAATATATAAATTTTCTACTAACAGCGCAGTATTTAGTAACTTAAGCTCTCAGAAAATGTAATTTCCCCGCCAAACAATAAATGTTGCCTTCCACTAACTTTGAGCTGCTCGACGGTTATACAAAAACAAATATATACAATAAAAAAAAGTAATTTTTAATGAATGAACAGCTCCGCTTCGCGCCATTTTGATCAATTTTCGTACGAAAATGCTCTCTTACCGCGCTTTCTCTAACAAAGCCAAGCCAAGCTGCTTACCTTAAGCTTAAACATATTTATTTTCATGCGAAAATATCCGTCACACAATCACTTTTTCAAAAGCACATAACAGTAATTATTCATCGCTTCATATTACCACCCACACCCAAACGCACACATACATAAACACGCTTTAATAAGGAAATTGAATTTATTATGCAAATCCTCGGTGTGCAAAGTAAATTACACAATTACAATCTATAAAAGGCAATTTCGCTTATAAAAACATTTTCTTATTAAATTGCGTTTGTATGTGTGTGTATTTTAGTTATAAAAGTACAATTTATTTAAGTGATTTTACAATAATAATAATTTTTTATGAATTTGATTTTATTTATGTAGTTAATTTTGTGATTTCGTTGCAATATCTCTATATGTACTTTTGTATTTGATTAAGTACGTGTGTATGAAACAGATTTCATTTGTAGCGCCAATTTGTATTAACAAAAGTAAATAATAAATTTTAAGTTTTTATAAAATGAATTTTGTAGTTTGTTGTTTTATTTTTCACATTGATATTGAGCACTTAGCACAAACGTTGCAAGGTAAATTGTGTAGTGTGTAGTTAGCCTTAGTAAATTTGGTAATATTGGAAATTTGATATTACGGATTTGTTATTTCCGAAAACTTGGAAAATTATTCTGTTTTTAACTGAATTTTTTATTATTATTGAGTATTTAAGGCAGCTATAAAATTATCTTTTTTATTAAGATTGAAGTTAGAGCCATCCAGAAGTATGAAAACACAAACCATCTCGTTCTTACACCAGAAATCATACAATTTATCGTGAATTTTCTTTGTGACAGTCAATTAATGAACATTTTTGACTGATTACCGCAGGCTCCAATAGATTTTGCTCTTTTAGCTGGGCTATTGATTTGCATAATTCATATTAAACTTCTTATGGAAGCCTTGCATTTCAACGGACAACACACCGGAGCGTCTGGTGGCTGATAACAGTTTATTTCTCAAATTCCAGGAACCCAGAGCCTGGGATCAACCAGAAACAGAAAACGTACTTCCAAAAATTGTTTCAATGTTCTAACAAATCAATTTTAAGGTGTTTTTAAACTTATTATTATTTTCAAAATGAGATCTTCTGCTTGTGGGGTTTCCAAGAAATAATAATGACATGTGATCCATTTCGAGGTTCCCTACTTTTTTAAAGAAAAACACATAAACTTCAAATCTGATGGGGAATGTTCATTATCATTCGAAAGAACATCTTTTGGGATTTATTTTTTTGCAGATTATCTCTTTCAAGTGCTGAATCTTAGATGATCCATCAGTTGAGACCAACTTTCGATGACTTGTTTGAGCATTTCAACTAGTTACTGGCGAATCACACGAGTGATGTTCTACTCCAAGGCCTGAATCGAAGCGGGACTGTCCGCATATACTTTAGACTTTACGTATTCCCACAGGAAAGAGTCTAACGATGAGACATCATATGATCTTGGTAGCCAATCGAACGGCTCAAAAAGTGAAATTATTTGCTCATAGAAACCAAATATCGCCGAGATCACGAGCTTCAATTTCAGGCATCAAATAGACGGTCATCACGGCGCGATAACGGTCGCCATTGACGGTTACATTCTAAACATCAGCATCATTTTTGGTATATGGTCCGATGAGTCCACTGACCCACAAACGACTCTAAACCGTTATTTTTTCTCTGGATCTTGCTTTGTGCAGCTCTTGAATCTCTTCAGGTTGGTCATCATCTCAAATGCGACAATTTCGCTGGTACGTACCCATTGAGACAGAAATGGGTCTTATCGCTGAACGAAATTTGGTTCAGTAACGTCGGCTCTTCTTGGAACTATTCAAGAGCCCATAAGCGAAACGTTGCCGCTTGGGAAGGTCGAGCGGCTTCAGTTCTTGCAAAAGCTGTATTTTGCACGTTTTCAATTTAAGATCTCGCCGTAAAATGCTTCTGTTCGGTCGAATATTATCAAATAATTAATGTGGGTACACGCAAGGGAGGGTGGACTCATGTGTAAAAGTTCACTCAAGTGAGGAAAGTAAAAAAAAAACGGTTGGAAGCGAAGCTCCCCTTTTGATGACGACCATGGCAAACGAATTAAGGATTACGATTTGAGGAAATGCCTCTTAATTGGGAAGGTGCCGCTGCTCAGCTGGTTGTTGTCCACGTTAGAGTAAATGCTGACATCACCGTCAAATGCAATGGACAGGACAAGGACTGATGGGAGTAGGATTCCTTCTATGAGCGCTTGGAGCGCTCCTATGAGAACTACTTTCACCAAGATGTCAAAATCATGCTTGGCGACTTTACGGCAGGGTGGGCAAAGAAGGTATCTTTGCCACAACAGTCGGTAAATTCAGCCTCCACGAGGAAACATCCCCGAATGGGTTGAAGCTGATCGACTTCACCGTGGCCCGAAATATGGTTCTTTGTAGTACTAGTAAACAATTCGTCTTAAAGACGGCATCAATCATAGATGTACCTTTTCCGATGTACAAATAATTTAGATCAACATTAGACCAAGTTTGGAAAACATTTTTGAGATCAAATAACGGAAGGTCAGAGTCTCGGCAGAATCTTGACAGTGTTTCCAGCTATGATTATTACTAAAGCAATAGAAGAACTTCAAAGGTTAACATGTTGAAGAAACATGAAGCAACAAAATATGAGTAATAATCATCGGAAATACTGCTGCTTACCACATAAACTCAGTGCGAAGTAATAATCGACGGGTTTGCTTCTTACACCAAGAAAAATATTAATAAGGAAAACTTTTTGATTTTTCCCTTGAAGAATACAGCTTTTATTACATCTGTTTTATCGGAAAATAAAGATATAAGTTCTTATGTTCGGCTTTCTTTTATTTGTTGATAACATTAAGGTTTGTTTTGCACTTAGTTTGCACTCTTGAACATCTCTACGCTTACTTACAACAGTTACTTACACTTTCCAAGGATATCCTAGGTTCTTCTACGATTGCACCAAACAAAAAAAAAAAAAAAAATACAAAACACTGTATCTCAAAACACATCTTTGAAACTGAGAGACCCAAGTCGAACTTTTAATATCAACTTTTTATTTTATTTGCCCAACAATAGGAGCGTTTACGTCTCAAGATCATCGAGCGGCTCTTGAAAGAAGGTTCGAATGCTGATGAACCACTAAACATACCGTTATCGGATTATTCGAGGTAATCACTCCAATAAAAAGAAGAGATAGAAAGTATATAAAGTGATATAAAACTTTTCAATCGATTTAGCGACGAAGGTGGCATCTCCAGTTCAGAGAATGAATGTCGCGGTTCGAGTTTTTCCGATTTGGAGGGACCTTGCTGCGCACTCAGCCGAGCACCGCCATCTACACCCGAGGCAGAGGCACAACATCGCCGGGTATGTACTCACAACATTTTCACTTGTAAAAGCAGTTATTCGTAGTCAATATCTCCCACCTACCACCCGCTCCTTCTATCCCTCTCCACCTCATGCACAGCACAAATTGACACGCATGCGTCGCGTAATGCGTGAGCTCGATCGCATTTACTTCCAACCATTATTCCAAAGGAAATTCCGTTGTTTCATCAAAGTTAAACGCGGCAAATCGAAACGCTCCGATAAGAAGAACTCGAAGCGGAAGAGCACGAATAGTTTCGACATTGCTACAAATTCGCAAATACGTCGGCTGCAGGGTGGCGCTGAGACTGCCGATGGCGTGAATAGGAAATCGTGTATTTATGAGGAGATTTTCCAAGATGCCCACGATGGCGCTTCCAATGAAAATGTTTCGATAACATCACCGGGTTGCGACTCCGTTACTAATGAATCCGATGAGCGCTCATTTCTGTCCGCTGAAGGTGAGGATTCCAAACAAGATTGTAGAAAAGTGGCGCAGAAGCCGCAAACTTCCAAGAAAAAGATAAAGGAAACTCAGTTGGTGCAGCGGCCGACAGTCTCAAGAAAGCTACGCACGTGGCTGGCGGAAAGAAAAATATTCATCCTCCGTAGAAAGCAAAAGGTAAAAAGCGTTTACAGTTATTATTTCTTGTCCGTTCAAGGAGTTAGAGAAACTAAAGTCGAAAGCGCTTGACTTGAATCTATTTTTTCGGGTACTGATCTGAATTCCGAGAATAGTTGGTTTATAGCTGGAGTTTGCCGAACACAGCCTGTTTCACAGTAAAGCATCTATTATTGTATTTTAGTCCAATTTTCGAATAAAACGATGTAAAATCAATAATGTCTCAATAATCGGAACCGACCCGGATTTTCATCCGACTAAGGACTGACAACGCGGCACTATTCCTCGAAATTGCGACACGAATCCCGACGGTCGAGTCTAGTAATAAGAACGGATTCGAATTTTTATCCGACCAATGACTGCACCATTCCTCGGAATTACACCACGAACTACGACAGTCGGGTCTAAGTAATCGGAACGGACTCGGATTTTTATCCGACCACGAACTATGAACTCGGCACCATTCCTCGAAATTGCGACACCAACTACGACGACCGGGTCTAAAATAAAGGTCTTTCTATACCCCTTTATGCTATACAAAATTTATCTTTGTAATTTGTTTCAAGTCTGAAACCAAAAAATTTAAGCATTTTTCAAACAAACTTATTGAGGTTATTCCATATAAAATCTCTTCCGGTGATTCTTTTTATTGCCACATAGCTTTTTATGAACAAATCTTCAAGAAAACGTGGGGAACCCTACAACTTTGTGTGAATTTATAATATGCGAATATCAATGACCTTTCAATCCACCTAAAAGTTATCCTCCACAAGTTTTGAGTATCTTTAGCTCGTCAAATTATATTTCGGAGTAGTTTCCACAGCTGTTCGAACTACCTTGGCACCATTCGGAAGTCTGCTTATAAATTGAAAATCTACTGTTATTGTTCATTTAAATACTCTATTCTCGGGTCTACTACTTCTTTCTGTCTTTATTATAAAAGCTTTCTAAAATATTTCTTTCGCATAATATTTGCATATAACTTCAAAAAAAAAAAGTAAATAAATACGAATAAAATGTGAGTAAAAAACGGGTGGCATGTGAACGCTTTCTCACACTTGTATACCCATCGTATCCACAAATTGCGGCAGCTCTAATTTCGTACCGCTTTTCAACGGAGTTCTATTTAATGCCACGAGATTTAAAAACTGTGACATTCCGCCTCCACAATGTCAGTGCGTTAAGTTGTCACGTCTCGCACCATATCCATATCCTTTTTGCAGTACTCCAGCACAAAGACAAAAAGAGACGCTTCGCACTATACGCAGAAGGCTCAAGCTTCTACCCATGCCTCACTGCAGCGCATTCTCGGCATACTTGCAATGCCACCTGCATTTTTCCAACGCGGAATTTTCACTTTTTTCACCCAACAAAAAACATTGCAGCTTTATTGTA
Source organism: Bactrocera latifrons (assembly GCF_001853355.1). Lineage (NCBI taxonomy): Eukaryota > Metazoa > Arthropoda > Insecta > Diptera > Tephritidae > Bactrocera > Bactrocera latifrons. The sequence goes on along the minus strand of NW_017537378.1, from coordinate 635,609 downwards.
ATGGCGAAAACTGAAAACCGTGCATTTTTCAGACATTTTCACTTTTTTTCCGATTGCCAGCCGCCAGCCGAGTGCATATTTTCCCTTCCACTGCCAACAATTCAGTTGAGCATTGTTTTGCCACGAGCAAAAATGCATGCAAAATTCCTTTATTTGCTTTTCACTTTGCATTTTACTTTCGCTCTAACTTTTTTGTTTGTCTTTTTTTTATTTTTCACTTCCGCTTTGCATTGAGTATTTCATTTGCTTTGTATTTGCTTGCACCTTTTGCCATTGTGCGCTGTTTGGCAGGCGGCTTTACATGCCCATCAGCGATAATTGTTATTTGCCGCCCCCATATAATACTAGGGTACCCTCTCATACATATACATATATTATAACCCGTCATTTTTGTCGTCGAAGAATTTTTTTTTCAATTCTTGTGTTGCAACACACGCGATTTGCGCTGTTGAAAAGGTCAAGTCCACCAGAGGCCTTTCAGCGACGGCACAACTTGGGTTCAACTGGGGAGCACCTTAGGCTTTTTGAATATTTCATAACTTGCTCTATGTTTTACACGAGTTTCTTGTGTGTGTCAGTGAATTTCATTAAATGGGCGTTGCATTCAGCAAGAAAAATGTGCTGCCACACCTACAATTCCGCGCTCAGAGTGAGTGTAAGCAAGCAATTCGGGAGTGACACCCCAGTGCCCCTGATGGGTATATTTCAGTGACATTGTCATCGGTGCAACCCTCCTACTTTTGAGTTGCAAATTACACGCCACAACGGAACCCCGCTTAAGCCTCCTTGAGGTAATGAACTTGCTCACAAAGTTATGGCCACAACAAAAGCAGAAAGTATAAATCAATAAGTTGACAACAAGTCAGTCCACATTTACAATATTTCTCGTAGTAATCGTCGCTCGGGCTGTGTTGAGACGCTTCACAGTGTTCTGTTGTCACACAATTTTGACAGAGAAGCTACATTCATGGTCTCATGTGTCTCTAAAATAATTTTGTTGTTTATTAAATATGTTAATTAAATAAATTAAAACTTAAACGCAATATTGGATAGTCGAAAAAGTCTATATATTTATAATAATATCATAAATAAATAAACAAATATGTACCATTTTGGTCGACCACTTTTTGCCATTTTTCCGCTAGATACATTATTTCATCAGCGTAAAACCTTTCTGGTTTCTCGGCGACAAACCTGCGATAAGTATTTTCACAGCCTTCTCTTGAAGCCAATTTTTCTCCATTTAGGGAGTTCTGCATTGACCTAAGCAACTGGTTTAACCGATGGTTAAAGGTCACGGCCTATATGGTGGTTGCATCAAAACTTCCCAGCCAAGCTCTCCCAGTTTTTGCCGAGTCATCAAAAATGTGTGTGGTCTAGCGTTGTCCTGATGGAAGACGAAACTTTTTCTGTTGATGAGTTCTGGCCGTTTTTTTCGATGGCTTGCTTGAATCTCATCAGTTATGGATAGTAAGATTTCATAAAATTTGTCAAGAAAATTGTAAAGAAATTAAAATTACCGATTTTAAAAATTATTTTTGCTGTTTTGAGACAGATTTTTTTAAAACGAAAAAAATTATTTGCGCTGGTGCCGTCTGGTTCGCGGTAGCTCCCTACATTGGCTGACATTTATTAGTTCAATAGAAATATAGTTCTGGGTTGCAGTATACGTTTTAAGTAATCGTGTCTAAATATGATGAGGTTCACTGTTTCTACATTCGGTATATATTGATTTTTTTTAAATTATCAAATTATCCATATAAGTTTTTGACGCATGTTCAATGAAAAACATCATCAAAACTTTCAACAATATACCAAATTTCAATTTTTGTTGCTTATATAGAGCGCCTACTGTATCCAAAATACATATACTTAACAAACTCCTCTATAGTCACAATGAGTCCCATTATCTTATGCGATTAATTGTTTAAAAATACAATCAAACGAAGCTTGCTGTTGGACACTAAAAAAGTGAAAGGCAATCAGTTGTTAAGGTCGTGGTTCATTGCATTTTGGAGCGAATAAATTAAATTAATTATAAATTTAATGCTGATTTGGGCAAAACAAGATTTCACTTTTTATTTTGGGCGTGGTTAATATAACACCTTCGATAGCTCAGTTGGTAGAGCGGTGGACTGTAGACGAGTTCTTTGAAATCAAATGTAGATATCCATAGGTCGCTGGTTCAAATCCGGCTCGAAGGATTTGAATTACTCCCTTAGCCATAAGGGAGGATTAAAGTTTTTTCTTATTTCATTTGATAGAGAAAATAACAATATTGCAGAAGTTTTTGATATATGATGTTAACAAAAAAAAATTTTTTATTTTTTTTGAAGACTATGTTAAAAATTTTTAAACTTTGAGATTTTTTTCCTTAGAAAATAATTGTTATATTTTAATTTTTAACTTTCGCTAACAAAATTGGGTTATTTCATAACTTGAATTTTTTTTTTATACAATAAGAGTTGAAGGGAATATTTTGACTAAAGAATTCTTCATTAGCAACACACTTTTGAAACGTTTTGATCATTTTTATTTTTATTGCGATTTACTGAGTTTTTTAGGATTCATTTCAACCGTAGAACTGTGAGAATTGCTCTGCTTGACGAAATCGCAATAAACAACTGAGGGGTTATTCGATTTTTATTTAATTTCATTTTCACACATATTGCGCACTTTATTTCTATCTTTTTCAATTTCTTCGAAAATTAAAGATCAAAATTTGGTCCGCAAAGTTATTAAGCGTTACAGGATAAACTTTGTTTTAATTTCATAAGTCATTTGTATAGAAACAAAAACAAAGTTACAAATGTTTGTTTACCTATCATTCATGGCCAACACGATATAAGAGTTGCCAGAACTTTTGTGGTTGTTTAGTAAATACTTTAATATAAAATACTTAAAAATAAAATAAATTTTAAAAAATGCCATAAATGGTAATAAAAAATAATTGATTAATAAAAAATTAATTGTAAGGAATAACGTAGCAAAAATATACAATAATCAAGTTCCACAAACCCCTAGCGGACAATGTGAGTTGTGAGTTAGCACAGACATTAACCAATTTCTACTGTTTAGCAATGACAAGCATCTGCCTGCAGACAACTCTACATGGAAAAATCTCTAACAAAAGAAAGTTCTAAAAAAAGTCTACACTTGCATCTACGAGAATGATAGTACAATTCCAACAATATCAAAAGTTCGAATTACGATATCTGCTCTCGTGTCGGTGTTTTGACAAATTTCGCATAACACCTTCGATAGCTCAGTTGGTAGAGCGGTGGACTGTAGACGAGTTCTGAAAACAAAATGTAGATATCCATAGGTCGCTGGTTCAAATCCGGCTCGAAGGAATCTAGTAGTAATAACTACACATTTTTTTCCAAAAGAAGGATTGGAAATGACATTAACTTTTAGAAAATTATAATTACATGGCCGACTTTTATCACAGTTATGTTCATACACATACACTTTAATCAATTAACGTATATAATTCTCATTTAACCCTGAAAGTCCTCAGTTCTGCTATTTTCGAATCCTCTGATGCAAAACTCTTTTGAAACGCGCTTATTAATTGTATGTGGTGAAACTCGCTCATCTCGGACGAGTACCTCTACGAAAAGTTACGTTCTCTGGGAGCCTATTCTGTAACTCGATTCGAAACCAAATTTACTCGAATTCGAATTTTTTATATTCCGTAACTCGATTTTTGGATTTTCAAGCCTATTTTCGAATAAAATATTCGTTAGCTTTTGAGTTGTAGAAAGCAAAAACGAAAATTGTACGTATTTATTCTGGCACAGGGTGGTACAACTTTCGAAAAATTATAAAGTAGATCCGATTTTCGATCGAATACATTTACGAATCGCGATACAGAATAGGGCCCATGAATCGTTACATTCAAAAATATACTTCTCTATGATTTACAAAAATCAACACCTTTAAACATATTTTTTTTTTTTTTTTCAAAGTTTGAAACAATTAAATAAAATCGAATGAGTGAAAATAAAAAAGTTTCCAGTTTTCAAATTAGTCTTTTGACAAAATTAGATAACACCTTCGATAGCTCAGTTGGTAGAGCGGTGGACTGTAGAGGAATTTCACATCAAAGCATAGATATCCATAGGTCGCTGGTTCAAATCCGGCTCGAAGGAATCAATAGGAACAATTTTTTTACGAAAGGTGGATGATGAATAATAAAATAAAATGCTTTCAAACACACCAGGTTTATACTATACATAAAACATTAAGATTTTGGTACAGATTCACTTTTTAATAGGTTTTTTGTTTTCTGTCCAACGCTCAAACAAATTTAGAAAACTCTTAGTAATTGCTTTCTTTTAGCTTCCTCAAACATTCCTTTTTTCTCGCTAATTTCATTTGTAGCATTTGACAAAATATGAATAACCCCTTCGATAGCTCAGTTGGTAGAGCGGTGGACTGTAGTGGAATTCGTAAAATAAACATAGCCATCCATAGGTCGCTGGTTCAAATCCGGCTCGAAGGATCGTGTAATAAAACTTTTTGCTATTCCAAATATTATCACAACTTTGCACTAAACAAATAACCTCCGCTAATTGAAAACTGATATGAAATCTAAATATTACTCTAATCTATTCAGTATTATCTCTATTTATTTTCTGCCTTTCTTTCACCTACGGCATAGCAACGCAAAGCGCGCCCGCGTCGTTCGCATAGCAATCGCAAACGCAGCGAAACACGCATAGCGTTGGACCTGCCCACAACCGATCCCAGCGCCGATTTGATATTCTCCACCGACGACGAGACAAATCCACGTGACGAGGATGGTAATTTACCACAATATTGTGTGGCACCAAGAGAGCGCACACGCCGTTTGCTACAAAGTGAATTGCAACGACGCTACATTGAGGAGATCGGCGATAATGGAACAGAGCGAGGTAGAGCCAAAATGCCACCCGAATTGATTATAACATCACCATCGAAAGGTACAAAAATCACTATAAGACCCAGTATGGCGCCTACGCAGAGGCTACCCGATGCGATCGGTACTCTCGAATTTCCGGTGGCATTTAAGCCGGCACGACGCACCAACTCATGGCACAACCTCAATAATGGTGCGCTCAAACCGGTGTGTATGGCCCGACAAAAGTGAGTTCATTAGTGATTTGGATGCCTAGCATGGAAATATATTCGCTAACATAAATGTATAATCACATAAATTAATATTTGGGAGCACATAAGAAACATTTACTTTAAGAAATATTTCAGAAAAGTAAAATAATGAAAAGAATCTATAGAATTTTCCCACTTTTCAGTTCTAGAATAACTAACCCTTACACTGCGAACGAAAGCAACATTGAAGAATTAGATTTGAAACTCTCACTAAAGAAGAAATACTGGACCGGTGTGAAACCTGAAAAAATCAAAGATGTTCCTGAATATCAACGGCCACTTTCATGGAATCAACCCATAATAAGACGTCCACACCAACTGAAGAAACCATCACGCGAAAAATTAGACAATCAATCATTCCAAAAAGCCGACAGTGAGGCCTTTCTCAAGTGAGTGCTGCGAAAAGAAATTAATTAATAATCCTAGCATTATAACTGCGTTATTATTACAGCGCTTGTTCTCAAAAACTGATGCACTGGCAGCAGGAGCTTAACAATGTAGGCAAATCGTGCGGGGAAAATGGTGGAGATGCTTCACCAATGCTAACACGAAAAATTGATATTCGACTGGACGCCATAGCTTTAGGTATGCCAGAGCTTATTGACGACGAACGCACTTTACGTATTTTTAGAAAAGTATCACAGGCGAAAAAGGAACTAAAAGCGCCCACAAAGGAGGAGGTAGCAAATGTGGAGCACAAACAACGACGCCGCAGGTAATTTAAACCGCAAACAGGTTTTGCACTGTCATTCGTTACATTTAACGCTTTAATATCTTTTCCCTACCTTTTCAGCAATGCACTCTCGAAAATAGCCGACACAACACAGCTAATTACCCGCCTAACCAAGAGTAAATCGAAGACACGCAGTAACCATAGCCAATCCACTGCCAATCGCAATAGCAACATCAGCATTCATCAACAAGGCGCAACACTGACGCAAGTGACCAAAGCCGGTGTGCAGGGCATAAATCGTTTTAAAACCGGCGGCATTGTAGTTACAGCGGTGCAACAGTCCTCCACGAAAAAAGCTAAGAAACATCATCGTAGCAATAAATCGCAGCACACCCTGGTAGGTGCTGGCGCTGGTGGCGCGTCCAAAAAGGAACAGAATACTAGCACTAGTGGTTCTTTGCTAAGTAAAACGAATCTGTCAATGAAAGCATCTGTGAGTTCCAGCACGTTTGCCCGGAAAGTTAAGACGAAATTAGCTAAGAAGAAATCACATCACTCACGGGATGAACCGTCCATTATAATACCTAGTAACCGTAATTTAGTTAATACTAATGGTAGCATCGTCGCCAACAATAGTATTTTCAGCATGCCTTTGTCACGAAAGACGTAATAATTGTTTAATATATTGATAACAAATAAAATTATATGATAACAATGTTAAGCGATTTTATATGTCATTACGAATCAACAATAAATATATATGTAATTTATGAAAATGTAACTGCTTGTTTATAATAAAAATTTCACTTGGGGAATGTGTGAAAGTTTATTTCAAAATCACTCGTCACAAGTGGTTGAGTTTTACACTTCGTTAATTAGCAAACTAAATACCTCTTAGCCGCGTTTTCCATTCCCGCGCTTACACAGTTGTACCCGCTTATCAGTAACAAGCATGATATTTCAGAAAAAACATAAACAACACCTTACTAATGCAGTCATGCACAATTTGACCTCTTCTCATCATTGGCCCTTATGGCCCACTTCCCTTTTCTTGTGGTCAACAAAAAGTGTAGCAGCAAACACGGCAAAGGCGAGAAAAATCAATTTCGAACACTTTTATCAAATTTTTTTGCTTCCATTCAAATTCTAATCATTCAATAAGCACTTATGCACTTTAAACACTCACCTTTACACAAATTGCAATTAATCTTTCACTTTCGTTGACCCGCGATTGTTGCAGATTTATGGAAATTCTCGAAATTCTAATTTACTTACACAGTGTAAACAATTGTTTAACTTTTCACCTTGCTCGCGAACTTTAAGTTGTCAAGCTCTGACAGTTCTCACAATGACTACGGTTCCAATTGGATTGGTGGGTGGTAGAAAAGTGCAGCCGTACTGTACAAATATTGCCAAAAAAATATTTTTGTATTTATGTTGGCTTTAATTTATTGAAATATATAGTATTTGTATTAGCTAGTTCTAAGTATTAAAAAGCTTTTATTAAGTAATAGTTTAAGAATGAACTCAAAATCCGTAAACTAAATAAACACCCATTTTTCATACTCAGAAATATCTCCAATAATTTTCTTTATACTTAGTTTATGTGGCAGCACGGTAAAAGTCATTCAATTCGCGCAAATTACCGGTATGAAGCATACCGCTTTTGATATTAGTGAAGCTAATTTTCCAACTATAAAAAAATAATTTTTTTTTCAATAAAATACTCATAAAACTAACCTGAAATGGTGTCCCTACAGGATGTATCCACATTCATTGTGCCGGGACAGCTTTGTGCGCTACCTCAAAATGAAGTGGACAGCTGCTCAGTGGTAAGCAACAAAAGTTTAAAATTTCCGCAGGCCAGCCATAATGACCAAATTTTGAATTTTTAGTCGGAATACTATCCAGAAATAAATTTAAATTGTGAGATGTTTAGCACATCAGTCAGCGGCCATGCAAACGACACCTACCGCAACGTTATGATACCAGTGAATGAAGGTGTCATCAAGCGTATAGTTCGCACATTTTTCGAAAGCGGGTTTATGGAGGCACTTAATGAGGCGCGAGACCAAGAAACAGCCACAGTTAGTCCACTTATATGTGCAACAGCAAAGTATACATGTGAAATGCTGGAGTTTGTAAAACGACTAAAGACCAAAATATTTCCGCATATGCGTGAGGTGAGCGTAAATAATGTGGCTGAATTCTCTGAAACGCGTGACTGGCTGCGTTCATACATACGTTGTATCGTTTGGCATCCGAATTGCTTTAAAATCGCTGTAGCGGGCTCGGATGATATTGTGCGAATATATACAGACGAACCCGCAATGGTGCCAGTGTTAAAGAGCGGCTCACAAAAGTGGATAACTTCAATGGCTTGGCGCCCATTGACCGCTGCTGAATTGGCAGTTGGTTGCCAAAAGGGTGTGTGTCTCTGGACTATGGATACAAACATGCACATAACACGAAGTGCCACACAAGCAGTATTTTTAAAGCAGTAAGTAATATTTATAGCTTTTGAAAATATATATTAATTTATACATAACAACAGTCCCGGTCACTGCCCAATCACTTCCGTACAGTGGAGCCCCAGCGGGACACTACTTGCTACAGCCTCTATCAGTGATACGGATATTCTAATATGGGACGTAGATAAATTACAAAATACGCCTTTAAGGCGTGTAGGCTCACCATGTTCGCTCTTAAAGTGGTCACCCGATGGTGGATACTTATTATCTTCCACAGTTGGTAGTGTGTTTCGCGTTTGGTCGGCAGATAAGAAATGGACACCGGAACGTTGGACTATTAAATGTGGTGTGGTGCAATCGGCATGCTGGTCGCCATGCGGCAACTTCTTGCTCTTTGTGACAACAGGCGACAGCATACTCTATCGCCTACACTTCCAGGACGAAACGGTTTTTACGTGTGAGTAAATTATAGCAAATTTCTGAGAAGTTTAAGGCAATGAACGCTGCAAAGCATTTGTAAAAATCACTCCAATGTTTTGTTTGTTGTTGTCCATGTCAATGTGTGACCGTTGCCAATATTAATACTCCGAAGAAAGGCAAGCTACAGGTGAGTCGCGACACAAGCACAGTCGCGGCTTGTATAATGCTGCCTACATAATTTTGCACATGCTAGTTTTCGTTTTATTTATAATAAATATTTTTTATTCTTTATTTTTCAAAACAGCCGGCACCTCCACTAAAGAAGCTTTAAAAATTGCCGACTTAACGAAATTCAATGCTGGTCGTCGTGAAGTGGGCGGCAAACCGCAAGCGTTAGCCTGGGATGCAGACGGTCGTTACCTGGCGGTGATATTCAAAGATACCCCTTGCATAGCGCTCTTCAACACGTGTCTAAAGAAATTCGACATGACAATCTCACCACTTTGCTTTCTCACTGGCCTCTCCACAGAGTACCCTTCATACATCTGCTTCCAAAGCAAGAATCGGCGTAATAAAGAGACTGTTTTAACCATTGGCTGGTCTAGCGGGCGCATAGAATATTTCCCATTCGGCAATATGTGATAAAAAAAAGTGTTTACTGTTTTGGTACATAAATATTAAAATGGTTTCTGTATTTATTATATGAGGTAAATTACGACATAATTTTTTATAAACAAATAAAGCGCCAATTAAAAATGTAAATTGTTTTTGTTTTTCCTAAACTTAATAAATTTGACTGTCAACAATTTTACGTGGACTTAAAACAAATTTGGCAGCACGCTTTAGAAAACAACAAAGTAATAGAAAACAAATTCGATATTTACATTAACGCAGGCCAAGCACAGTTACTCATAAGCACAAGCGTGGAATAAAAAATAACAATAAATGATTTATGCGCATAAATATTTTTAAATGTGTGTAATACATGTATAAATACAGGATTAGATAGTATATATTTAATTTATAAACTAATATATAACTTAACCTAAATTCCTTTAATCACATCAACACGTTTACGTACGGCTATTTAGTTACTTTTAGGTACTTTGCTTTTGCTGCTGCTTTGTAAACATATTTTACTTTCTTTTGGTTTCCAATAAACAAGCATGCTTTCTACCGAGCGTTAGCGACATTGCCAACGGTTTTTTCTTTTCAAATGTCACCAAAGAAATAGCCCAAAGCTGTAGCGGCCTTCACGCGCACAAAGTGATTCTCATCCTTTAGCAGCACTGCCAGCTTATTGCCCACCGACTCGGTTTGTGTGTTGCGCTCCGGCAGGAAGTTGTGTAGTATGCCTAAAAAAAGTGCAAGGAATTAGAATTACCAATAAAAAATCACAAAAATGTGTAATACCTATAACAATGGCAGCGCTGCCGCGCACCTCGGCCCATTGGCTGCGCAATTTCGGTATGGCCGAGTCAATAAAATCTTGTATATGAGCCGGCAAGTCCATAGCCTGCAATTAAAATAGAATTCGCTTTTAGAAAGCGATGATTTCAAAAATATTTTACAAATACATACAATTAATTTTACGAAATCCACTATGAAAACGCCATAATTCAGCTGGCCGTGATCTATGAGGTGTCGCTGTGCCATTTCATTCACCTTTGGCGCATTCAATAAACCACAAACTTTACGTAGCGTACCCTTGCAAGCCTGAAAATGTGTGAACAAGAAAAATTGCTAGAAACCTTTCACAAATAAAAACATTTTCCAAAGAAGGACTTGATTTTGATCTTCCAGTTTGTATGGCAGCTATATTAATAGCTTGAAATCAAATAAAAGCACGTGCAATGAAAACAACTCACTCGTATGATCGTCGCTTCGCCCTCGCTCAAGTGCAGCAGTATGGGAAAGAGATTTGCAATCAGTTGCTCACGTAACGCCTCGGTGGAGGCAGCATTCGGCGATATGCTGCCGTCCCTCTCATACGCCTTCTTCGACTCGCACAGATCGCCGAAGAGTATAATGGACGCTTCGCGTATTTCGATGGAATAGCTGCCGAAGAATGGACGAATGCGTATGGCCAAGGAGACATGGAAAGACTCCAAGCGATCGCTGGGCAATGTTTGCAAAATGCGTGCCAAGCCGCGCATGCTCTCCAAGGGAATATTTATAAGACAGTCACTGTTGCGTAGAAAACAATAAACCGTTATTAAGATACTCACTACAAGCAACTCCAATTGATAAACTCACCTAACCGGATCGTCGATGCCCTTCAGCAAAGCGGTGACCGCCGTTTCCGTATACTTTTCAACGTCATGCTCCGTTAGATTACCCACATAACCTAAACCCTGTATGCTCAAACCGCGCACTACAGCGTTGGGGTCACTCAGCGCCGAACTCAAGTGCAACATAATCACCGAAGATATCTCACCGCATGGTTTGAGCGGCACCAGACGTGAGAATAGACCCACTGCCGCAATACGTTGACCATCATATGGCGAGGAAACATATTTGCTCAACGCAGTGACGACGTGCTTCATGCTGCTCGATGAGATTTCCAATTGGTTGACCAAACCGATGCCTATGGGTGTAAGCAGCTCAATATAGTTCTTCAAGTCGGTGCTGTTCGCTAGCTGTGTGTGCACGGTGAGCACTGTAGCTATCTGTTCCATCTCCAAATTACCGAGGAATGCTTGAAATGTATCTAATACGATTTGACAGGGATTCAATTTGACCAAATCTTTATTCGGCACAAAACCAAATTTCGACTTCGTCGACGAAGCGACAGTTGCCAGTGAGCTGACAGAGCTGTTGACACCCTGTTGAGTAGGCGAATGGCCACCGGTATGCATGGGTGCCGCCAGATTTGTATAGGTAGCCAATGAGGTTAGCAGCATGGTAAAGAGTTCAGGGAACTTCTTATGCAATTCCTGTAAATGAAAAGTGTTGTATTTACTATCAATACCGCAAATTTATAACAAGGCACCTTTACCTCTTTGACATCCTTGCAGGGCATAATCTCTTTTAGCGCGCAGAAAATGGCAAATGGTTGTATGCTCGCGATTTTCTGACGTTCACTTGCCGACGATTCACTTGGCTCGTAGAGACACGATGAGTTTAGTATTTGTAGAAAGTTCTCCAGTAGCGCAGCGGTGAGCTCAGGATCATTCGCGATGAGGTGCCAGTATTCGACAATGTTGCTGCGAGTTTTTATTTATTGAGTTAATTGGAAGTATAAAGTAAATACACGACAGATATTTACCTCTCGTACGGTAAGGGCTGAGTTAGCATTTCGAAGCAAACGAGCTTCGGATGATGTTTCGTCAGCGCTACGAGCGCTTTTAGTACACCGGAACGAGCACGGTTAATTTCACAGTCACGTATAGCCTAAAATACAAATTTTTGTTGTTATATCAAGTTGTTTAATTTTTGACTAGTTGCTAGGCTTACGCTCAGACTGTCCTTTACAAGATCCGGTATGGCGTGAAATAGCTCAGAACCTTTGTGTTGTATGAAAAACTTCAACACCACCGAAGCTCCAATCGATGAGCTTTGCTCCGGGTCACGTAAGCCTTGCAGCAGAGTTTTACTATGAAAAAATATATAGAAGAAATCAGGTTATTATAGGGCTCCAAATATTATTGTCAACGCTGTATAAAGTTCGCTTTTTTCGAATAACATTTATTTCTTCTCATGTTTTCATCTTTCTCTTACTCACCAAAATTGTAAATACTGAAAATTGGACATGCGCAGCGCGATGATCTTGGCGATTTCACCGGCCAAATTGTAGATCATCTTCGGATCGTCGGTAATAATTTGCTCCTTCACCAAATCGATCTCCTTTACCCAATCCGTTTCACTATCGGCAATGGTGAGGGTCTCGTAAATACAAGAGATTTCAAGTGTCTTTTGCAGTATATCCACAGACACTTGTCGCACCGTGCCATTCGAGTCTATGCAGCGTGGCACAATCTTACCCAACATTTGGCCCGTCTGATTGAATTTCGACGGTGCTTCACAACCGATTTTCATTGATTTTATATACACTTCCAGACCGTTATTGAAAACGTGCGATGCGCATATGCGCACTTCGGAATTTTTATCTCTGGTCCATGCCTCCAAAATCGATATGATCAAATCGAGTGTGGATGGCGAGGGGTCAGTTTCAATGATGGCCTTTGCGAGCGCATTCAGCTCCGGCAAGGATTCATTTAAATGTTTTGCCAGAAAACTGTTGCGTTCATCCTCTTCGGGTGAGTCGAATTTGATTTTTAAATGCTGAGCGCATGAAAAGAAGTTCTTACACGCAATCTCGAAGATAACACTGCCATCTACGGACTCTGTGGGATCCACGCCGCCTGGAAGATAAAGAGACAGAGAAACACTTATCAATTGTACAAGAATAATGTTGTTCCAAAGACAGTCGAGTCTACGCAAACGGAACTGGACCCGGATCAAGGACTATCAATTCGGTAGAATTCTGCCGCTACAAAAGAAATAATAGTAATATACGTGAAACTCACCAATGCGTATAAAGTCCGTGCCGAGTTTCAGTATTGTCGGCAACAGCGGCAGATCGTTAAAGGGCGCTTCAATCGGTATGCTAAACACGGCCTCCATTATCTGCTTGCGGTACTTGAGTGGCGCGGTGAGCTCCTCTTTTGTGGCAATGATCTGATTACAGATGCTCAGTAGCGTCTTAAGTATGGCCGACATAATGGTTTGATCCTTGGTGCCAGTCAGTTGCAATATCAGAAAGTTGAGTATTGTATCATCGAGGTTCTGCAGCGATTGCATGGGATCCGATTCATCCAAAATGTGGCCGAAGGACTTAATCACCAACAAATTTGTCTTGTACAATTCCTGCTCTTTGTGTGTGTCTTTGATAAAATGCAAATTGCTGAAGAAACCCGTTGAATGTTTGCGTCCGCCGATGTGCGCCAGCTCCGCTAACTTCTTGATGAGGTGTGTTAAGTGCTTGCGTGAGATGTAGCCCAAGGCAAGTGCGCACGGTGCAATCTTCTGCTCATATTCCGCATGCTTTATGTGCTTGTCGAGCTTCTCCTGGCGCGCCGAGGTGATGATCAAGTCGATTTTCGCATTCACTGTCTGCGGTTCCGTGACGAAGCAGAGCGCTAAAGCGAGTGACTTCATCAGCATACCGCGCTCGGTCGTCATGGTGGGCATGACGAATTCCAAATGCGGCGTGCTGATGGGATAGAGATTCAATTGGTCGGACATTTTGTTCACCAAGCGTTCGGCGAAGTTTTCATCGCGCGTATTTAAGTATTCGACGCTATCGCTTATGAACTCTATGAGTTTGCGCGAGAAGACGGACTCCTTGTTGATGTGCAGCAATAGATCGGGTATGTGTTTATCCCAGAGCGTATTCAGCTCGGGATTCAAATGCGGATAATAGTATTTCAAGAATGTCAATATGTTCGAAGAGCGTTTGATGCAGTGGAAATTGCCGAGTAGTGCAAGACAACGCGCAAATATGGATTCTGGACAGGGCACAATTATCTTGCCGCTTTTAACGTTCGCATGACTACCCTCCTTAGCGTGTTCTTCACCAGCGCCATCCTTCTTTTCGTCAGTCTCGTCGACGGCTGCAATTTCATATTCGATATTAGGTGATTTGGCGAATAAGCTGCCTAAGCATTTGGCCAAATTCGAGCATACGTCTGTGTAGTCCAACAACACGAAGTAGTTTAAGAGTTCGCGCTTCAACAGTTCATCCATGGTACCGGCCGTGGAGGAAAGCATGAAGAGTGAGTTCTCACAGGACAACACAAAATTGGCGTGCTCCTCCAGAGAGCCATGCTCTTGATTGACCTTAGTGTATTTGCAACTGTAACGTACCACGAACCATACGAACTCCTTCTCCTTGATGAAACCCTTCTGCGAGAGCGCCACTATCGCCTTCAGCAAGGTCATTTTCATTTTGATGCCCTTCTCCGACAGTATCATCGGTTTCAGGCACTCTAAGAAACCCTGCATCTTGTCGCCAATTTGCGCCGTGGACGTATTCATGAGATGTGTCAGTATTAGCAGCGACTTAATGCGATCACGTTCGCTATTATTGCGCAAGTGTATGAGAAGTGTGTCGACAATTTTCGATGCATAAATGCCGGAGAGCAGATGAAAGCAACGCAGCACTTCATAGTGACCCTTTACCGTCTGCGGCTTTTCATAGTCGGGGAAAACACAAATCAAATCGAAGAGATTCGATATTAACTGTTCGGCTACCGGATCTAATAACGAGGGTTGCAAGGCGATATTGGTTTTCAGCACCGAAGACAGAAATTGCGTCACCGAGTTGCGCTCGATGGAGCGACGATAGAGCGCCAGTATTTGTGGTATCAGACGTGTTGACTGTATCTTGTCCAGCGGCAGCAGCGGATACATGGAGGAGAGCGCTTGCAAGATTTCCACGCACACTTTGGGCTCACGCGTATGCAGCCATTGATTGAAGAGTACATCATAGGCAACAGAAATTTCAGTGCTGCAATCCGTTGATGCGTCGGCATCCTGAGCAGCAGTGGGCTGTGTGACTTCATTAGCGGTGCCAGTTGCAGCAGTCGCACCATGTGTCGTTGTTTGCTCAAGCAACGCTTCGCTGAAGTGGCCAAGAGCTGAAATTTGGAATTGCGAGAAAGAGAAAGAGAGCATATGAGTTCAGCTAGAAAAAGGTAAGACAAAACGTATGGACGCACCATAGGCATGTGCCTGCTTGATGTGATCCTGTTTGATGCCGCCCAGATTGGGCAAGACAGTTGCCAATATTGGTTTGATGAAGGGTAAAACGCCGGCCACATTGGCGGTAGCCATAGCGCCCAAGCATTGCATGACCATGAAATGCGCGACAGCGCCCTCTTTGGTGTGCGCCATCAGCGCCTCTATTACCGCCTTACATTCACTGTTACGTCCAATGGCCACTAGAATGGTGAGTGCGTGCTCTTGTATGAGTGGCTGGTGATCGGCCGAGCGCGTCAGCTCTTCAATAGCCAAAGTAATGAGTTTCTTATTCGCCTCCGAGGGTAAGGATGTGTCTGAGTTGACAACACGCTCAACGGCTCTGCAAAAAAATATTAGCATAGGTATATTAAGCCAAAATGCAGAGGGTCTAGCTGGTTAGTTGTTATAAAGTTTTTTATGTAAATGTAAAAGCGCACAAGATACCACAGTTACCAGAGTCTTTATAATAATGCGATCTGCTATAAAAATACTCTCAATAATATGACGTAACTCTGACAAAACGGGCGGAGATATGACACTTTATCATCATTATTTCAGCTGTAAAAAGAAATTAGGTTTCTTTTCTCCCACAGAGCTTGAGGTCAAGAAGGTCTTCAACCTGTCGATGACCACTCTTTAAATATCCGAAGTGTGGAAAATCGGAGAAGTGGTCCCATTACTGAATCCTGGGAAGTCCGCCAACAAATAGGGGTCTTATCGTCCGATAACTCTCCTCTCTGCAGTAGTGAAGACACTAGTGGCCTTACTACTCCAGACCTTAACACCCGACCTGAGCGTAGTAAACTACCAGCATGGCTTCCGAAAGTTGCACAGCACCACCACAGCACTTAACGCCACAAATGCCCAAAGAGTTCATGGCCTTAACCAAAGGCAGCCTACAAAAGCACGGTCCTCGTAGCGTTGGACTTCTCAAAAGCCTTTGAAACAGTCAATCACACAACGCTACTTAAGGACATCGAAAAATCTGCGCTTCCTACAGGATTGAAGAGGTGGGCTATGAACTACCTGAATGGTCAATTATCCGTACTATTTCGAGGTAAAAACTAATAACTGAGAAAAATTAAACAAGGGGTTCCGCAAGGTGATGTCCTCTCCTCATTACAGTTTAACTTCTAGGTCTGGAAACTCCCGCAACTACCAGAGCGAATTTCTATCACCTGTTATTGTGATGATTGCACGATAATGACGTCGGGCAATAGAATTTTTTGGCAAGTGCTCAAAACGTAACCGGCAATCTCTCCGAACTTTCGACTGTCTGTCAACACCCCTAAGATTTTAGGTGTGATTTTGGACAGCCTGATCTTCTTCACTCCTCACACGACTGCGATTATTGCCAAAGTACAGAGCAGATCCTAAAGTCGCTAGCCGCAGTACATAGGGAGAAGACAAAGAAAGGTTGTTGACAACATATTAGACATAGGTCCAGCATGTAATGAGTCTACGCATGACACTAGCCACCTCTTTATACGCCCTGCTAACCCCACACATCTGATACCCGTCTCCTTTTGGTTCAACACCGTCGAAACAACTCGTTGGTAGGCCCAGTCATTGGATGACGTCGATGATGAATTCTTTTAGAGTAAGTTTTTTTATTTCCTTTTTAAATTTCTCAAAAACAGCAAATCTTATTTAGCATATATCTTCTTTTAATCGGTCTACCATAGACTAATTGACACAGAACACTTTTAACAGATTTTTCCTCACTCATTCCTCTCCAAAAAGTAATTCACCTTCAGCTGTAATTTCGAATTAATTTACACTACGATAAACCGTTATTTCGCTCGATAAACGTACAACAACAACAACAATAAAGAAACATGCAACTCACTTTAGCAATATGATGACTGTTTGTTCCGGCAGCTTCGGATTCTTTTCACGATACTCCACGAGGGTGTCGACGGCGCGCGCCGGATGTGTCTCCAGTATTTTTACGAGCGAACTTTTTATGGCCGTGCGCACGGTCTCATCCTTGTCGATTAGTCCTTCGAAGAGGCCGTGCAAAATGCCTGCAAACAACAACAAAACGAATAAGCAAATTAAACATAAACTAGAAATATGTATTAAAAAGATTAGAAATCATGTTGAAATAATTGTATCAAGCAGTGAAAATCAGTTCGCTACTATTTGCTAGTTGGAAGGGCTTATGCCTCATATCCTTCGCGCAGGATGCACAGCTAACTGAATTATGCATTAGTTGGTTGGATTTCTGCCTTGTTTCTATGCTTGCCGCAGCAGGGACGTTGGTGCGGCGCTGAGTTCGTGCCGCCAATGGCTACCTGTTGCTAACTAAAAGCCAACAGCTGCTGAGCCAGTTTGCCAACAGTCGTTTTGCATAGGCGAGGAAGCCGTACAAGTAATTCAATTGACCTACATTCACCGTTACACAATTGCACTGCATGGAAGACAGCAAGTGTGGGGAATATGCAAGTGCGTATATTGGTTAACGGTTTATGGCATTCAACAAGTTGTAGGCACAACAAGTGATTTCTACACATAAAGTTATATTTGAAAGATATTTGAGTGGTTTTCAGAGAGGTTGTACATCCAAAATAGTTCATGAAGTTAAAATTTGTTCTGAGCATTGAAGCTGTAAAAAAGGCTCAAAGTTTATGATTTATAAATTCTAAAAAGTTGTACAATATTTTTCTCGAGAGAATCACGTTGATGAACCACCGATTCAATTCGGAACCATAAACACATTTGATCAAATTTGAACCGGACTAACAATAAAAAGTTAAGTTTCACATATTTTAATGCAAATCTCTGCCATCACTTTCCAAATAGGCTCCTCAACCAATAAAAGCATTCCAATTTTTCATAGACTTATTGTAAGCCTCGGCAGGGCCTTCAGCGACTTTTGGTTTTCTCGGTTTCGGTTAAACTTTGAATCGCCATTTGCTAGATTGTTAGACAGTTTCGATGTCATATTCATAAACCCATGTGTCGTCACCAGTAATGACACTTTTGATGGATGTGTGGTCTTCAGCTATGTTGTCAATCAACTGCGCCCTCTACTGGAGTCAAGTCTCTGCTTCATACCCATAACATTAATCGAAATGTGTTGAGTTGATCCATAAGAGATGTTGAGCATTGTTTTCTTAACTTTTTCGATGTCATCATTAACAGAGGTGGACGACTCGCATGAGGCAAGTTTTCCGTGATTTCAAGCCCTTCAATGAATGTTTTGTACCTCTCAAATACATGCATTTGTAATAAAATAGACCCCCCAAACAATTTTGTAATGTAGGATGCCGTAGCCGTAACTCCATAAGAAACACATAACAGAGATCACTCAACCCTTATAGCGACTTGTAACTTGGGGTTTTGACTTCGACAGTTTGCAGAACGTACATTTGCGAGGTAATTTGGCTTATTTTCATTTATCCGTGGTTTTCTGACTCCCATAACATTATTCACTAGAGAAAAAACCTATTTGAACAGACACCAACTTAAACTGCTTTAAGTAGTTACATGGGTTTTTTCATACAGAAAAACAAATTATTTGTCTACAAAGATTTTTTGAAATTTTCAAAGGAAAATATTCAAAATTCGGTCATTTCGAAATCATTCTGGGAAGGTCTTCGGAAAAAATATGCCTCCGTGTTGAAGGCAGAACTTTTTACAGAATCATTTAGATTTAATACAGTGAAGAAGCTCGCTACAGCTCCACCTATGAAGTCTCTAGATATTGAACAAAGGAAGGTAACAGTTCGTGGAAATTTCGATGTGTAAGATGCACCTCGCTCTGATCGACATAACGTTGAAAAAGTCGATGAAATTTGGGAAGAGATTAACCAGCAGCCAAAACATCGCTAAGGAACTTAACATTCATCATCGAACGGCTTTGAACCATTTAAAAAAGGCTGACTACAAAAAGAAGCTTGATGTTTTGGTACCACAAGAATTGTCTGTGAAAAATTTAATGGACCGAGTTAACATCTGCGATCATCTACTGAAACGAAATGGCGTCGAACCATTTCTAAGGCGAATGGTAACAAGAGATAAAAAGTGGATCAAATACGACAACAATGTGTCAAAAAGATCATGGTCCAATCGTGGTGAAGTTCAACAAGCTGACGCCTCGAAGAGTTATGCTGTGTATTTGGTGGGATTGGAAAGAAATCATTTACTATGAGCTGCTCCAGCCTGGTCAAACGATTGATTCTACCTTTTACTGTCAACAACTGATTAGATTAAAGCAAGCAATCGAAACAAACGGCCAGAACGGATCAACAGAAAGAGCTTCGTCTTCCATCAGGACAACGCCAGACCACACAGATCTTTGATGACTCGGCAAAAACTGGGGAGCTTGGCTGGGAAGTTTTGATGCATCCACATATAGCTCTGACCTTGCACCATCGGACTACTATTTGTTTCGGTCAATGCAAAACTCCCTTAATGGAGTAAAGTTGGCTTAAAGAGAAGACTGTGAAAATTACTTGTCGCAGTTTTTCGCCGAGAAACCAAAAAAGTTTTACACTTATCAAGTTGTATAGTGATTTTTCAAAAGTAGAACACCCAAATGACCAGCTGCTTTTATAATTATTTTGTGTTTATTCATATGGAATGACAATAATCAAATTAAAAAATGCATTAGCAAATCTCTCGAATCTTTCTAGGTAATTTAATATACTAGTTATATGTATGTATGTAAAGATAAAAGTATGAATTATGGCGCACAAATTAGAAAAAAAAAAATTTAAATTGAAAAAAAATTAAAACCAAATCAAATACAGATTTAGGAAAAAAAATTCATTATATTAGAAATTTAATGTATTTTAATTTGTTTTTTTTTTTTTTTTTCTTTTTTTTTTTTTTTTTTTTTTTACAACAAAAATGCATTTTTCCATTACCATAACCGCCTGCTAAAGTAATGACTAATTCACAGTTGCATCTTGATTTACCGTTCAGTTTCCGTTGTGTAAATATTTGAAGTGCTTTGTGCTCATATCGCGCTCTCTGAGTCTTTTCGTCCATGTAGTGTGGCACAAGTTTTGTTATGAAATCCAACATTGTGAGGAATTAATTTTTATTGCTTTTTTATTCAACTTTCGCTTTCAAACTTGTTTTAACTCCATTTTATCTGCACGTTACACTATTTTAAGCGCTTTGTTCGAATACAAGTAAGCATGCGAGTTTACCGTTTTGATCACTGCCTTCGCAACAACTGAAAGCCTCACAATGCTTTGCTCTCTGCTTTAGTGGAGCCTCTATGTGGGGAGTAGCATATCTCGTAATTCTTTTTGCATTGTAGGTGAAGAAAAAAGACGTATGTAATACCAAATTTGATTATAAAAGTACAAATAGGTAGATAAATATATTTCCGTAGCTTGGTGTTGTGCGCACCTCATGCTCATAATAGAATCATATTTCAACCTTTAAGATAGAATGTACGAATGTCAACGATATCATAACAGCTCGATTAGCATAGAGGGATGCGGTCGGATCCAAGTGCGATTAAACAAAGTCTATTTGAGTTATCTCTTCTAGCAGTAGACTTCTGTTGGCAGATAATGACAAACCTCTGAATATATTTCTGCCATAAAAATAATGCTCAGAAAATATATTACCCTTTTATCTTCAAATTTGTATTTTAAAACATTAAAAAATGTACTATACACATCTATTGTTATACATAGTATGTATATAGCGGATAATGTGCCTAAAAAAGCCTTGTTGAATTTATTACCAAATAAGAGAATAACAAGTGGAGTAGGACTTTCTCCACGATCTCACTACCACGTAATGGCTTTTCTACCGATTTCATGAAATGCTAAGTGCAAGTAGTTCCGAGAACCTCTTACGGTACACTTTAGGCCAGAAGGTTCTCTCTCTGGCCCTTCAAACTCACTGGAGGCTCAGCCCTAAAGCGAAAGTGTATATCGGACAACCGATTTGCTTCCAATCGGAGAAAATTGGCGTAAGGGTGTCTTTTCGAGCAAGCTCAACTGCTTTACAATTTCCGCTGTGTCCGGGCACACATGCAAATCTAAAATGATAAAGGCTAAAAGCTTTTGGTAATGACGTCGTGTACTCCTTGATTAGTTTTGTGCGCATAGTCAGCGAACTCAATCAGAGTGGATGCACACTTCTCTAAAGGAAGCTGCACTTTACAGCATTATATCCACCGCTACCTTGATGGCAGCCACTTCCGCTTGAAAGACGCTTCAGTGGTCTGCTAGCCTGAAACTAGAAATGAGGGAAGGCTGTCTTAACTTCGATCCACCTGTGAACTTCGATCTACACTTGTTCTCTGCTGTGTGAGCAGAGAAGGAACCACCAGGTGAAGGTTCCGCGATGCCGTGGACAGACTAAGTAATTTTGCTATGGTACTGAATCCCAACAAAGTATTTAGTTTAAACAGGTCAGGAGGCGAGAACTATCAGAGTTCATTTATACATAACTATAGTTGTGGTTTTAGCGACCGCACAGTTTGATTGAAGGTAGACTAGGAATTAACATCGCTGAAATATTATCCAATGGGAAAACGAGAAAACGGACTGTTTCAACGGAGTCGAACCATATTATAAAACGGTATTTAAGACGATTCAGTGTGAGCAGGCTTCGCACGACTTGTGTTGGTTAGGTTGGGATAAGTCTGAATATGTAAAAGATTAGAACATAACTGCGCGATGACGACTCTGGGTATAAAACTAAGGAGAGGATATCAGCTTTAAAAAAAACTAACTCAATAAAATTTACAAAATTGGCGAAATCTACTTAGAGCATTGTTGGACATATCTGAAGCGGTCAACAACGGCTCTACGGATTCTGTTCTGAATTGTATTCAGTCAATAGGTGTTGAGTCTCTAGAAAAAGAGGAGAGCAGAATGGAACGACGCTAGAACAACCAAGGAATCCTTCTACAAACATTAGTGGGGAATAAACTGCCAGAAAGGTTTTGGGAAGCAAGCGATTTCACTTCTACTGGGTGCTAGGTCCTAAAGATATCGAGGGATATGATGTAGTGGACGAGATTGTCAAGGATGGCGTACGGCTAATACTCGAAAACGTAATCAACATTCGGAAACTCATGCAATGTCTTTACGACGATTTGGACAGATGCATGGTAAAGAAAATCAAAGACTGATGGAAAGACCTACTACGGTGCAAGACTGCAAAAGTCACGTGCAAAACGATAGATCGGAAGTACACAAAATTCCTTTAGGTACTCTATAGAAAAGACAGAAAAGACTGTAGGAACATGATGAGACGACATGAGGTCACTTTTTGGTGGCGGCACACGCCTGCAGAATGGAGCTCACAGGACTAGAAGACTGCGCGTAAAGAACAAGGCACCAGGGAAAAAATGGATGCTGCAGATCTTTTTTGCAATCAAAGTCAATACTTGAAGAAGCATTAAAAAAATTAGGTTATGCTTACAGAATTACTGCGTTATATGGTATTTATTAGTCAATAAAGACGTAGTGCAAGCTTAGAAAACTACACGCAAATATTTAAACACAATTCATATACATACATACATATGTACAAATGTACTTGGAAAAGCTGCCACAATAAATACTCTTTGTATAAAATCCATAAAGCCCGTGAAAATCCATATTTAATGTCAATGTTCTACAACCGCTGTCGTTAGCTATTTTAGTACTATACATTCCAAATAAATGACTGATTATTATCAACTTATGAATGCACAGTACTTACTCTCTTAAAACGACTATTTTAACGATTTCAATTTTCGAACTTCAATAACAAATTTATATATAATAGGTTGTCAAAAAAGTCTTGCGGTAGTTTTATTGAATTTTCAATTGTTCATATATTTTTTTTGATGACTCATGCACAGCTCTTGACCCATGCTACGGCTGCTACTATGCCGGTCTCTTTCGACCAATTCAGCGATTTTATCGCAATTTTCGACGACAGGCCTTCCGGAGCGTGGCGCATCATCGACCAACTCTACACCAGAACGAAAACGTTGAAACCATCGTTGTGCGTGGAAATGGAAACTGTATCGGGTCCATAAACTGCACAAATTTTATTGGCGCCTTGAATTGAATTTTTACCTTTATCGTAGTAGTACTGTAAAATATGCAGTATTTTCTTTTTATTTTGCTCCATGTTTGTGATGCTATAACTCACGAATGACTTAAAAGAAACGACAATCAAACACGTGTTAGTACGTGAAATGAGCTTTCCAAAAAGGTATAGCATGACCCGATGCGACGAATAAAACTAGAACTACGCGCTCTCAGCCCAACTAGCGAAAATACCGCAAGACTTTTTTGACAACCTAATATATTTGCTACATTTTAAATGAAACATCCATATGTTTATGTATATATTTTGTTCATATCATAAGTTATGGATTTTTGTAAAACATATGTAAATATTCAGAACAATGCAATTGCCTCGGTCGCTATTAGTCACGAAAATCGTGGGGGCCTTTACATACACAGTAAAAAATAGGTATGTTTGTAGATATGAGTGCTTTCACCATGGGAATGTGTACTCATTATTTCGCATTCATACAAGTGCATGCACACTTTGCACTCTACATGCCTGGATATCTTGCTACATACCTATTCTACATATGTATACTAAGTAGAGATTGCACATGAATGTCATAATACGGCTAGTGCTTATTGAAATATTTTCTACCATTTTTACTATTTCAATGCATCTAAATGCTGACGAAAAAAGAAAAGCAGGTGCCAGGTGTTTCTGTGTGTAATAAAGATAAGCTTATGGCCAAGTTAGCTAAGTAAGCTTAGTCCTCGTTAGGGTGGTAAGGTACAGATAAGTTGTCATCAAGGTATTCAACGATAAGCCCAGGCAACGTGCTGTTTCACCGAGGTCGGACCATAGGGAGAGGGGTGTGAGATGTATGGGGTTAGCTGGGCAAGCAAAGAGGTGGTTAGAATCATGCGGGGATTCGTTGCATGCTGGGCATACATATATTTGTAGGGGTCGATAAGTAGGAATTTAGCCTGCTATAGTATCCAGAACGAAGCTGAGCAAGGGTCGCTATTGATTCACGTGGCAACTGGAACTCTTCGTCTACAATGGATAGTAGTTTGACTCCAAGGTGATAAAGTTAGCTGCGTCCACAGTCTAGTCGGTGAATTGTCTTATGCCGTCGTCGTAGTACCTCTTGATGCTCTTAGACCTTAGGCGGTTCCGCTTCAGGTGACTGCAGGAATGGTTTCTTCAAAAACACCGCAGCAGAAAGAAAGGACACCTTAATTGGGAGCATACAGGCTTCACTGTGTAGATGCTCGACAGCAGACATCAAAAGCCATCCCGTTATAGTCCGGATTGCTGTGTTCTGGCATATCTGAAGCTTCCTCGTCTGCGTTTAACTACATTCAGGCGACCATATTGGTGCGGCTGCCCCAAATTTCCAACCCAACCTAAAAAGTCAAGGTTATTGGCAGTCATAATTTTAACGCCGTCGACTGCAATAGTAAGGTCAAGTCTGTACTTCTTCGTTCAGTTTGTGAATTTAGTGGGGGAGATACGTGGTTCCATGCCGGGAGGAAAGGAGAATTTCGGAGAGTGCTGGTAGAGTACCGTTGTTGTTTTTGTTATATATATTTAAGATATTTTTCAATTTTCCTATACTTGGCCAGACAAAAATTTAAGTCCGTTCCGGTTTAAAGAGTACCCATCTGGCTTGTGGGGGATATTTTTGAATATTACCCACTAAATATGCTAATACAAATATATATATGTATGTACATATGTACATTTCTTAAGAGGTTATGTCTACTTGTAAGTCAGAAAAACGGGATTTTTTCGTTCCTTGTTTTTTTTGAAGAAGCTGACCTCTAGAAACCGGATTTTTATCCGCCCAAGCACTGTCAATTTGGCTCCGAACAAAGGTGTCTCCCGAAAGATTTTTCTGCCTGAATCCAAAAAATGGCGAATTCCGAAAAATTTTTTTTTTTTTTTTTTTTTTTAAGTTTACCCAGAGTGGTTTTAGAAATCATTAAAATTAGAAAAAATGTTATTAATTCGAATATTACCTGACAAATATATCTCAGAAGTGATAAATTCAAGTCGACTTTCAACGACTTTTTCGAGGGAAATAATTCAAGTTTCGGGATCTGATTACACAAAGTTAAACGAGTGTAATGCTGAATAGCCTTACTGAAAGTAACCATATTTGGGTGTCTGGTCACAAGGGTATAGCCGGGAATGAACTGGCTGTTGAGCTTGCCCGCTCTGCAAGCTTGCATAAGAAAGATAGGACCGAAACCGGCGGGGCACACCTTATTTTTCATTTTCCAATATAATCTAAATTAAACCATTCACACACTCACACTAATGCAAAGCACCATAAATTTAAAACACATTACCTATTATATAAGTTTTATATACCTGTGCACTTAAACGAATATGTATGCAAGTAAATAGGTGAGTATATGGCTATCTATCGCTTAAAAATAGAACAATCTCTCTGGAGTGATAAGTCTTGCATAAATAAATTACCCACTAACTTGAGGATAAACAATCAACATATTGACTCCACCACCTACGGTTAAAACAACAGACCTTGTATATACATATATACACCTACACATATTACCTATTAAGTATGTACATAAATAAGCCAGAAGCAATTTTAATGAAGCTCAACAGGTTACATACAGATAAACCGGCCCGGTTGTGCATTAAAATACGCACCAACGGTAACAACAACAACAACAACAGCACAAACAGATAAGACATGCTTATTATGGCTTTACTAAATTGCGACACGACAGTGGATCAATAAAATCCACCTATTTTTCTGCGTTAAAATACAAGCTGAGCATGAATGTGGCGGAAAATCTGCGGAAATTGTGGTACACACGATGAGAGATAGCCGAGGCGACCTGCCTGCCGGCATTTGAATGACAGCCAATAATTTGCGTGTTAATACACGCACACAATTTAATTACCCAATCAACCGGAGGCATACTACATTAGTGAGGTAAGAAATTTAATTTTTTTCGAATTTTGGCCAATGCTAGAAAATACGTCGCGATTTCAAAATTCAAGTTTTCTGCAAAATAATCATAGGGGTTTATATGAATAGTATGAATATAATAAAATGTCCGTGGCAAACTGAATATACCCTGTATAGGGTATAAAAATGTAATTAAACTGCAATCGGAAACTATTTGGGGTTAGGGGAAAAACCAGAAGTTGCTGTTGGCTTATAATAGAAAATAAGGATGAAAAAATAAATAAATGAGTAACTTGCGTTTGTGTAATGCAAAAAGTAAATAATCAACATTTTTTTCGAAATGAGTCACGGAAAAGTTGCGCCCAACTCTGTTTTGCTGTTGCAGACACAGTCATAAATAGTAGTTACATTTTGTCTGCATTTATTTACATACACAATATTTGTTTTTTTTTTTGCATGGAGAATTAACATATTCCATTGTAACTTACGAAAAAATGTGTAAAAAATTTATTTTATTTGAGCAATGAAAAAATCGGTATGGCTATGCATTTAATTATTTTTTTTTAATTATTGAGGTTAGTTACTTAATAACCAGAAATTAATAAGTAATTTGTAATTTATAAAAAAGAAGAAATAATAAACATATTTCGTACTCAAACAATTTTTTTTAATCGCAAAACTCAAAAATAGTAATAATTATTGTATACTTACCCAAGAAGCTTACCAACTTCAAAATATATATATGCATACATATGTACATACAATATATAAATACTGATTACATGTTCTATGCAACAACATTTTTACCAAACACCCACAAATAGATGTTTGAGTTGATTAAAAATGATGAGGAACAGTAATAACATACAACACCCCCTTTTTGAAGCAAATTGTTACTCAAATAAATATATAGCGTGGCTATAATATGTGTGAAATGTGTCCTAAAATAAACACAATAAAAATTGTAGCGTTATAGGTCTTTATTACCTTCCAAAATAGATGGCTTGTCAGGCGTTCCACCATCGCCTCCGCTCCCATTCCCTTTGCTATGGCGGTCCATTTTCTTCGTCGAGCTCCGCGTTCTCTTCCACTTCTCCAGTTTAGTGGTTGCCTGCTATTATTTATTCCTAAAACACACAGGTGTTGAGCAAACTTTAGGCTTTCACTAATACACTGCGATTTTAATTAGTACAAATATATAGTATTAGTAGTACAAAGATATCTCGCGAGGATTTATTAAAGTAGAAATGATTCACAGCTTAATTGGCCTTTTGCACTCTTATCAGAATATTTGTTTTCAATTTATTCAATAAATTTTATTGGATGGTTAATATATGAATTCAGTGACCATCCAATCACCAGCACACTCGTTTAACCAGAGCTCTCTTTTAGCTTTGTTTAATTTTACTTGCACCTAATGTATATACCACATATGCATATCTTTTTTATTTGTTTGTTGTTGTGCAATACATTTTACTCTTTCAATAATTGCATATTTCGCACACAAACAATAGACACTGTTAATTTTATTAAGCATGTATGCGCTTATCGGCATTTATTAACACTAGTTACATTATACACATATCTGCCAATATTTTATAATATATATTTATATTTTTTGGTATAATTAAAAAAAAATTCCGATGATGATATTTTGCAAAATATTGTGAAAAATTAATTTGAACTGCACTGTCCAAAGTCTTTTTCTCTTCTGATTATTTGCAACGTAAGCGGATCGCTCTCCCCTGAGCTCCACTGCGTATTGGGTGGTGGCGCCCCTACCCGGGTACAACTGATGTTTTCTCTGTGTTTTTACCTTGTCTATTGGACTGATGACGCAAACTTATAGTAGGTAAATAATATTTTTTCACAATTTATATACTTCATATGTTTAAAACTATAGAAATAAGTTGATTGCTTTCATTTTAATAAAAAATTTTAACTTTTCTATGAAAACTTTCCAATTAGACAATCTGGAGAACTGCGCAAAAACAATTGATATCAGCTGTGCGAATATTTTTGTTTGAGTTGTCAACAGAATGTCAAATATTCAAGCAGAGAACGTATATTTATAGAGAAGGTCCAACAACGGACAGGCGTGTAAACTGTCAAAAGCTAACAAAATGCGATGAGTGCATTTCACCACAGCTAGCTAAGAAGGAGAAATCTTAACAGTGGAGCGTGAACAGAGCTGAGCATTCAATGNAAATAGCATAAGTTTTCTCATTTCACACTGAAAATGCTCAATTCTGCTATTTTCGTGTCCCCTGATGTTAAGTGGTGAAACGCGCTAATAATTTTTTGTGGTGAAATGCACTCATCCAAAACAGTAAATATCCCAAAATTGAAATATCCCTAAATTTTTGATATCGTGAACCTTCTCTATAAATATACGTTCTCTGCACCAAGTACAGAACGAAATACTGAAACAGGGTGTGCCTTATGTTTATTTCTTATTAACAATATTCTGAGGATTATTTAAATTTAAAAAAAATAATTTCATTGATTGATTGGAATACTGAATACATATAATTTCGAAATGCTTTTACACATATTTATTATTTATTTTAATCACTAACAGAGAGTAGATATTGGAACTTGCTTAAAATGCTATATTACTTTGTTAGTATCGAAAATTGTATAATTAAAAATCACTTAATATATTTATCCATAAACTTCTTGTGAAATTCATTGCGCAGCGAGTCGTTGATGAAATGTGTCTTCTTTTCCGGTTCAGAGCGAGCACAATTCTTAAAAACCACATCATCATCCCAACGTCGTTTCACCTTCAAATCACTGCCCAAATTTTTACTCGCTGTTGCGCCAGTACCTGAGGCATAATTGATCAACGGATTGCCAGATAAAATGTTCTCCATTCGTATACGCTCCTCTTCCTGTTTCTTTTCTTGATCTTTACGCGCTTCATCCTGTAAACGTTCTTGTTTAATTTTATTTAATTCTGCCAACAATGCGGCGGTGTCATCTTCTTCATCCGAATCGGAATCCTCCTCGGAACTGTCTTTGTCTATCGGATCGTCAGCATCTAAATTCACAGGTGCTGTTGGTTGTTCTACCCGTGCTCGCTTTGGCCCACTGGCACCACTATTTGCAGAATTGTTCGCTTCGATTGCTTTACGCACAATTGATGGCAAAGCTTTGCTTGGACGTGCTTCACGTTCACGCTCCTCTAATTCTTTGCGGAAATCACGGTTGCGTAGCTCATCTGAGGTGCCTTGACCAGTTTCTCTATAATTAAATAGTAAAAATTGTTGTCAAAATTATGTTTATTAGTATTTTATATACGCAAATACCTGTATTTGAGTTTTGTATGGCCTGGTAGATCTCTGCTGGAATATTGTTTAGAGAGAGCACTTAAATCCTTTTCGCCACGTCCGCTGCCTCCACGTGCGGGATCAAAAGTTGGTCGTGCAGCTGTAGTCATTTTGTTCAACTATTTACTACTTGGTTTAAATTATTCGTTGATTTTATTTACCGTATCGAGATGTTTTCTTTTGATAGTGGTATTTTCTTGTGTTTTTAAAACGTTTTGTGCTCGCTTCCTCTTATTCGCTGTGGTGTTCACAGTAATATTGCAGCTGTTTAGGTTACGTTCGGAAAGGGTCACAACGATATGGCTATTAGGAAGTCATGAATAAATGGAAATTATTAAAAATAAATTAAACAAAAAAGATATCAAAAATTTTACGTAACGGTACAAGTTTTGCAAAAGTAAATATACATATATTTTAAATATATCGAGAGAGAATAATACGATCTTTTACAACTAGTGATGCAAGCTTTACAAAAATATCGATAAATAAAACTATAGAAGAAGTTTTCGAATGGGTAGATTTAAATCGAAAATAATACAAATGAGATTCCGTGGAGCACTGGAGCGGTTGACCTTTGAGTTCTCCTATATAAACGTAGACCCAACCACTCAGCGCTTTGAGCCGAGGACAACATGGCAGGGAGGACGACGACGACATGCCCTTATGCAACGGCGCTCAGTAAGTGAAATAAACGCTGGAAATGTAGCCAACACTACTTAAAGTCTCCAAGCAGGCTCCACTGCTCGGATTCGAGGAAGGCATAATGGGCTTGTACTGAAAGAAGTGCACGAAATAAGAAGGGAGACGATGAGGCCGACTCGGCATTGCCAGGCAGGAGGAACGAAGGGTCAGAGCCAGCAGTGCTTTCCTGCTTCAAAAGTGTGTAAGGACAGAAATACCGCATCTGTTTGCAAACGTAGTAGAGGGACTCGGAGCCGTGGAGCAGTCAACACTAATCCGAACGGGAGGCGTTCAAGCGAAAAGACGGCGGTCCCGAACACGCATGCCGCGAAACGTAAAAGTGCACAAACAATGGCACAGAAGCGATCGAACTCCGGCAGAGGGTTAACCTGGCGGAGACTCTGGGGTTAGAAGAGCTTGCAAGATCTTCTCATAGAAGAGGTATACAAGTTGTGTGGGTATCCAGTATCCTTCCATGTACTTTAAGGCGGTATGCTGTAGGTGGATTGTAAGGATGACAGACGTGCTAACTGGCTATGTAATATCTCTCCCAAGCTGCTATGCTAGTAGCGTTCCGTCTTAGGCTCTAGGGCTTATTAGGAACCAAAACGAATTAATACCACGTTTTGGTTAGTGGTATATAGCAAAATTAAGGATTCCGTAAAGAGGGCTTCCGCCTACTACCCGTTCAACTCGGTAGTTTTGAGAACCTACAAGCCCAAGGCTTTTGAAGAGAGCGGAAAGGATGAGAAAATGCCGGTAGACAAGATAGCCGCTCGCTTCGGTGCCAGTACGGCTAAGCAGGCTGCAACTGCTGAAGCTATAATCAACTATGGATACAACGAAAAAGACAGGCGTAAAAGAGGGAGTGCTAGTCTCCACGAAAGAGCTCTTGCAGGGACTTAAGGACATGGATGGCAACGTTACCTCAGTCAGCACCGAGGATCCCAATCAATTGAACTTTTAGGTTATCTAGATTAATATAAGAATTGAATTCAAAATTCTTCGCCCAGTTGGTAAAGAAGGCTTTTGAAGATTCAGTTGAGCCTATACCTTGGAATCTTCATCACTCTCTTAGGAAGTTAGGTAAATTACTCGATATAAATACTTTAACATTTTGCTGGATAAAATCCGTGCAAATTTAAGAATCACCTCGACCTAACATCTGTCAAGGTGTCAGCGCTACCACATTTTTTGTAACTTTCCATTTGAACTTCTATACTTGTAGGAATATTTGAATGTGTGAGTTGGCGATTTCTAGCCCGCTCATTGAACTCACATCCAATCACCTTGCTACCTAATCAAACTTGGCACCTTCACCTCACCGCAAGCAAACCACCTGTATTACGAGTTCATAACTACAAAATATTATCAATGTGTGTGTGTGTGTAGTCTTCGCTTGGCATCGGTAAATGCAGATGCAATAAAAGTATGCTTCTGACCAAAGTGTGAAACCGCAGAAGAACATCGGTAGCGAATTCAGAAATAATCATCACGATTCTTAATGCCAAATTATTGCGAGCAAACAAGGACGGACACATTTAACAACGCCCAGCACAGTCGACCGCGATGGCGCTCACGCTCCACGCTTCGGAAATGGAATACCGACGTATGTATGTATGTATAACGTTGATAACAATAATCAGCGAAGGAGAGGGTAGACCTCGGCAGGGTCTGAACAAAATCAATCAGCGAATCGATCAATTTTATACAACAAATTTACAAAAAGCAAACAAATGCACAAACTGTTACTTGCTCTCTGCCCTCCGCACCACATGAAACGAACGAGTGAGTGCAATAAGTACGAACAGAAGTCATCGGCGGGTTAAATGGTTCGTGATCGCGTTGCTTGCATTCGATTGCGCTGGTTGTGCGAGGTAATTCCTTTCAATTTCACGCGCCCAATTCACAGTCACTTCAACGGCGCGCTCTCAGGCCGCGCAACTCATTCCAAACTCACCTGTCAGCCAAGAGTCAAGTTCAGCACAAAAGTCGACTGCTTCCAACACACCGTTCGTTCCGACATACCGCGTGCTGTTGCCGATTTGCGTGGCGCTGTTGGTTGTGTGAGCATTGCATCGTCTTTTGCATCCTTCCAGTCCATGGGCAGTCTCATTTGCCTAATCGGTAGCTCGATTACACAACACAAAGGCCACCGTTATTGGACTCTTGATGGGCGCATCAAATCCGAATAGTTGTCGCTATTACGTTCGGTGCTTCCGCAGCTCACGGCGTAAATACAACAATCAAGCGCCACAGTATTATTGCAATGATTCTGCAAGGTCTATGTGCCTCTGCCTGCTGCATAGTGTCTATTTCGTGAAAAGATATGCCCAAATTTCATTGGAGCTCTGTCGAAAATTATTTGTATGGATAAATTATCTGTCCACAAAGCAGTAATATCGTTGCTTATTTCACTCGATCTTTTTCAATTGTAATTAATAGGTCTTTGTTTCAAAGGCTAGGCAATTACATATGCCCTACACAAAGAAGAATCCGAGGCAATAAGAAGGTTCTATAATCGCATTTTGAACTACAAAATCCATACAGTTGAACTGGTCTCAGCAAGAAATTAACCCTTAGTCAAAAGCTCTTCCTAGGTTCTTAGAAATATATATGGATTGTGGTTTTGCACCGCGATCTATGGTCTATGGTGCAAATTCCAAGAACATGCTGGGCGCAATGGAAGTGATGTGATCCTTTCCACGTAGATGGATCCAAGGATCTTCAGTCTGCTTCTACAAATTGGCGGGCAATCTAGAATCAGGTGTTCTGCAGTTTTCGGTTCCATGTCGCAAAACCTGCAGTTTGCAATAGAGGTCATGCCCATGTTAAACAGGTGTTTCTTGAGTGCCCAGTATAGAGCGTGACAAGGAGACGGAATTTGTCTCGAGTGAGGTTGATCATATCTTTAAACCGTGTTAGGCTATGTAATGTAATCATTCCATTCCGCGTTACTGCCGTGAGTAACAATACACTTCTCTGTGAAATTTATGCTCTTCGGAACGGCATCTATTGAAAGAAGGCCCAGTGGTGTATCTTCCTCTAAGGGCTTCATTTGAGACGAAATTATCCTCCATTTATCATGCCCCTCTGCTGCCATGAGCAGCATAGTATGCTTTACTGCCTGTTTCATCACTAAATGGACACTAAGCTTATGATCTTTCCGGCAGATAAAGTGGTTTTAAGTAAGAGCCTCAGGTCACTGATTAGTATCTTAATTATTTTTAAGGGCTTAGTAATCTTCTCAAGTTTCGCCTACTGTGCTAATATTATCCTTTCTTAATTTCAAGATCTTGGTAATGTTTCAAGCCTTACTTCCAGCAACTATATGATCAAAACTCTTATCACATTTTGTCAAAAACTTGCTTGCTGCAAGACAGACGCCCGTTGTAGCCGTCACTACAATTTGAACAGACGCTACGACTTACCTCACAGAAGGATTGTGGATTTGTGGATTGTTTTAGTTTCGGTACTCATGCTATTATGCTACCATTAGGGTCTCGCAAGTCGATAAGGTTAAAGTTGAGTACCGAAGCTAGTTATGCTATCATCAGTCTCATTGGACTTAATCAGTCCCTCATCGCGAAGGGAGGATCATCTGTCAATTAAGTTCTGTTTAACCATACCGAAGGTAGGAGTCTTGGTGAAGATAAGCAGAACTTAACTTTCAAACGGTTGCTAACCAGACATTGAGAAAATTGCCCTTAGTGTTGATGCAAATATATTATAACATGGTTTTTTTTTTTTGAACTCTTCGTCTTCTCCCTAAAAAACAATAATAATAAGTATAACATTGCTCATTTGTACCCACTGTAGGCGTTCGTTTCATGACTGGAGCACGTCGCGCAGCGCTAGTTCATGTTTATTCTTAAGCTAATTATGTCCTGGTAGCAAATTGAAAACGAGATCGAGCGACTAATTTGAATTCATCAAATTCATGCTTCCACGCTTCCACCGTTTTCGCCGCACATATATATATACATACATATATAATACGTACTGACGCTACAATTCGGGAGATATTTTTAATGCATAAACGAAATAAGATTTCTTAATAAGAGGTATGGACGAGTATATAGTTATGTAAATACATATAAATAAATAAATATATATATATATATATAGTATATATGTACGTATATAATTGTATACATACATATTTCCACACCGCGGTTTTTGCTTTGTTGCAAATCATTTGTTTATTCAGCACCAAGTTGACTCGTTCATATTCCTTAGTATATAATTATATTTACATACATATATACTGCATATATATACATATGTATGTATGAATAAGTAGTCTGCAAAACGCCTATTTTCGGGACGGATTTCAATGTTTGCTTAATGATATCGCTCGCAATATGACAACCCTTCCTCTTCAACACTGACCTCAAACCACAAATTCGTTTAAGTATGTGATAATGTGCCGAATGCGGCGAGTGCAAGACGGCGAACGATACAAGTAGTTCTAAGGGGAACTCAGCACCACAAACCGTATTTATCATATGTAAGTTAATTAAGGAAATGTTGCAATCGCAGAATAAACATTTCTAACGTATTTATGAGAGCAGTTGTCATATTGATTACAGTCTTTTAGCGATTCAATCATTACTCCTTGCAAAACAGAAAGTAACGATAAGGAACGAAAACGAAGAGTAAACGAAATTTTTTGGCGGAATTTTTCTCGTAATTTGAGATGTTTTAAAAAGCTGAAATAATATGCAACTCAATTTTATCGAATACCAAGTATTATCATTTTATTATTATAACGGTTTGTAAAAACAAAATAAGGTTTGTACCAATATAGACAACATAGAACGTCAAACCAGATAGACATGACAGCTTAACATGGGTTCGCTTAAAATATATATAAGTCATACATATGTACATATGTATCTACATATGTATGTATTTGAAATGAAATGAGCAGCATGTGCGAACTGACCAATTGACTGGCTTACCATAGTAAAACAGATTTTTTGACAAATTTTAGTTCAGCATAGTTCCTTTCAAGTGCGATACACTGATTATACCAACTTTTCCACTTTTCGTTACCATAGTTGTGTACGATTTGACCTTGTTTGCTTCAAAATAGGCCTCGGTTTCGGCAATCATCTCTTCATTTGACGAAAATTTCGTCCGAGCGAGCATTCTTTTGAGATTGGAGAAGAGAAAATAGTTCTGGGAGCCAGATTTGGAGAATATGGTGGATGCGGACGCAGTTCGAAGCTCAATTAATCGATTTTTGCCATCGTTTTCACTGACTTGTGACACGCTGCATTGGCTTGGTGAAACAACAGTTCCCTTTTCTTCAAATGCGGATATTTTTCGGCGATTCCGTTCTTTCAACAGTATCTCCATTTTTCAAGGTAGTAAAAAAATGCATTTGAAAATGCAGACACCATAACCTTGATGGTCACCTGCTCCGTTTTCTGGGTTCATCGTATGCAGTCGTTTGACTACCGATTGGACTTCGGAGTGAAATGAGGGGCCAAGTTTCATCCATTGTCACATATAAGCGCTTTAACATCTCCAAACACTGCATTGCATCATAAACTCGTCGTTGTTTATAGTCAAAATTGACCGCGAGCGGCAGCAACTTTACAAAGAGCTTTCTTTTACCCGAATAATCGTCATTAAAAATCATTTTGTGTACTTTTTTGATGTTTTCGTTCGCAACAACCTCTTTTGCGCGTTCACTGCATTCACCGCCTTCGGCGCTAATTGCATCACGTCTAAACTTTTATACACATCGTGGGGTAGTGTTCGAAAACATCAAGCCAAGTTTTTGTTTCTACTTAATTTTTTCCTTGCAAAAAGCGAAAAACATGCGAATTTTCCTTTTATGCATTTTTTCACAATAACAAAAGCTACTTCACTCAAAATGATACAGGACTTTTCCGGAAAGTAATAAAAGGGAGTCGATTAAAAAAAACATATTGAACCAATCGTTACAATTCTTTAAAAACTTTCAAAATAGGCTCTTCTGCGTCGATGCAGCGCTGCCAGCTCGATTTCCAAGCATTGAAGGCGTTACGAAAGGCATTCTCCGGAAAAGAAATGAAAGCCGAGGTGCTTGCTGCTTAGATCCCCTTTAACGTCTCAAAATGCTTGCTTTGCATCGACCTTTTCAGGGAAGGAAACACAAAAAAAAGTCCGGGGGCCACATCTGGGCTGTAGGGCGGCTGTGGAAGCGCTGGAATACCGGCCTTTGTTAGGTAGCTGTTCACAAGAAAGACGGTGTGAGTCGTGGCGTTGTCGTGGTGCAACTTCCAATGGGCTGCGATGTCTTGTTGGACCCGATTGACCCTTTGCTTGAGTTTCTTGAGGAATTCCATGTAAAAATTGGCGTTGACGGTTTACCCACTACAAATAAATTCATGCTGGACGATGCCTTTCATGTCCAAAAAGACATTGAGCATCATTTTCAATTTTGATTTGCTCATTCTTCCCTTTTTTGGGCGAGGAGACGCCGGTGTGTGCCACTCGGAGGATTGCCTCTTTGTCTCGGTATCGTACTCAAAAATCCAAGACCCGTCACTTGTGATTACGTTATCCAAACGTCACTGTCGCAGATTTACCGAGTTTCACACAGAATTTGATTGCGTAGCTCTGCTCTAACGAACGCTGCATTTTCGGCTTGCACCACTCAAAGAAACACGTCGCGCGAAAATATTTGTCCTGACTTTTCAAGTGCTCGGACACCAGCTACTCGTTCGTTAACTAGGAACGCTCTCTACCGAATCCAGTCGCTGTGCATGCGCTCCGAAGTACAGTCGGGGCGGAAGAAAATCAGTCCTATTACTTTCCGGACAAACCTTGTAAAATTCACAAAATAATGGGCCGGCAGCTGTCAAATTTATACCTGCGCCTTTTGTAGATTAGGGCTAACAAAATTTATTCTAGTAGAGCCATCTATGTGCCAGACCGGATCTTTTTAATCCATCTGTTATGTAGCAAGTTTCAGGCGATTCTTGTAACCTCAGGCGAATTAATTTATAAATAATTTGTAAAAAACAGCGAAGTGTAACCACACCTACCGAAGCTGAAGTCCTGAAATAGTTGAATTAGAATATATCTGGTCAAAACTGTTTAACTGGAGCACCTGTTCTGGAACCTTAGGTGAAAAATATAAAAATTTTGAGATAATTGAAGAATTTTTAAAATTTCCCTGTTAGTTCTTGGCAGATAATGCGAATAGTTCGAGTACTTGATTTAATTAGTTCGATGTATCTAGTTAACTAAGTGTCACTAAATAATATTTATAAACATTGAAGAACAACATGTTTTTCTCTGCTACTAAAGAGCGGTACTTTCGGCGAGGTTAGAGTAACCCGTTGCTCTAACCGCGTTAGCGGTGTCTATACCCATAAAGAAGAAAAAGAGTAACCCAAAAAAGCTCTTAGAGTTAACATTCTCTAATCTAGTAATAACTTGATGGCAGTAATGAAACGAGGTCTATATAATGCTATATTTTATTATACACTTCCAAATAAAACTACTGACTAATCAAAACCACTTATGATTTCAAATATTATGACGATGTTTTTATTTCGAGCGCAAATTCTTCAATAAGAAATACAGTTAGTTTTAAATATAATTAGTATGAAAAGAAGTCTTAAATTTAACGAGCTTATCATCCAACCAAGCCTCCATTTGTCGCGTGCCCAGTCAATGCATTCGAAACTTCAATGGAAATTTGAAACAACTTTAGGAAACTTATGCGATTACTCATTTATTTTTACGAAAGCATATATTTAAATATTACTAATGCAATTGTGCCCTATTTAGAAAGTTTTCTTATGAAAAATATTTATATTTACTTATGTATGTATGTACATATGTATATTGTGTAAGAATGATAAGAATGTTTTTGGCTGTTTTATGTTTACATATGTTCTAAAGGAATGTACTGTTCTAAAACTGTTCTGAATTCACCGAAAGCTATTAGCAATGAAGTTCAAATATATCGTTTTCCAATAAGAGTAGTGTCATTTCTTAATAAAAAAAAACCTCATACTAATTGTTAAGGAATTTAATGTGAACAATTAAGTTGTCAGCTACAAGTCATATGTTATGAGTAGCGCGTGCAATATTGATTAGCAAAGCATGAAGAGAGTCTGGTTTATTGCTAAAGACCAATGACTTCAAATAGCACCGCATGATGTTAAATCACAACGTCTTGTAGGCTTTTCAATGCCACGATTTCTTGAAATAATCCAATCTCCAAACTTGGAGAACCAGATGTGGTCAAAAGTTGGTTATCATCGATCTATACCGTTCACCATCGATAGTAACAGTGTCACCAGCTTCATTTCGAAAAAGTACAGACCGATGATTCCACCAAAGCAAAAACCACAGCAAACTGACAATTTTGGTGAAAGTAATGGTTGTTCATGAATAATTTCTAGATTTTCTTCGACACTCAGATTAAAGTGAGCCTCATAGGAGAAGATAATTTTCTTAAAAAAATCGTTATCGTTTTCAAATTGTTCCGAGACAAAATCAGCACATTCACAACGTTTACGCTGGCTCAGTGGCTTCAGTTCTTGAATGAGAACAATTTTATATGCATGCAAGCCCAAATATATTCTCACAATCCACCAGGTTGTGGTTTGAGACAGTCCCAATTCTTGAGAACGGCTATCAACAAATTGCGGTCTTCAGCAACACTTGTTAGGTTAAAAAAAATTTCACGGTTGTAAAATTGTACTGAACTAATTGCAAATTAAGTGACCACTAAGATGAACCATAAACTAATCTCCCAAAAGCATTTTTTAATCCTAGATGGCAATTGAATAATTTTTGATCAAAAATATACCAGTTGGAAACTAGATACATAATTGACTAGATCAATATAATTTTTCATGAACACTTTTCATTTGGTTTTTGTTTAGATTCTGCGAGTTTTATTGATCAATTACCGATTCGTCTACATAACGCTATGCTCTCACAGAACCAACTTTGCGAAGGATAGTATAAATCTGACGTTTTTCTGAATATATGGATTTCTCTTAGGAATTCTAGTTGGAAACGAGTATTTAACCCAGTTTAGGGTTTCATTACGGGCTACTTTCATATATACGAGTAAATGGTATCCATTTGCACTAGTCACAAATACAGGGAGAGGACTTTATTAGAGTACATATGTAAGCGCTTGGACTAATGAGTGTATTGAATTACTTAATGGGCACTTTGATGTTGGTTTAAATTGCAAAAGGCATTCTAGCGTACATGTTACACCTATTTGACTTTTATTTGTCTGTTGTTGAGTTTACACTTAAGCAGATCTATTGTCAGTCAATTGTCCATTGCAGTGGAGTATAATTACACGATTTTAATCGTGCTTTATCTCTTATCTTAACCAGGATTAAATGGTTCGGTTAACATATTGACATAGTCGATTCAATAATGAATACACTCAACAGAGAACCTTTCAGTATATTTCTGGGGTGAATATATTCCTCTTATAAAGCTTCTTAATCAATTCGCATATAATGCCAAGTTCTGATCCATTTAATTTTCCTCATCTTCTTTATTGGCGTAGACATCGCTTACGTCAGACATTGTCGTCGTCCATACCTCTGCACTATATATAGCAGGAAGGGGATGATGAGTCCGTTCCCACGACAGTCGGGTCTACGTAACCAGAACGGACCCGTATTTTCATACCGCCAAGAACTGTCAACTCTGCGGAACTCTTGCGCTACAAAAACAATAACGGGTGTGATGAGTGACTTGTAGAATTTGGCCTTTGTTCGTCGAGAGAGGACTCAATTGACTACCCATTCCGAAGTAACACCTGTTGGCAAGAGTTATTCTGCCTTGGGTTTTGAAGCTGATGTTGTTGTCGGTGGTGCGGCGTTATGACCAATGATATCGATGTCATCGGTCTCCCACCTGAGGCTGTTGTGTCTATTTCATTGGGCAGGTTCAATATGGCGAGTCCCGAACCTAGCGCACAACCGCGGGAGGGATGATTACCCAGAGGATACTTGGTCTAAAGGTCCAAATGAATGGCACTCAGAGAACTTTTTTCATTTGCGTAAACTTGGCTCCATGCTCCTGAGGTTAAGGTTACAAATTATTGATGTTTATATAATGTTTCGTATCAAGCCAAAATTTTGCTATATACCAACAAAAACAACTTGAAAGTCCGGTAATTAACCCACAAATGGAAAACGAAAAAATTTGGATTTTCCACCATTCAAAAAACATTGTTTTCTAAAGGTCTGCAACTAATGTTTCTCTAGGGGTGATAAACGCATATTCTGTTCGGCGTGCGATCTTTTATGTTTGAAATCAAAAACAGTCGAACAAAGTGAAATCTTGAGGGTTCAGTGAATAAAATAGCAGCTTGATTATAAAACGGCCAATTCGGTCGCAGAGACGGTGGAGGTAAAAGCCGCTGTATGGTTTTGGTAAAATAGTATTATAATACTAATTCGGAATAGTATCAGATTTTCCTTCTAGATCATTAAGTACCTTGTGAGTCCCAGAAAATAGAAGAATCTTCGTATTCTTCGTAGTAGAAGCAGGTTCGTGGAGTCCGCTGATTCGACTATTCCTTAACCTCTGGTGTATACCAGTGGATCCATGTTTTGTCACAAATCTGGAAATTGTACGGAAACTCTGTTGACTTGCGCTTGAATAGCGAACGCTGCTATAAAGTGGTTTCCCGGTTGTCCAGCATGAGCGCCTCCCGAAAATTTGCATTGAATCGACCATTTTTCCATGCGCTTACAGAAAAACCAGCTAAGTATAGATTTAGGCGATCAATACAACAACAAAAAACATTTACTAGTAAAATCCGGAGTCTTCTATTTTTCCAGTTTAGCCTTCGATTTGCCCGAAAACTCAACGAGCTTTATTTAATTCACTTTCTTTTCATGACTTTAGCAGAGTTGCATGGAATGCGAAACAAAAACAATGCTGCACAGTTGTGGCCAAAAGTGACAAATCACTGGATATGGAAACGAACGATGCTTAACCACGGAATAACGACCGCGAACACATGTTTCTGGCTTGTGCCAAAAATTATGAACATGTTACGAGCACACGACAGGACGCCGGCTAGCCGCCACAACAACGCAACGTGAATGCAGTGCATAAACACCGGACAAAGCGGTGGATGTGTGTGAGTGTGAATGCGTGGTTGTAAAGGAATTTCGTAAAAATGCAATGTCAAATGGATGGACACTTGTCGTTGTTGTTGTTGTTTGCTGTTATAAAAGTGCAGTGCAGCAATGACCTTCACACTCTATGACACCGTTATTGCCAGTTACAGGGCAAACCGCTGCAAATGCAGTGCTTGTGGGTCCACGTGTGTGTAAGTGTGTATGTGTGTGTGTTCGTGCAACAACTAGATGTGGCAGCTGCAGTGACGACGGCTGTGCTGCATAATTTAGTTGGCCAATTTGCGTTAGTCGCCTGCGCTGTCCTTGCACACCCCAAACCCCACAATCCACCACTCACACCTCACCGGTTGATGCTGAAAGTGCAACGCAATGCAAACCAACGGCGCTGCACATCAACCGGAAATGCATTGGACCAATTTAACGTTGTGACTTACCAGCCATCAGCCACTAGCCGCCAGTCGAAAATGCTGCAGTTGTTGCGTTCGCTCGGTGTTCGTCAGCAACAGCAGGAGCCGTGACAGGCGTCGCTTTTACTCACTGGCAAAATATTGCAGAAAAAATACAGCAGCAACAAAATTATTGTGTCTAGCAACATTTTAACGATGCGTGCAATACAGCAGCAACAACAAAATACAACAAACACACGACGTCACGGCGAGTATAGCGCGCCAAAACGGCTGCACTTGACATATTTACTCGTTCGGCCGGTCATTTGTAAACAGTCGCACTCCAACGCCCTGACCCTGCGCTTTCAGAGGTGTAACGGTTAAAAAGTAAAACAACGGTTGTTATGGCTTCCGGCCGCTTGGCATATTTTAGCACACCACGTCCTGTATGCGTCTCGGCAATGCGCAGTAGGAGGTGAGATCTGATCTGGTTTGCGCCTGAATTGTTACAAATAAAGTGTTTTCAAATATTTATGCGTACAAAAACGAAGCCACAATTGTGAAAATGGGTGATATTTTACAAAAAGAGAAAAATAAAATAAATTTGCACCCAAAAAAGTATTAAATTTTTAGTCGAATAAATGTGTATTAATCTGTATTTAATATAAACGATAGAGATTTGTAAGCAGAGAGTGTAAGAGCATTAAAGGTATCCTCCTAATTAATCGCGCAAAAATTTAGTTTTATTTTACAATTTTTACATTTTATTTGTAATTAGGTGCAAATGCCGACGAAGCTTTTTGATATATCAATGAAAGTTTAGTTTGTTTCAAAATAGTCAGTTGTGCTGTTTTACTTATCGTCGCGTCTTCGATGGGGTCCTGTAGCGCTTCTTTTACACCCCCTGCTACTTCCTCTTTTGTTGTAAGTGAGTCGAGGTCTCTAATATCTATAGTAGCCTTTGATTTAAGGTCGGTCACAGTTGTAGATTCTTGAACAG
Organism: Bactrocera latifrons; assembly: GCF_001853355.1. Lineage (NCBI taxonomy): Eukaryota > Metazoa > Arthropoda > Insecta > Diptera > Tephritidae > Bactrocera > Bactrocera latifrons. Next base: position 592,671 of record NW_017537378.1, on the reverse strand, counting down.
TGGTTTAGAGTGTCTCGCCTGGCTTTTGTGGGCAGTCCCTACTGATTTTAACCTCTGCTTCTTTAATATTTACCTTGCTGCGGACATACTTAAGGACTTCAGCGTAATCTTTTCATTCTGCTGGCTTTATGATCACGGCATCTGATTGTCGTTTTGGTGTATTATTTGCTCTCGGCTTTGCAGCTATATTCCTCCTTTCTTGTTCCTCTTTTGCGTTTTTGTATGCTTCTACCACCGTTCCTTCGTTTGCAGGGGAGTCCCTTGCTTTTTTAGGCAGACTTTTCGCCATTGGCCATCCTTTCGAGGGTCCACAGATCTTGTCGCACGCCACTTCGAGGTTATTAATCCTGGAGTCGTGATACGTCTGCTAAGATAGCCCCATATTTTCTCATTTTCTGCGATGAACCAGTTTCTGCGGTAACTCTTGATTACGTCGAAGAGTTCATCTAGCTGTACCACTCCGTTCTTAACATACATGCTGACGTTCTTTTGTTTTATCATCGCCGTCTTCATAGTTTACAGGACACCCTTGCAATTTTCTAAGGGGCAGATTCCTTTCTGCCCGCTTCATTTGAGTATTGTACTCCTGTTTCGATGAATTTTGAGATCCTTTTGTGGTGGCAACTTAGGTGCTCTTCCCTTCTTTATATTTTGGTGGTGGTGCTTGTGTTTTTTTCGAGTTGTTTAGGAGTGATGATAAGTGTAGCGGATCTAAGTATCCTACTAATTCTACGGAAGACGGTCCCGTTTTCTTCGTCTTGACCATCTTTATTTTGTTGTTCTTACTGTTGGGGTTTTCCGGGATTAGGAGCGGATTGTAACAGTTTCCCTTTATGAACTCCGTGATTATCTATGCAAGCAGGGAGGCCACGCTAGGCTTGACACAAGTCCTTACGGGAGCTAATGTTCAGAGCGGCCAAAAAATTATGGCGATGTGCGTTGAACGTAATTGAAGAAATACCAGGGTTTTAACGAGACGAAGGTGAGAACAGTATTAGCCTGCCAGCCATTTCGGTAAGATATCACTCTGACCCACTGAGGTGATGGAATACTGCCCCCACTAGCCCATTGTCAAACTAATCCGCTCCGGGTTTCCAGTACTTAATAATCAGGATCTTACTGGCCTAGATTCTGATGAGCGGTTGCCGAGAGTTTTCTGTATTGTTCCTTCGCCGCTTTGTTGCCTCCCTCAAGGGGTAGGCTCTCCCTCGGTGCATCCCCGGTGGAGGTTGTGGACACTATTTAAATTCAGCATTTTTCGCCGAAGGTTCATTGGTCGCATGAAACGTTTTGAACCAAGGCCCAACTCAGGTCAAATTAGCTCTCGCAAAAAACTGGGACTGTCGACTTTCATAAGCTTCTCTTCAGGTGAGTTTTTTTTACCAGTAAAATCATTCATTGTAGACAGTAAGTAATAACGAGACATTGCAATATGGATGTATAAGAAGCCAGACTGCCTGAGCATCACTTTTCTGGTGTAACACAATTCCTATCTTATTGATCAAAGTTAGCCACTTCTGGCAGATTGCTTCCTCCAGACGGTCTAATTGCTGGCAGTACAGATCCGAATAATGAATTTGGTCGTAGAGAAGCAGCTCATATAGATGATTCACTCTTCATTACACCAGATGCATGGCCACATTTTTCTAACAGTCAGTCTTGGATTGGAGATCTGCCCCTTAATTAGCTGAACTAGATCAATATCGAATATATCGTACAGCTCATCCTTCAATCGACTGCGGTATTCGTCGTAGCCAAAGCACAAAGTACCATAGAACCTATCTTTCGAAAACCCGTTAAGCCGACTCATCAGATGTCATCGTAAATGCCTCTGCCCCATTCACTAATAGACTCATTTGCTTCGCTCCTTTATCCATTCTGGAGAAAGTAGAACTAATGACGCGGTTGTTGAGGCCAATAATATCAGTATGATCGGCGATCGCCAGCAGATGTAAAATCTTATAGAAAATTGTGCCTGTCCGTTTTAGCTGTGTAGCCCGAATTATTTCCTCCAGAAGTAGTAGAAGTAGAGGTCGCCTTGTCTGAAACCTCAGAAAGGTCCTTGCCGATCCTGACGGAACTTTTAGTATTGCTCAACATCAGTTTATACAGCTAGCGGTAGTTGGCGCAGATTGTGGGTCTCTCTTTCTGAGGATTGGACACAGCACAATTAAATTAAAATCATCGGGCATGCTTTCGTTTGCCCATATTTTACAAAGAAGCTGATGAATACTCCTTATCAGTTCTTCGCCACCGTATTTGAATAGCTCGGCCGGCAATCCATCGGCCACCGCCGCTTTGTTGTTCTTCAGACGGGTAATTGCTATTCGAACGTCTTCATGGTCGGGCAATGGAACATCTGCTCCATCGTCATCGATTGGGGATTGCTATGGTTTAAGGAGATTTTAGCTATTCGAAATTTAAAATATTGGCACATTTTATTGTCGCAATTTTTTTTTTAAGTAAGTCGTAGAAAACATGTGTATAAACAAAAATATAGCTCTGTGAAAAACACTTTAATCCATCAACTTTATAGATTTATAAAATTTAATTTAAACGCACTTAACAAGTTTGTCGCTAATTTAATTTCAAACTAATTTTACGCAGCAGACAGACATTTCCGTGCAATTCAATTAACTCGCATTAACGGCCACATTACTAAAACAACTGTAAAAGCGCATATACTAACGGCACTTCAATAGAAATTAGACAAACACCAAAACATCACTGCATTACAACAACAACAATGCATAAGCTAAAGTATTTGTGCAACTGAGAGTGTTGCCACCTGACTGATTGACCGGAAATGCAGTCGATACGCAGACACTTATTGCCACATGACGAAGGCCAATGCAACGCTTCTAATTGCATGCACAAATGCATACATACATATGTATGTGTGGTATAACTTCTACTGCATAGTAATCCAATAATTTGATGGTAAAAACTAAAAGCTCATTTGCATCGACTTCCTGCACAAAATGGATGCGCATTTCCGTCCTAAATTGCAGTGCATGAAACACCTTCCAGCCGGTCAAGCAATGGCAGGAATCTCTTTGCATAACAAATGTTCGGTCATATCAAGTATCTTTATTGCATACTTCAAGGCGTACAACACGTGTAAGTTGTAACGACTGTCACTGCATCAGCTGTGCATGATTTCTGACCCTTTCAATAAATACTTACAAGTCTGTTGCAGGCACATTCTGTGAGTGCATGTATTTTTGCGTTTGTGTGTTAAAAGGCATTGGAGCAAGTAGCTTTGGACGCTTATTTGGTATGCAGAAATGAAAAAACAATTATTTTCAAAATATCCACTCCTCCTCACAGGCTCTGGCTGTTCGATTGCTCGACAGTGGCTCGTTTTATGCGGTCGTGAGTATAGAGATATCAACTTGGATCGCGTCACTTCCGAATTTTTACGAATATCCTCAGATCTTTTATTGGATTTTCTTGGACTTTATTCCATATAATCACTCGATGCGAATTCAGGAATATCAAAGCAGAATCTGAGATATAACTTAGTTGTTCGGATTTCCTATTTTTTCTATTTCAAAGCGTATGCGACTGTAGAACGGCAAGCATTAAATGCTACAACACGTTATACATATTATGTACGTCAAATAAATTATGATCCATCATCCTTCACTAAGTAATGGTTGTTTTGAGATCGTGATCTTTTCGCTCCATAATTTTAGACATTCGGAAAAGCTCTTACACTTTTGTAGCTCTTTACTCGAAAGAGGTATGACATTTTATAATTCAAATCAAATCAAAAATGGTTTGATGAATGTTAGTTAGGCGCTACTCCAAATGAAGTGATCATAAATTCTGTACAGTAAAGGTACGGAAGACAATGAACCTTGTGGCTGATCAAAAGTGGTGAATATTATCTGTTTAAATTTGATCACGACTTGTTGTAAGTCTCAACTGGAATTGCCTTTAGTGTTTTCAGTTTCAGTTTCGTTTCATTTTTTCGGCATGACTCATCTTTTGTGTGTCATTTGCTAGATTTCTGCACGGTTCTTGCACGGTCATATTCATAAATTTTGTCACAAGATATGATGTGTTTCATGTATGTAGGGTTCTCAGCTACGTTGTCAGAAACCAGGTATTTTGGTATGAGTTTTGACGAGCTCATTTTTCAAAAAATTACGTTGATTCCGATCATAAGAGTTGCTGAAATCCTCTGACATCTCTCTGATGCAAACACTTGTGCCTTTACTTTCTCGATGTTATCCTCACTAGCAGAGGTGGATGAACATATAACAAAATAATTTCGGATTACTTCGAATGCATAAAATGAACGTCTTGAAATATCATTTGTGAACTCACTATCGATCGATTCCTTGTAAGAAGCGACTTGGAAACTTCATTAATTGTCCTTCAATTTGCATATGCACACACTGTTGTTTTCAGATCCGATTTTAGCTCCTTCTCAGACATCTACAAAAGGGTCACCGACAATATTTAAAAGAAAAATATTAGTCGTACTGCAACACTGACATTGAAGGTTATTGTATTCGTTGCATTATCTTCGATTGAATGAGTACAATTTTGCCAAAAAGGTATTAAGAGCAAAATAGAAATGATATTACCTTAAACCATGAGCAATTAGGCGCTTATAAGGTCAAGATAGCATCATAAAGGGTTATCCATTTCGAGGTTCCCTACTTAAAAAAAAAAAGAAACTTCAAATTTAATGGGAAATGCTTATTACCATTCGAAAGAACATCCTTATGGCATATATTTTTTAAGATTGTCTCTTTCAAATGTTTTACGCGGCTACGTCTCAGCTGGTCCATTAGTTAAGTTCAATTTTCGATGACTCGATCGAGCATTCCAACTGGTAACTAGCGAATGACACACGTGATGTTTTGCTCCAAGGTCTGAATCGAAGCGGGATAGTCCGCATAGTCTTTAGACTTTCCATATCCCCACAGAAAAGTCTAACGGTGTGATAGCACACGATCTTGGTGGCCAATCGACCAGCCTAACACGTGAAATAATCTGCTCAACGAAGTATTCTCTCAAAAAATCCATTCAATGACAAGGAACGCCGTCTTGGTGAAACCAAATTTCGCCGAAATCATGAGCTTCAATTTCAGGCATCAAATCCATTGACTGTTGCGATCTCACCGGCATCATTTGTGATGAAATATCGACCGATGATTCCACCGATGCACAAACCACACCTTACCCTTGTTTTTTCCAGATGAAATTACAGCTCTTGAATCTCTTCAGATTGCTCTTCGTCCCAAATGTGGCAATTTTGCATGTTTACATACCCATAGAACTAGAAAATGCGCCAAGTCGTACCTTACTTCAGTCCGAGTTGCTGCGAACGACGGCGAATATTCGTGTACGCTCTCAGCTATGGCTATCATCTTTGCATGCTTGTCGTGGTCAATTCGTTCGAATATTATCCAATAATGATGGGTTTCAAGATTATGTTAACCATAAATTGAGCGAAGCTCGCGACACGCTTTCTTTACAAAACGTGAATTTTCGTAAAAAAGTTGAACGATTTATAAACGTTGTTTTTTTGGAAAGTCTCACATGATGAAAAGCCAAACAATACTGAACAAAACTAACATGAGAGCTTAACACGACTCGCTCGGTTAAAATTTAGCATATTTACACCCGGATTTTCCCGAAACCTGCAATGTACATAACCCCAACACTCAATAAATTCATCCATCGCGAGTTTCCACAATTTTTCGTAAGCAAAACACTGTGCTGTCCAACCATTGCCGCATATCGTTCTCCGTTTCAAATGTAATTGTAGGCCAAAGAGACAATTCCCAGTCGTTTTTCAAATGTTGCAGTCAAGATGTGCGCAGAAAAATTACACGCACTCTTTGCACACATACATACACACACATACAGAAATGTAAACGCTTACAACAGAGTACAAATGATTGTGAGAAAATGCTCAAAAAATTCTCTACACTTGCTGCACACGTCCTTAGGTCCTTAGGCGCACTTGTTGTGCGCAACAAAAGAATGGACACCATTTAACGTGAGAAATTGCCCATTAAAATGCATGTTGTTGACAAATGCATGAGCAAATACGAGTAGTCGGCCGCACATGCCACAAGTGTGTGTGTGTGTGTCTGTGAATAAGGCTTGTGGAAAAGCGGTGTGGAGAAGACACACGCAGTCGAAGTTAACGGGCAGTGGGCACACCATTCGAATCTTAGGACATGCAACAAATGCCACAATTCACATTGCGATAATCAAATTGTAGGCTTTACTTAACCTAACAATCTGCCACTGCTCAGCGCTAACCGCTTAACCCACACCTCCGTCAGGCGTTAACGTATGCGCATACCTTAACAAGAGCACTAAATGGCCCGAGTGCCATTGCAAAAGGGTTCAATGTGATGACCAGCAAAGTGTGGCGGACCGAGTGACTTTTTCTTGCTGGCCAACGCACGGTTCATTACGAGTTCACAAGTGTGTTTGTGTATCGCTGTGAGTCGGTGTGTGTGTGTGTCCTAAGGATAATTGTTACCGTTTGGTCTCGCAAGGGTATCTATGAGCCTGAAGTGGCATGACAATTAACCCGTTAGAGCTTTGAAGTAGCTCACTTCATGCATTCTGCTCAGTTCGACTATATACAGTTGCGCTGACGATAAATAGCAGATAGTTAGATAGTTAAGCGGGAAGAACTTGTGGTTTCCGGACACTTTTCAATTTGAAAAATGGTTTCTGAGGTTTTTTTGACAAGCTGTACTCTAAGCATGAGAGGGGAGCTGAATTGTCAAGGTGGCATATATAAATTGTAGCAAATGTAAATTAGTGTAAATGTTTGTGATCTTTGCTGTTAGATAACTCTAGAAATATGCAATTCTCCATTTGAATATTCGCATTAAATTCTCTAAAGGCTTTAAATAGTCAAGTCGGTCAAAAAAATGCATTCGTAAATGCTTTCTTTTAAATTTAGTGCAAAGCAAAAAAAAAAAAAAGGAAAAAATCAATAATTATAGACTTTTTAGTATTTTAATTGTCATTGATTGTAGTGAATAAAAAATCTCATGTTATAGTATACATATGCAAATGTACATATGTATATGCATATAAACAAACCTTTACTCTAATCAGATATGCACACAGATAACAACAACAATTACTGAAAGTGTAAATCCCGTTCTGTTTGCTAACAGCGGCTAAACAAATTACTTAAGCGTGCTCATGTATGTACGAGGGCGTGTCTTAATGTTTGCGGTATAGTTTTACCGGAATCCGAAAAAAACCCTTCTTAACCCTTAAAAATTTTGTCACGCCCTTGCTTTTCCAGACCACAGATCATACATAAATTATTCTTCCCTGAATGTTTGGTATTTTATGTTCCTGTTTCAGATTTTTCTGTTTTGAAAAATAATCTACTGTGGTCTACCTAATTCATTCATGAAGAAATTTCATTCTGAAGAGAATTTCACGGGAATACCGGGGGGGTAAAGACAACCAAATACGACTCTGGGCAACTGATACACTGAATGCATTAACGGACTGATTGAGTCTTAATATAGGGTAATCCATTTCGATGTTCGCTACTTTCTGAAACATAGAAATTGAAATTCGAGGAACGTTTATTATAATTGAAAAGAGCATTTTTTGCATTAATTTTTTAAAGATTATCTTCTTCAAACATTGGTCGCAGCTACGTCTCAGAGTATAGCGGTCGAGCGGCTTCAGTTCTTGCACAAACTGTATTTTCTACGCTTCCAATTTAAAATCTCCACCTAAAATGCACCAAGTCATTCCATACGTCAATTCGAGTTGCTGCGAACGGCGTCGAATCGACTTTTCACGGTCTGCAGCTATGGCTGCTATACACATTTTATTCACTGTGCGCTCTATTCGGTCGAATAATACGAATAATATCCAGTACTGAATGCTGGGTCTCAAGATGGGAGTTGGTGTTGCGAATAGTACGCACATTAGGCCGGTTATGTTGAGCAAATCAGAATATGAATTTTCGTAAAATAAGTTGAACGATTTGCAAACGTTGTTCAGGCGTAAGACTTCACATGATGAAATGCCAAACAATACTGAACAAAAAGAACATGACAGCTTGATACGGCTCACGCGTGACCTGTTAAAAACAAGGCTTTTAAAAAAACTAAATCTACTTAGATAACCCGTATATACAAATGTATTATATTATTATACAAAAAAATTAAATGGATTTAAATTCCGTTTCTTCATTAAAACGTTCACTACTTCATTTTAAAAACTTTATAGGCAACCCTCGTACATTACGCTTAGTACTGGTAATTTTAGAAACGTTTAACTCGTTGTGAAATTAAATGATAAATTGATATTTCTCCTTAGAGCAACTAATGTTAATTTCATGTGAATTTTATATCGGATTTATATGGAACAAGTATCACTTTTATAGAATTTCTCTTAATTAAGTTTTAGTCGACAGTTTGCTATTTTCAAACATATGCAAATTGATAATTATTTTCTTAACAACATTTTCGGAAATTTAAATTGGCAAAAATGAACGAAATGAAATAGAAGATAGTGAAAAAAAATTAATATTGGTTAAAACTTGTTTATATCTGAGCGCAGAATCTAAAAATGTTGAACATATGTATGTAATATTATGTATGTAATTTGAAGTAGTGAATCGTAATCAATAAGACACTCAATTTCGAATTTTTTGATGATACGTTATTTTGCATTCATATCAAGTGACGATATGTGTATTTGACGAAGGCAGTATCCCGACGAAGGCAGAAAGCTGGTAACAATTCGCCTTTGTTACAATTGGCAGGTATCTAGCTAAGTTTATCTGGGTGTTCGTTCAATAGCACAGCATTTACCCGTGACCCGTGACGAGGATCAACTTGGCTGGGCTTGCCCAATCTCGAACGGAGCTTGCGGATACCTGGCACCCTTCGTAAGAAGACAATTTTACTTCTCCAACACTCGTGAATCGAAAACATGAACCAAATTAGCAAAGGAAGGAAGGAATTAAAAAAGGATTGAAAGTGTCCGGATCTCCCATAGGAGAGTCCAATAGGAGCAAACCCTGGCCTAATGGCTGACACCAGCAAGGGCGCTGAACCTAAGCCTACCTCTCAGAAAGTAACAACACCAGCGACAGCCGGAACTAAACTCGGTAACCTAAGTGTGGCTGCTAAGCAGGGAGGGTGTGTTTAGATGCCAAAGATGACGCTGCTAGTAGGGTGTTTTCGGGGAATGACATCTTTTTTAGGTCGATTACACGACAAAGGCAAGACAGCGACGTGCTGCCTACCTGTTGATAAGAGTGCAACTACATCCATTGATAGCGCGAAAGCAGTCCTACCTAATTTTAAGAGATGACAGACCAGCAATATAGGTCAGCTGAAGGAACTAAGCCGTCAGCCCAGAGACCGAAGACCAAGGGAATAACGCCAACAAAGTCATTTGCTAATGTGGACGAAGTTCACGAAGGAAGAATACGGAGAGCCCAATGGAAATGAATGGCTGCAAGCTGCGCTGACAGAAGGGTGAAGTTCGTTAAGGCTTTCGAGGACCCCGTAGCAATATATGACGTGGAGATATTTCAAAAACTGAAGGATTAGTCCGCATATATACCATACAGATAGGCGACTCAGCTCGTCACTCTGATAATTTATATATATAAATGTGTTTATTGCATATGTTATAGGGTCTCGGAAGGCCAGTACGAAGGATGGAAAATGCGCGTAAAACCTGATTACATTAATACCAATAATATATAATATGTAAGACCTTGATTTCGACTAAGAAAGGTCAAGTGAGACAACTCTACTTGAAGCTTATAACAGTAATTATTAAATGCAAGTTCACACCTTTCCACATCGTCTTAATAATTTCCATACTTCTCTTAACTCCGTCGTTGACAAGTTTTTACAAAATCCATGATGAGTATTTAAGACCAACAGACTCGATTTGCCGTTTGCTTGGAAATTTCGCCAACTTGGAAATTTACTCACCTGCAATTAAGCGAGCAGGTGCTCTGCGCCCCTAACGAGCTTTTGAATTACACCAGCCTTAAGTATGGAAATTTTACATTGAATTCTTCGTTGGTTTTAATGATCTGCAGACGGCAACCTTATGAATAATCACATTTAAATTAGCTGTCGGCGAGAGCGTTCGTTTCGTCACAACGCAATAGCGGACGGCACTGCGAATGTGCGATCAAATGTGACAAATCATTTATTAATATTCGCGACGATTTGAATACAAAGTGATCGTATGTATGTGATGGTACTTTTTATTTTCCCACATAAAACTCGTTTTATGCGACATAAATGCACAGTTAGACTCGCAAGCCTATAGATTGCTGTATGAACATACATATGTATGTATCGTTTGAATATTGCTTTCGTGTTAATTTGATTAACGCACAGAATGATAGAGTAAAATATATAGAGTTAGAAGCTTGCAACCTATTTGGAAAATTTAATGGTATTTTTCATCTGTCACCCCGGTTTGTCTAGCATTGACCGTCTTTAGTCAACGCTAGGCTCGTACCAAAAGACCTGAATATTTTGTAAAACCAGAGTAGAGGTCGCAAAACAGATGCTTGACAACATAGGTGAGAACCACATATTCATGAAACTACTGGCCGTGGATCTTTTAATATGACTATGAAAAGACGGCCCACAATCTAGGCCAAAGCCGAAAAACCCTCGTCAAAGTCGTTTAAAACTTAATGTGTTATCGATTTCTGCCGGAACATGATTAGAAATTATCGATGGCCGGATTATGAACAGAAAATTCATAGGTTTTTCGGCTTCCTGTGACTTTTTTCCTTTTTTGAAAGAGGGAAATGCGCTACGGACTCTCTAAAGACACACGCCATCCCAGCAGGGACTTATAACAAGGCTATGTTAAACTGGTTGACATGCTGGTATTCTTTCCAAAAGAGCCCATTTTGAAGGCGATAATAAAGATTTGTATAAAGATACGTGAATATGCTGGAAGTTGAAGTTCTAAGCCGGTAGACGATTCTTGTTTGTGTTATGCTGTGAAAGGTGCCGGTGTATAAAAACACGATTTATTCTCATAATCTCAGTGTCGAAAGGAAAAATCGTGAAGTAGAGGCGATAACTCTCATTGGTTGGGTTAACGAACGTCTCTCGTAAGGTTAAGTTGGGTTAGATGACTGATCAAAGATGGACTACTATATGTAATCCTAAAGAATATGTAATACAGTAGAAGAATTTATAGATTAGCAAAAACCTTGGTAGCCAACACAAATTTGCGCAGGTGGGTGTAATGTTTGATATTATGCGCTTCCAAGTGTTTAAGTCTTGACCTCCCAAACACGGGCTGGTGAGTTGTTTCCATCTTATCTTCTTCCTTACAGCTTCTGCAAATGGCGTCGCGTAGGATACCTAGCCTTACTGCGTCAATAGAGCAATGGCGCCGTTAAAAGTCCCAAAACTAGGGAGATGCTAGCCTTAATGAGGGCAAGGAGGATACCAGATCTCTTGCGATCGATCTTGGGACAAAAGGCTTTTGGGACAGCGCATGTACCGATGGTGGCCCAGCACTGGCCGAGTTCCCGTGAAGCTCAGTTTTCTAGTAGTAGAACGCAAGAGGATACTGAAGTACCGACCAGCTTCCATTCTACCGATAGAGTTTTTAGAATGCCTTTTCTTGAAAACTTATCATCTTTATAGTTTCCTGTGATTCCTCTGTGGCCTGGCACCCATATCAATCTTATCACAAAGCCACTCGATGCTACTGATAGCGAGTAAGGCACACTTTGACCATCCCTGAATGGTGGCACTCCGGAGCAATACACTACAGCAACCTTAATGGCTGCAACCTCGGCCTTGCACATTCTTAAGCGAGTAAAGGAAAATTGCTGGAAAAAGTGAGGTTTGTTCATTGGAAACTTATCATTATTAAATATTTTTCAATATTATATTATAGAAATTGGTTTTTCTGCACTTTTGATCAATTCACTAATTTGGTTTTTATAAAACAGTTCTGATATACATTGTTTTCTATTTATATCAACTAAGCACCTTTTTTTTATTATTTAATTTCTGTTTGTTGATTTTTGCACATAACATACATACATACGTACATGTATAGTAAATTCTATTTTCCTCTTTATTGCACGCCAAATCATTAACCGATATTAGCAACAAAAAAAAAAAAAAAAAGTTGTGGGGAATTCCATACTACTTGATCTACAAGACTCGTATTGCACAACAACACACACTCGACGAGTATATGCAGACTGTGGATATGCATGTATGTGTGTATGCACCACAACTCTTTGTGCGTTGATTTGTTGTGATATTAGAATGTTTTTGTTGTATTTGATCGCTCATCTACGTAAATGCTTACTTATTTATTTACTTAATTTAAGTTTTATTGACTTTTTCGGCGCACCGTTTTGTTGAGTTTGTCAACATTGTCGACCAGGCGCGCAGCCAAACCCAGTAACGGGATTTTACGTTTGTCAACAAATACGCATATGGCTAGAATGACAGTAACAATAACAACAGCGATAAAGTGAGCAATGTAGATGACTCCTTTCTAAACGCTTTCGTATAATATAGTATACAATAATTTATTGACTCTTTTATCAGTTCCAGCTTAGATACGGACGAATGTATGTATGTACTCGTATTATTTTTATACTTATGTGTTTGTTATTGTTTTTATACTATGTAGTACTACATAGCAGAATCATTTCAACAATATAATTGGATTATGCCAGCAACAGCAAGTCGATCGTACAACTGTTAATAGCGGCCGGAAAGCTTGGTTGAAGGCGTTTGTTTTTGTTTTTCGTTTCAGTTAAATGGCTGTGAACCTGTTGAGTTTTATTGCGACGATTTTTGGTAGTAGCGACACCAGCGCTTTGCTTGGGAGCTTTGCTTTATGCTGAGCTGAAGGTATTTCCGGAGACAATTGGCTCAGTTTAACAATAATTAGAATTCAAAATAAATTTTTAAAATTTAAATATGTATGCAAATAAATATGCATATGTATATACGCATATACATATTGTATATGTACATATAATAAAATAAGGTATCCATATAAAATAATAGTCATTACTATGTGTTTCGAAGTCTAAACATTCATACAGTCTTGAACAAAGAAATAAGGCATTCTTAAAATTATTTAAATTAGTATTGGGCTTTATTAAATAAGTGAATCGCAATAATTTCCTACGTTAATTTTATGGTTTGACCCCCACTACTTATAACCGTAAGCTTCCGTTATCATACTTACTTTTTTCTTGTTACTCCTTTTAATCGCATTCTACTGAATTTTGATTTGTACATAAAATCATTATTTATTGACAGTCGTGGGAAAAAACATAGTTTTAACTGTGGTGTTAAATAAAACTAAAATATTAAAAAATTGGTAGAAATTTGCAGTGCACTCTCGAAAAAAAGAGAGTGATTTTTTATCTACATAAAAAAGGCAAAAAACCAATCCAATCCAATTCATGAATTGTTCGAGAAAAATTGAACATAATTCCATACATATTTCTAAAAGTGATTCTAATTTACTGAAAAATAAAATAAAAATCCTCCACAACGGTACATGCCGAAAGAGACCTCATCAAAAGAACCAAGATTGATTATTTTAACTCCTCCCGAGGGATTATGGCTGAAATAAAAAAGGAATTTGAGTTTATTGTATCCAGTTGGCTTGTACGAAGGGGTAAAAAACATTGCTGTCCAAAAGAAACCTACGAGCACGGCTGAACTTTTTGGAGAGAACATAAAATTTTAGAAAAAAGTAAAATTTCAAAGTTTCATATTGGCTGTCAACTAAGTACATATTAAGAATTAAAAATAGTTACACATAAGTATATGGAGAGTACAATACTTGTGGTGAAACTATATTGAAGAGTAAACACGTCTCGAGAAATAACTCTAATAAATTTGGTTCAAATAGTGTTTGACAATTGTGGATATGGGTTATCTAGTTGGTAGACATATTCGTAATTTTGAGACGATTGCTGAAAGTCTACAGACTATAGAAACACCGTGGCGTATACTTGATGTGGGACTGACCTTGGATACAGGATTGATTAAAAAAACCAATTGAGTAATAAAGGTATGTATATATGTATACTGAGGATCAAATTTAAGCTGACAGATCCGTGTTGCCCAAAGTGGCTTTTTCAGAATCGAAAATTTGGCGAAACGGCCGCTAATCAGTCACATTTGACATTTGAAGTCGAGATCGTAAATTGAAAGCTTACAAAATAAAGCTTGTGCAAGAACTGAAGCCGACACAAGCGACGGACTCTTTTTTTATGCGATGAGACCCATTTCTGCCTCAATGGGTATGTAAAGAAGCATAATTGCCACGTTTGGGACAAAGAGCAATCTGAAGAGATCCAAGAAGTGCCATTTCATCCATCATTGAAAAAACAACGGGCAGTGGAATCATCGGTCTATATTTCTGGCGATGATTATCGCGCCTTGATAACCAACGATTTGATGCTTGAAATTGAAGCTCGTGATCTCGGCGACATTTAGGTTCAACAAGACGGCGCTACTTCCCACACAACGTATCAATCTGTGTATTTATTGAGAGAACATTTCAGTGAGCACATAATTTACGTTTTAGTCCGGTCGATTGGCCACCAAAGTTGGGTGATATCACACCCGTTTTCCGTTGGGATATACCTAAAGTCGAATGTCTATGCGGACAATCCCGCTTTGATGCAGACCTTGGAGCAAAACATCACGTGTGCCATTCGCTAGTTATCAGTTGGAATGCTTGAGCGATTCATCGAAAATTGGACTCAACGGATGGACTATCTGAGACGTACCCGCGACCAACATTCGAAAGAGATAACCATCATTGCGAAATGCCTTCAAATCAGACAATTTTTAGTTACTTTAGTTTATGTTCAAGTGTATAAATATCTGTGTGTGTTTGTGTGCTTGTATTTAATTACATGCTGTACAACACTGTCATCACTAAAGATTTATGGTGGGGGAAGTCGTAAAAAGACCACTTTTGGGCGCGTGCGCGACACAATCAATCAGCGCGACCAACAAATGACGAGCCTCAGAAAGTGGGTATGGAAACCAAGAAAAAATGCGACGAATCGCCATCAAACCGCCAACACCGCTGACATGGTGTGTAACACAACGCACGAGGTGACCACAAACGGAGCAGACTGATTGGCAACTTGTGGCTTCCTTGCGGATGCGTGGGACGACAACATGTGGTGGCGGCGATAATATGCAATAAACTGTCGCAAAGAGAGCAACAATAAGGATAAGGATTTTGCGCAGAGCAACAATTTTTAGTAAGTTTTCGTTTTTGTTAAGTATCGTTGAATAGCTGAAAAAGTAAATCAGTTTTAGAGGAAGTCTTTGCGATGAGAAATATATATTGGAGGCCTGTAAGGCTTACATATTATATAAAGAAATAATTATATAAACACAAACACCTTTCGCAACGATGACGAATTCGCATTTTTTGGATTTTTCTGCAACAAAGTTTTATTAGTTCCCTTCTGGCGTTGCGTATTAATTCGTATGGATTGCAGTGTCTTATAGCCATTTTAGTCTAGCTGTTTTAATGAACGCACCAACTTATATACAAATATACGCACATAGGCATATATCCGCTTTGGTGCTCGCCAGCTGCACAGACACACAAACCAAATCCAAGATGTGTGCATATGTACATATGTATGCATGCATTTGTGTGGTAGTGTGTGCTTATACTGCTATTTGTATGTCGATTTTGCCAGATAAGTTGACTATTAAAATCGATTTGACTGCACCTGCTCTGCATACTAATTCCCGAGAAAAAGCCCAGTTTTTAATACACTTTTCAAGCGCTGTCATTGTTTGTGTGTGTTTGTGCGGAATTAAGCTCACTAATGTGCTGGCGTACGTGCTATACTCCAATGCTGCGCGCGGTACTAAGTACAATATACTAGCATTTATGTATATATGCATAAACATGTACATATGTATATAAAAAGAAATCTGGTGAGAATGCGTTTGAGACTCGCTCTTACCGGCAAATTTGCAATGAATCACCTCATCAAATTCAGCAGCTTACTCCTCTATACACACACACAAGTGTTTGTATATGGGTGTGTGCCTTAGCAAACAGCTAGGCACAGTGTGTTGTTCAAAAGCAATTTGTGATGTAGTAAAAAAAAATATACGTTTCGCATAGATAATATAATTAACTAAAAATTAAAAAATCATATAAATATTGTCCAAAGCAACTATTTTCTATAATAAATTTTAGTTTTGTTGTTGTTGTTGTTTGAAATAACTGAAATTACTGCTGAAACATAATGAAAATCTCATCAAAATATTTGCAATACAAGTCTTTCTTAAACTTGTCTAGTTTTATATCCATATTTCAATATTTTATTTCAGCGGGTGGCAACTCTGTAAAAAAAATTTCAATTGTTATATTTTCAGCCAAAATTAAACTATTCACATTATTATAAATTGTTTATATGATTGATATATTGAATTAAAAAACTCTAACAGGTGGCAACTATCCTAAAAATATAGGCTTTAATATGAAAGTTTAAAATTTTTTTAAACTTTTAATTTTAACAACATTTTTTACATCCAAATTTTTACTTCTACTCTCTTGACTTTTTACTGTCCTAAAAATTTATTTTCAAGTTAACAAAGTAAATTTATAATAACAAAATTTTCAACAATTCAAATCTTTCTTCAGCCTGTTAAGTTTAATATCCATATTTCAATATTTTATTGCTGTAGGTGGCAACTCTATTCAATTTTTTTCAATTGTAAGATTTTCACAAAAATTTTATAAATTACTATAAATCATTTTATGATCGATATATTAAATCAAAAATTTCTAATAGGTGACAACTATGCTAAAAATATTTTTTCAACTTTAGACTACTTTCTTCAGTTTAAACAATGCAAATTTATAAATTTTTTATACTTTCATTTTTAACAAATTTTTCAGCAAAATTTTTGATTAAATCATTCTAAACATTTTATATTGCCACCAAATATCAGATAATTTTGCTTAAAATAATATTTTTTTTTTAATGAAATAGCATTAAACTGAACTTTGCTAACTCACTCAGAAATTAGGAATTGACTTTAATAACTCGAAAAGTACCCACTGTGCTTGAATTCGGACACATTTATATTTATACGCGTATGTTGATTTCTTATAAATTGCAGACAAAATACTAGTGGCCGATACATATTTCTTAACATAAGTTACGCCGGTTGAAGTTGGATTTCCCAACAACCATATAATAATTTGGTGTTAACCTCTTTGACAGGTGTTTTGTCGAGCTTCTTCCGTTTAATGCTTGTATTCTTATTTTGGGTTATCAACATTTTCTCTCAGTTTTACGATTTTAAAATAACTGCGAATTCGTGGAGGTGCTTATTAACTTTTTATTAAGACCTGTTCTATGCTATGATGAGTTCTAGTACAAAAATTCAAGATGAGTTCTTTAAACTATCCCGACGCAGATCGACCTAGATACGAGTATAAAAGTGTCATCAGAGATTTGAATAAAAAGTTCAGCAAAGTAGCAAAATGATAGATACAAATTGTTCACAGAGGGTCGAAGATGCGTTGACGACGAGCCACGTCTAGGACGGCCATCAACATCAACTGATGATCAACACGTCAATTAAATACAGGAATTGGTGCTTGAGAATCAACGACTAACAGTCAGAGATCTTACTGGTATCGTTGGAATATCGAAAATCAGAAATATCATCTTGGGCTAAGAAAACGGTTGGCTCAAATTTTTTCGAAAAGCGGCTTCGCGTTAGCGTCTATGAAACAATGCCTTCCGACTACCAGGATGACGTGAAACGTACCATTACTGACGATGAGTCTTGGATCTATGGTGAAAGGTGAGCCGTAGAATAAAAAAAGCAGTCAAAGCAGGTTAAAAATCAATGTTATATCGACAGTTTCTTCGATTATCGAGGTGTAGTGCACTCCGAATTCCTTCCGTCCGGCCAAACTGTCAAAAAGGAGTACTATTCGCGAGTGTATAACTCGTCGTTTGCGCCAGGCCGCTCTTAAAAAGAGTCCGGAATTATGGGCCGCTAACTCTTGGTTTTTGCCACACGATAATGCAACGTCGAATACTCGCACTGCATTGATTCTTCGTGAGTTTATCGCAAAATTTTCAACCAATATCGTACCGCAACCATCGTATTCGCCTGATTTAGCTCCGTGTGTCCTCTGACTATTCAGCAAACAAAAAGAACCGTTTCAGGAAAACTGTTTTGAGTCAACTGAAACGTGAAACGCTACGCGTCTTCTGGAAATTGGCTTTAACAACTTTTTCGGTTGTATTGGAGTCAAGGGGAATTACTTTAAGCGGGACGACATTTGAAAAAGAAATTAAGAATTTTAAAATTACCAACAAAATCTTAATATTTTTATATGATGGTATTATGTCAAATATGCACCGTTTTGTTCGATAACTTGATTAAGTGATTTCAAAATGCCCAAAACTGGGGCAGTGGATTTTCACAAGCTTCTTGCTTGAGGCGAATTTTTCGCATTAAGTTGTTAGTAATCTATTTGTTTCAAGATCCAGACTATAAATTGACTTTCAACTCTCGGTACCAGGTGAACGACTATCCCAATCGAACATAATTCACAGTTGACGTTGTCGCAAGTGATATCACCAATAACCACACGCTTTAGAAATAGCTCGTTTTGTTGCGATTGACCAGCAATTCGTATATTGAAATTATAACAATGAGCCTTTGTGTTAGCTCATGTGGCAATCATACATCAAGTTTTATGTGGAAGTCTTCCTCGGGTGTGTTTTAGTTTATAGAACCCGAAGTCGATCATAATTTCGAATAATGTTCACACAATTTTGAAGAAATTTTCCGATTAGACAATGGATTTTTACATAAAGCCAAATCTTCGACGTCCATTTCATGTTTTCGTATTTCATATTGACGGATAAGAGCGAATTGTTCGAATTCCTTGTGTAGTTTTCTTTTTCACTATCATTTATGGTATTTTAGTTGGTTGGATATTCATTATATTGGATATAAACCACACTATGCTTTGCTAGTTTCTTGCTAAAAATATTATAGAGTCTTTGGTTTCTTGTATGTGGAACTCATGGATAAAAATTATATTTTATGGCATTCCAGTCGGGCTTTAAATATTTATTATAATTTGGTTTTAAGAAAGCTGATTAAATTAAATGTGTTTTAAGTCGCTGACTTGCACATAAATATTTCTTGATAGTAAGAGTCTTAATCACAATACAACAGAAGTAACCACTGAAATCATATCGCATGTGTGATAAGATGAAAATGTACCACAAGATTTAAATTAAGCAACGCCATATACTTTAGTACAAAGCTTATCACAATTATGTAAGTAAACTTGTAAAGTAACCTTAAGAATGAAAAAAAAAAAAAAAAAAAGTAAGGAAGGGCTAAGTTCGGGTGTCACCGAACATTTTATACTCTCGCATGATAAAGTGATAATCGAGATTTCAGGCGTGGTTGTGAACCGATTTCACCCATATTTGGTACATGTCATCACGGTGTTAAGAAAATATTATATACCGAATTTCATTGAAATCGGTTGAGTACTKCCTGAGATATGGTTTTTGGTCCATAAGTGGGCGACGCCACGCCCATTTTAAAATTAAAAAAAAAAAAACCTGGATGCAGCTTCCTTCTGACATTTCTCCCGTAAAATTTAGTGTTTCTGACGTTTTATGTTAGTCGGTTAACGCACTTTTAGTGATTTTCAACATAACCTTTGTATGGGAGGTGGGCGTGGTTATTGTCCGACTTCTGCAATTTTTGAACTGTATATGGAAATGCCTAAAGGAAACGACTCTCTACAGTTTGGTTGACATAGCTATAGTAGTTTTCGAGATATGTACAAAAAAGTTAGTAGGGGCCGGGGCCACGCCCACTTTTCTAAAAAAATTACGTCCAAATATGCCCCTCCCTAGTGCGATCCTTTGCGCCAAATTTCATTTTAATATATTTATTTACGGCTTAGTTATGACATTTTATAGGTTTTCTTTTTCCGCCATGTGGGCGTGGCGTTGGCCGATTTTCCATCTTCGAACTTAACCTTCTTATGGAGCCAAGAAATACGTGTACCAAGTTTCATCATGATATCTCAATTTTTACTCAAGTTACAGCTTGCACGGACGGACGGACAGACGGACAGACGGACGGACGGACAGACAGACATCCGGATTTCAACTCTACTCGTCACCCTGATCACTTTGGTATATATAACCCTATATCTGACTCTTTTAGTTTGAGGACTTACAAACAATCGTTATGTGAACAAAACAATAATACTCTCTTTAGCAACTTTGTTGCGAGAGTATAAAAAATTGGCTTATCGAAATGCGCTTAATCCGCACTCAGTTGTCAGGGTAGCCACATATATATGGATATGTAGTACATACGTATGTATGTATGACATAAATGAGCTCAGAGTGGCTATATTTAAATTTACTACAAATTAGCTGAGCTGAGCTGATAAAAATACGCGCCCCAAACTGTGCAATTAAGCAGAACTTTACGCGCAAGCCAAGATTTGTTGAAAAACCAGTAGTGTAGTAAGTAGTATCTGTTTTCCTAGAAAAATATATTCATCATCCAGGGAAAATAACTTTAGAGATATATACTTACTAGTTGTTAAACAGATGACCGCTTGAATAAAACTCAACGAACGGATAGCCGAAAAAATTGATGGAGAGCGTTGTCCTTAGGCAAATTACTAAATACTTTTGATTCAATGCATCGAATTAATATATTTAACTCTAGTGACACACAAATTCACAATTGCTTCTTAAAATTATTTTGAGTACACCGTGGTGCAGTTCAAAAAGTTTAAATCTCAAAGGGTAAGGGAGGGTAAAATCGATGTCTTTCTGACCTGGTACACATTAGAAGTGAAGTTGCTTGCTTCTGGCAACACTTTCCACTGCTGCTCTGTTCCCCAAGACAGTTCTGGCCGATATGCGATACAAGGTTACCTGCCTTGATTGCTGCTTGGGTGTCTCCGAGGCTTTGGCAATGGCAAGGACCTCAGCTTGAAATATACTGTAGTGATCCGGCAACTAAAAAGTTGTCTTATGCTTAACTCTGGACAGTATATCCACGCACCAAATCTATCCCCTCCATCGAGCCAAGAGTCGTCTCGTCGATTTTGCTGCGCAGTTTTCAGCGAAGAGGTCTGGGGTTGCAGATTTAGTACTTCTTGTGCTTTTACAGAATTTCGCTGTCCAAGACGGCCCTAAGGTACTTGGTGTGGTCCTTGAGAGAGTTATGTCCCATTTATCGAAGGGAACCTCCACAGAAGAATTTTGTGCTTTCTTGTCTTGTCCTCACATCCGCTTGCGATGCCCAATTCTGGACTGTATTGAGAGCGGTGATGGTCTGTAGACACCTATCAGTTATTGAGTTGGCAATGTCGTCCGCATATGCCACCTAAGTTTCTTAGCAGTTTATTCACCACTAATTGCCATAGAACCGTAGATAGCACTCCACTTTGTGGAGTACCTCTGCAGACTTCTTTGGTCAATCTAACGTCGTCCCATTCCTGCTCTTATCCTTCTAGAAGTCAAAAGGCTTCTGATCCAACATTGTATAGCAGGATGAACACCTATTGAATGGATACTCTTCAGAATAGAATCCGTAGAAAAGTTGTTGAATGCTCCAGAAATGTGCAGGAATGCTCCAAAATCGTATTTCTTATATTCTACAGTCCTTTCGCCATTAAATACCAGTCTATGGAGTGCAGTCTCTACTGTTCTGTCTTTCGTATATGCGTGTCGCGCCTTGGACAAGCTTTTAAGAGTCGATGCGGCCCTAATGTGCCGCTCTAACTTTTTAAGCGGAAAGAAAGTTAAGCTTATAGGCATTAACTCTTTCGAGCAGGTTAGGTTGTTTCAAGCGGCTTTTGGTACAAAATGTTCGAATGTTCTTATGCAGATACATTAGACATACATATATTTATTTACAAATATTGACCGATTTGGAAAAATTAATATATCTTTACGTAACTCTGATTATTATTGCAATTTTGAGGTCAATGTACGCAATTTCGGTCACGTGACATATTGGCGTTTGATATTTAACACCCGACCACTTCACCGCCTCGCTTTTGTTGTTGCTCATCTAATTTGTTGAAAGCACGCATCGGTCAGTGCAGCCTCTGCAAGAATGTGTTTATAATTTGGCTTCGGCGCAACTTCACCTAAGTAGCTGTACCTATGTATGTATTGCCCGACGCATGTCAAACTGTCAATCGTGTTGATGTGTTGTGTAACTTTTTTGGTCGCACCGCTGACTGTCGGAAAAGGGCAGAATTGCAGCAGCACCTGCACCCGAATCCGACGGCCGAGCTGTCAGCCGAAAGTTGAAAGTGTAATAAAACTAATTATGCTCACTACATACTTATCAGCTTAAAGGAGGCCGATTCAAAAACACTTAAATATACTTGGTTGATTTTCGAACACCTTAACGCCGAAATTCAATATCTAAGACACACCTGCCTATACGAAAAAAGGCAGTATTCTTTATTGTACGCACATCTGGGCAATTTCGTATGCAAATTGCGTTGGCTGAGGTGTGTTGCGTGCCTTTCTCTGTCAGATTTAGAGCGTTTCGTTTTTCTACACAGAAAGTGTGGTTTATGAAGCGGCTACTTGGCACGAGGATTATTCAAACTTTTTATTGAAAGCTGCTTTGTTGCTTATGTGAAGAAGAAGAGTTTAATTTATGAAGTTAAAAAAAAAAACATGAGGTGTATTAAACAACCATCATTCGGATTGATCAGTCACTTAACAAGAAAAAAAAATATATTTTTTATGAAGGTCCTTATCTTGATTTTTATCCGATCTGAACAGTTTATCGGAGCTTGTAGCGTTGGCTTAGTAGTGCTTTTTGGAGAGAAAAGGGCATGGAAAAAACTTCACAGCGACATTACAAGACTAGTTCGCCTTTATGCAGACCGATAGACAGATGGCCATGGCTAAATCAATTCTACGCGCTGATCAATTATTTAGTATACAAAAGTTAAGTTTTAGTTTCCCTAAGTGTAGGTAGCGTTTATTCTTTCTCATTATAGAGATACATTGTTTTGTTATAGCTAACTGATTCTTACTGCAATCAGTCACGGTGGATATTATAGCCTGATATTATTGATGACAACTCGTAAATAAATTTTCCGCATATTCCACAGTTCTTCCATTTTTTTCTTTTGAGTAGCCGAATGAAATCTTAACTTAACTATTTTCATGATGTTTTGGTTTCTTTAAAGCCAGCTTCTCTATTGGATTGATATCCATCTGAAGATTATGCTGGACAATCTAAGGTAACCATATAGCTTTCTTGCGTCCATTGAGCACAGATTCTGTTCGTAAGTTTCGGATCATTGCCGTTCCGCAGTATCCAATCATTTTTATTTTTGCCATAGAGCATTTCAACTGACTTCAGTCAATACTGTTTACACAAATTTATTACTCACACAGTATTTAGGTTTTCTGTGAAGCGCCTGAAAGTTACAAATCCATAAGCAGAGAAGCATTCATAAACGTGCACCTCTTTGAAAAATTATTTGTAATTTTCTTGGCTATATAGTTTGTGAATATTATTGATGCTTTCCTACGTCCAATGCAATCTTTTTTCAGTGTGTGTTTTCGAAAGTATGGCAAAGTTGATATCTGAAATCTATCCCATATTGTATTTAAAGATATACCTAATCCCTTTTAAACACAATCATTTTAGCATATCTTAGATTGAACAGTGGATTCTTTTCAAAAAGGAGAACAAAAGTTTTGTCTTCACTTATTAAATATTAAAAATGTCACGTGATTCATCCTTCCATTGGAGTCAGATCATGTATTCAGACACTGTTATGAGTAAAACCCGCTCTCTCATTTTCATTGAGATAACTCACATATTAGCCGATATATGCGGTACAAAGTCAACCAGAAGTTCCTTTATCTTTATATTAGACTAAAAGAAGTATTGGTCCGATTCAATCCATTTTTAATATAGACCAGACAGACCATTGTCAAAGAAGTACTATACCTAAACTTCAATTATAATTCTCAGACATTCTACGATATTTTCGATCAAAAGTCAAATTTGGGGACTGGGGTCCAAATATTCGGTAGCTAGGGGTCTGAAGAGTTTTTGTTGGATTTAAACAATTTTCAATCAAAAGGTGGTATACACTAAAGGTATTATTCGCGCAAAGTTTAGTCCCGTTTTATTAATTGCTTCTTGATTTGTGTACTGGAAAGTGAAGGAATCAAGTGAAATTCAAAATTGGGCTATAGGTAAAGTAGGCGTGTTTATAGTCCGATTTCGCCCATTTTTCACAACATGACATAGGAATATGAAAAGAATGCCGCGTACCAAATTTTGTCGAAATCGGTCAGTCGGTGCATTCCAAGTTTCATCAAGATATCTCAATTTTTGTCAAGTTACAGCTTGCATGGACAGATGGATGGACGAACAGTCAGACAGTCACCCGGAATTCAACTTTTCTCGTCACCCTGATCATTTACATATATGTATATATCCTTATGTCTATCTCGCTTAGTTTTAGGTAATACTTGTAAGTACAACCGTTAGGTGAACAAAACTATTATACTCTATAGCAACATGTTGCTAGAAGAGTTTCGACATAAATTTCTTTATTTAGATTCGTAAATAAGCAAAAGATCTGCGCTAAGCTTCTTAGAGTTTCGTAGAAATTAATATTGAGTAAATATATTCGTAAGAGCGATGACCGTTATTGACAAACTAATATTACTGATAGTTACCGCTTTGCAAGACACAAAACGATGTAATTTAATTTCAACAACCAATTTTGCAATTTTTCAACTAAATTATTTAGTTAAAATAAAAATTGATTGGGTGCACTCACGGGAAGTGGTTTCTAACAGGCGCGTGTTGGCATGCTAAATACCAGTAAAAAGTCTATAAATACAACAACAACAAGCATAACAGCACATTACTTATACTAAATATTACACGTCTAAACAAATGCTAAATGAATAACAACAAAGCATAAAAAATACAACAAACACACGACAAAATGGTGGTGACGCTTCCGCCGTTTTAACGGGAAACTTTCAAATCACATACCAAAACACACACACAAAAAGCCGTATAAATTTCAATTACCACACAAGGCCAATCAGCAGTGTGTGTGTGTGTTTGTGTTGTGTGCTTTGCGTATTTATGCATGTTGAGGTGTGTGTGTGTGTGTGTGTTGGTTGGTTGGTTGTGGCCTGCGGCATTTCGGGTATGTGACCTGTGAACTTGATTAGCGGTTTTCGGCTAACGTTTTTGACATATTTCCCGGCGCTGCCACTGCAGTTTCGCTGCACCTCCGCGCTCCTCTCCGCCCCTAGTGACACTTCCGGTTTAACACCGCTGGCATTCCCGCTGTTTATGTCACTTATGCACACGTAGTTGCGCATGTGTGTGTGTGTGTGTGTTGGGTGTTGTTGCATTTTCCGCTTTGTTGGCTTGGCGCTGATTTAGCGCTCTGTGTGCCATTTTTCACTCTGGCTAATTCGCAAATTAATTTGTTGCAATAACAAAAACAAAGAAAAAACGAAAATTAACACATCTCCTTTGCGCCACCAAGCGCCGATGTCACTTTGTGCAGCGCAATTTAACGGGTTTTTCGCTGTGCGTGAGTTTTTGTTGTGTGTGTGTATTGCATTGTGTATTTGCTTTTGTTTGTGTGTAGCGTTGTGCAAAAACAGCCAAATTGAGCGGATATGATCCATTACAGTATTATTAATGTGCGCTGTTGTTGTTGTAAACCGCTTATTAAATATTGAAAATGTCGTACTTAATTGAAAATTGGTTGACCAACAAATGGAAGAGTTGGCTTTTCCAGCATAAACAAGTATGTAAAATTTTCATATTTTAAATGCTCACACTTAAATATATTCACATATATACATACTTACGTACATACCTTTTTAAAGTATAAAGTAATGGTTAATTGAAAAGCTAATTAGTGAAGAATTTATGTGAAATTTTCGTAGCAAACAATTTGGAATTTTTAAACAAAATTTGTCTTCTTCTTTATTGCTGGGGACACCGCTTACGAGATTATAGCCGAGTTAAAAAAGTCTCTCATCCGGTGTGGATCCCAAACACAGCGCCCAATCCTGTCGAGGAGATTTTTCGCCTTCTCACTTTAGCTCGAGTTAATCACAATTCAGTCACTTTTTTTATCTACTCTGCACCATCAGGGCAAGTTCCTTTATTAATACAAAACTAAGACTAAATACATTTTGATAATTTAGTGCTATTTATACTACTTTATTGTACTAGTTTTTATTTGCTCTCTGCTATGTTATTTGAAGATAGACACACTATCTACAGTCAATTGTTTGTCGTTACAAACAGCCCCGAGAGAATAGCGTGTAGGAGATAACACTTGTTATGTGTGATACCATTTCTATTTCACACCATATATTGGAATTGCTTATCACTATTTGTTTATGCGTGCTCGACATAAACAAGAGATGTTTTGGTTTTATTTGAGTAATGAAACGTTCCTTAACTTTCGCCTTCAAACGGATGTCTTTTGGCTACCCAGAGGACAGGGTGTCGGGGAGAAACATTAAAGAATTATTTTCTTTGCATTATTTCCATCCAATTGCCGAGCTTCATCATGAAGTTAGTAATGAAACATATGAGTTGATTTGACACAGTTTTTTGAACATATCCTTTCAACGCTTTCCGACCGTATGTTTGCTCTCAGTCACCAAAGCTTTTTTATGTTAGCACACCAAAAGTTATCATAAACTACAATTTGAATATTGGATGTTTCGGTAAAGCTGATCAATATGCATGTTCGTATTGTTTTATGAGAAAATCGTGTAAATAGTGGAGAAAAAGGTTTTTCTTGGTTTTAAACATAAGCGCAATCAATATACACTTCTTATTTAAGGAGTCAGCAACAAGAGAAAACGAGACCACTATGTCACATTTTATGTTTGTCCGTAACAACTTGTAGGTGATTTTCGTAATGAAATATTTTTAAAACATGGGGGAGACCATCATCCTTTGAGGAAAGGCTAAATGACAAATTCCACATATTGCGACACCGTGAAGATGTAAAAAGTAAAGATTGTTCCGTATGTTCAAACAGAAAAATTTTAGGCGGTAGACGCCAAACTAATTATTTTTGTGACACATGTTCCCGAAAACCAGGGCTTCATTTTGGAGGCTGCTTTCAAAGATACCCACGATGAATAACTATAAAATATAATTTTTATATAAATTTAAACATATTATTATATTACATGTATGTTAAGTTTCAAAAGGAATTAATAAATAATATTTTTCCTTCACAATATTGCATACTGTGTATTACTGTTTTTTTTAACGAAAATTAATTCCGACCAGCATGACAAACATATTTAAAATAATACTGTCACAAAGGGTTAAATAACAGTCAAATAATATTTTTGCTATTAAGTCTAAGAGTGTAAACTTCTGCCCCTTCCACCATATAGCCAAACTTCTGTCGTTAAGACAAAAGCTGTAAATGGTACCTTAAACATATTTCTAATGCAATCAAATTTATTTAGTTGCATTTTTGCAAGCTTAACATGTAGCTGACGACAGCAAACGTTATTTCACGGTTTATTTTTTCATATATTATATATATAAATTTTTGTCTAGTCTTTCCTTCATTACCCGTATTCATCAATAGTAAGATAATAAATACTATAAAGTCTAATTTTAAGCAGAAAATCTTCTTTACTGCAAGACATCTTTTTTCCCCCCTTCAGCTATTGTATCAAGGATCGCCAGTTATTACATTAAATTCTGAATACTTACATTATATTCTTTTATTTATTGAATGAAATGTCTCTTAAACAATCACAAAAAATGCATTTTTTCAGACTTGCAAACCTTGTCTCAAATATGTAGTACAAATCCTCCGAGTGAGGAGGAGTGATGGAAACCATTAGCGTGAATAATGGATGGTTCTTTACGAGCAATGAAACTGCTAAGCTAATGTAAATATTGTGCTCTTATCAAAATAATTTTCGACCAACGTTTTGAATCTTAACCTCTGTTAGAGCAGTCAGACGATCTTTGAAAACATCACAAAAAAATAATGGAGCAACAACAACAGCTTCAACCTTGTAATGGAGCAAACAGTAATAATCCAGGAGACTTAGTTTCGGGCTTATTCAGGAGTGAAACCGGAAACAAAATGTCCTAAGCATCTATCGCTTCCAGTATCAGAATGAAAACATATAAATCTCAAGTTGTTTCTGAAATTAGGCCAAAAAACTTGGACTAGTTAATAATAAGATGACACAAGCAACTGCGCGAGCTTAATATGGGGTAGGAATAGGTCTGTGAATTATAACAGAGCGAGTTGGTCTTCAGATACAAATGAACTTAATTGTCTCAGGCTGGACACTTTTCAATGCTATATCTGCATGGGATAGATATCCTTTCTCTAGATCAGTTTTTGCGGTATATATTATACATATAAAGCAGAGCTATACTTTAAGTATTCAAATGCTAGAAACAAAAGACTTAAGCAGCAAACTTGGTGCAAATGCCTTATTATAACATAGTTACATACGCACATACAAAAGGGGTTAAAGCACAAAAAAGAACGCACAGAATTAAACATGTATATAATAAGTACAAATTTTTGCATTTATTACTCTAATCAAATAGTTAATAAAAAAACGGTTAAGTAAAATACTTTAGCAAAATCTTTTTTCATGGATTTCTATGTTATTATTATTTCGAATATTCCTGTATATACATATGTATGTATTTTAAAAGTACATAGTTTAAAATAATAAAAATATATCGATTAGCTTACCATTTACTAGTCTTCAAGAGAGAAGTGATACTTTCTTGAAATAGAAGGTTTGTGAGTGGAAATAAATTCCCCATTTGCGAAATAATGGTTGTGGAAGCAATTAATTTTTTAACTATGATATCAGCACCAATTTAATTGCCTATACAAAATAAAGAAATGCCCTTTTATAAGCTCTGGGTAATTTACAAAATCAGACTTTTGACTTAAAAATGTCAATATGTCATCCCTTAACAAGCAATAAAAAATATAAGCGGAATATAATGATATTCTAAAGTTATGATTATTACATAAATTTTATCAAAGAACATAATTTATAACACGCATCTTTGGAATTCCCTAAATTGTTCTCAAGAAAGTGTCTGGAGTGGTTACATAGATGATTCACCGCTTAAACATTAGAAACTGTTTAGTCAGTGCACCGGATTTGAAATTCCGATGTCATCGGCCTCAGAATTCTAACTTAAACATTGAATACTTCAAATACAACTCACATACATGCATAAAACTAAAAAGGTAAGCAGGCGCCTGTAGAAAACCCAAGCATTGCAAGCGAAAACCTTAATCGTTTACCCCACCTAAGGTATAAGCACAATTAGCACCCGTATGCAAATGCATAATATTTGTATAATCAATCAGCATTTCTATTAAAAGTTTCAGTGCATTTTTGCAGTGTTTTTCAATGTAAGCATTTGAAAAACCCCCCAGAACCAAGCCCTGAGCGCGGGTCAAATAATTACTGCAAAATCATTTAAATTAATATTTACCCTGATATTCCCGGTATAACGACACCGACTTTTCTTTGCCTCGGTTGATCACACTTTCGCTGGAATAGCTGAGCTTTACAGTTATAAAATATTTTGTATAGATTTTATTAAAAAACTGCACAAATTGCAATTAAAGTGAAAAAAACCTGGATACTTTGCACTTGAGCACAATCGAAACATTGTCAACTGCAACTACAACTACAACAAAAACGCTAACAACTCACAACACCAACACCCACAAAAGCCGAACGTACATATGCGAGCCGCGCGACGCCTTCGTTGGCGCATACCAATCAGCTGTTCACATAACTAACCTACGTCTACAAGTGTCGGCAAAGGAACAGCAACAACAAGTGGCCGCGCAGCTGAGCTTAAACTATAAAACGTGCTATCGTCGTCGAACTGGTCAGCGCTGATGAATCATAGCGTTTGTGTGCGTCGTGTGGCCGCATCTAACACAACTGGACCGGCACCGGTGACAAGCTCGGCCGCTGAGTCAACTTGGGCCATTCAGCTGAATTGAGAGCGGGTGCCTGAGATTTGAATGTATGTAGTTCAGCGCGGGAGAGCAGCAACTGCGAGTTGCTGGCGCTTGATGAGCAGCGCAAGAGCTGCAGCTGTGCGCGAGAGCGACGCGTGCGCATCGTGAATTGTGGGTGGTGACCAATTATTCGTGGAATCGATTCTGTGTTCGTGTGTGCTAATTGCCTTAGTGCATTTTTTTATGCGATAACGGTATTCTCACGTATTTACTTTCTTATATAAATGTTATGTATGTATGTACATAGAGTTATGGACAGTTAGTTAGCTTTTCGTTAGTAACTTTTTTGGTTGTCTACTTTCGTTTTGTTGTTATTTTTCAGAAGGTATAATGAAAGCAACCAGTTTAATTACGTTTGCTAGTGAGGATTGATTTATGCGGCGTCATTGTTTGAGAGATTAAGTGAGTCTATTGTTGAATTCTGCCTTTGATTTAAGTGGATCGTTGCTTCAGAGCAAATGATGTGCCATTTAATGGACGCTATAGCAATGTAAGTCTTGTTCTTGTATATTTATTGTATGTTGTATGGTTCAAGTATAGTATATAATATACATAAGCTATTTTGGTTTAGATGTATATTTATTGAATATATTTAACATTATTTTTTGTAAGAATAAAATAAAATTTGTTACTATAAAAATTTCGACACATATTTTTTTTGTTTGTATTAGTTTAATGTTTCATTGTTTGAACACACTTTTTAGGGCTTTAAAGCATCACCGAAGTATGTATATTCTACTTTTGGTTAGTTGCATACACGTGCAGTACTTTATTGTTGTTTTAATGGGTTATAACCAGTTGTCAATTACAAAAAATATTATTTTATTTAAGTACATATCGAATGTGCATATATTTTTAAATATTCCCCGAAATTTTGAGGTTGATCTAGCCACTATTTTCTTAGATACGAGCTGTGTTCAAAAAGTATTGCGAATTTTGAATTTTCGCGGGTTACGTATATTYGAATTTCGAATTTTTTGTGGCGTTATGTTGGCACTCATGTCTCTCACTTAYGCCGACAAGCTCGGCCATTTTGAATGTTCATTTGCTTGCACGTGTTTTGGATCTTCGATTTTTACCTATTCAAAAAAATGGATCAAAGAACCTGTATCAAATTTTGTGTGAAAAACGAAACTAAGTGCGCGGATGTATTCCGAATGTTAACTGTGGCATACGGAGAAGCTACCTTGGACCGAAGCAACGTTTATCGCTGGTACAAAATGTTCTCAGAAGGCCGAGAAGATGTGACAAAAATTGGCTTTTGCGCCACGATAACGCCCCTGCTCACACATCGTTGCTTGTGCGCGACGTTTTGGTCAAAAAACAACACACTAATGATGCCGCAGGCACTGTATTCCTCAGATCTGGCCCCCTGTGACTTTTTCTTGTTCCCTAAACTGAAGAGGCCCATGAAAGGACGACGTTACGCTTCTCTTGACGAGATAAAGACGGCAACGAAGGAGGAGCTGAAGAAGAAAAAAAATTATTTTTTGAAGTGCTTCGAAGATTGGAAAAACCGTTGGCATAAGTGTATAATATCTCATGGGGATTACTTTGAAGGGGACAAAATAGATATTCATGAATAAATAAACAATTTTTGAAAAAACACAAAATTCGCGATACTTTTTGAACACATCTTGTATATGTACATGTACATACATATTTATAAGGACTTTTTAACTTACTGAAATCGGGTCCCAACATTTAAGAGCGTTTGTCTCGAAATATTCTTTTTAGAGTCGGTGAGAAAAAATTTTCTAAATGACTGGACCGACAGATTTGAAATTTTCACACGACCTTCTTATATAAATATATACATATGTATATATGATATTATTTGTAAGAAAGGAGGATGGAGCCAAGGAGCCAAGTGGAGAAGTTCACGCAAGTGAGAAAAGTTATCTTAGCGCCATTAACTTTGGAGTGGCCAGGAACGATTTTTTTTTATATGGAAGAACACAACCTCGGATAAGAGACTTCCTGCTTGATGACGACCATCACAAACGTTTAAAGGATAATGATTTAAGGGTATGAACATGGAATATCCGGTCCCTTAATTGGGTGGGTGCCGCTGCCCATCTGGTTGACGTCCTCGTAAGAGTAAATGACTTTATCGCCGTCTAAAAAGTGCGACCTCTCGGGACAAGGACTGAAACGAGTAGGTCCTTGTGGCATTTACTACATTGACTATATAAAGGAGGGCAAATTATTTGTGGCATTCGTGGTAAGAGAGAGATTCCATCGTCTAGTACTGGCATTCAACCCGGTAGATGAACTTTTAGCCTTAATTAAAGCGAAGTTCATAAACTATGTGACCAAAGATGCCTACTTTGAGCGCTTGGAGCGCACGTATGATAGCAGCCCCTGCCACGATATCAAAAGCATGCTTGGCGACTTTAACGCCAGGGTGGGCAAAGAAGGTACATATCTTTGGCACAACAATCGGGAAATTTAGCCTCCAAGGTGAAGCATCCCTAAAGTACCCCCCGAGGTCCTAACATTGACTCGGATCACAATCTTCTTGTGCAACAAAAAACGCTCGTCAATAAACACAAGGAAGGTTCGAAGTTGAGAAAGCTGCAATCCCAAGAGACAGCCGAACGATTTTCTTTTCGACTTTCAGTCCTGTTCTGTGGGAGCACTCATCAGCAACTCGGGAAACTGTTTGACGGACTACATTTAAAGCTCCTTACAGATGGTACGATGGGGAGTGCCGTGTTGCAATGAAAAGAACAGACTGCCTTACTCACAACGTTACAATCTACCACAACACCTCCCTTCCAACGACAGTCGGATGTACGAAACTGGAACGGATCCGGTCAAGAACTGTTAATTCTGCAGAATTCTGCCACTATAAGTACAACAACCACAATCCTTTAAATTCTATACATTTATATTTTTATTGTTATTTATTAGTTAAAATTTCCGACTAGTAAGCGAGGATGACCCTTTAAGATAGTATTCCACTGTCGCTATTTCAGAAAGTTGCAAAACTGAAAAAAACAATTTTTCATAAAATGGCGACTACTATAAAAAAAGGGTTGATGTTTTCACCATTTTTCCATTTCGATTTTTTTTTTTTTAATATTACACATTTCAATTTTAATTTTTTGTTTCTCCATGTGATAGAGAGATGTTTATAGGATAGAAGTGCCATATTTGAAGGAAAAACTATTCTATATAAATTCTAATATTTAGTAACAAAAATATCACAATTTAACATTTTTCAATTTTTTAAGAAGTCTTATCGGTATTTGTTGGCTTTTTTAAACTGAAAGAACAGGGCATTCTCACAAATTCATCAAACTCATCATCAAATTACTTTAAATATTCATATTTAGAAATAAACTCAACCCAAGCACATTTCACAATAATAAAAGCAATCAAAACAACATTAATCATCATAATATTGTAGCTGCAGCAGCAAACATTTTCATTTATTAGCCATAACAGTAAAATTAATAATATATACTTTACACAAATCAACACATTTTCAATTGAAAGCGCATTTGCTATTAGTCAAATATAGTAATTCTGCAAATTATTTAATTATACATCATTAGCATTCACCGCAAAATGGGCATTACGAAATATGGATTTCAAAATTCTCACTCAAATGGGGGCGAAAAGCTAAACAAATACATTTATTTATGCATTTATTCTATAAAATTAGTGTTAAGTTATGAGCATAAATCAACTAATGTACCAGTGACGAATGTATGTATGTTGGTTTGTGGATGTAAATGTGACCGCAACAACAACACCGCAAACAATGGTTTACCCAAAAAGTTACAGCATCAGAATAATGCTTAATTAACGTGCTAAAATTTACTAGCTAAATATGTTCAATATACTAATATGTATGTATGTATATATACAAATATATGCACATACATATGTACATATTGCATTGAGGTGAGCATGCACCAGCGTAAGCCAACCGCCCGTGCAATTATTACAATAAATTTGCATAAAACAACACACACACAAATGTGTTTGTTTGTATGTACATATATGTATATGCTGTCTCTTATACACATCTATATGTACATATTGCATTGAGGTGAGCATGCACCAGCGTAAGCCAACCGCCCGTGCAATTATTACAATAAATTTGCATAAAACAACACACACACAAATGTGTTTGTTTGTATGTACATATATGTATATGTGTGCTGGTGTATGTGCTTAACACTAATACGAGCATATGCTCAGCCAGGCGTGATTGGTTGCTACATACAATATTTGATTGCAAAATGCAAAATTTTGAATGAAACCTTAAAAACGCACCTTCAAACAGCGTCAACGATATATACACGCATACATACACACATGTGTATATGCCATTTGTTTAGCACAAGTAGCGTTTGCATGTAAAATCTCCAACTATATGGTAGTTGTAGTTACCATTAACCGCTAGCACCAACAGCTCCTTCGCCACCATCGCCTCTATTAGCATTGCCACCAACGGCAGACCGCAAAATGTACAGCAACAGCAACAGCAACTACAATGGCAACAACAACACTTACATACTACATATGAACGGCAATGCAAGAGCAGACGATCGAGATGATCGTGCAAGCTTTGCGGTTATTTGTCGGTATAGATTGAATTGGACACCGCAAGCTCACACACTACAGGCGTTTCCAATAAAAACAACAACAAAAACTGCTGCTGCAAAACTCATTGAATACAAAGCTGTTCACTTGTATGTACTTATATGTATAATGCATATGTATGTATGGTATATACGAGTAAGTATGTGTATGCGAGCGTTACACTAATTTTCGGGATATTTAAATGTAAGGCTCCTGGATGTTGCAGAAAAAGATGTCTTCTCATGTCGCCAAAAGCTTGATATAAAAAGGAAAAACATTAACTTCGGCTGCACAGAAACTACAATATCCTGCACAGGTGCTACGCTTCTTATAAAAATAAAGGGTATAAAGGGATCTTCATCTTACTTTTGATCGTTCAGTTTGCAGAATCCGATCAAAACAATTTCTTTACAGATTATACTGTTTGTTACCTTAGACAATAATCAATGCCAAATTTCTTGAAGATATTATCTCGTCAAATGAAAAATTTGTCCATAGAAGCGGTTGTATGTCTATTATATAGTTGTGCGATATCGCAGCTGGAAAAGAACGTGTGTAAAATTTCGTCAAGACTGTGATCAAATTGAAAGATGAATTTTTGATTCATACTTCGCGTGTTTTTCGAAATGGTAAATTTTTTTCTGAAAGTACTACCAACTTAGCGTTAGTGACATCTATGCTATGTGAGGCTCTAAAAGTGAATTCTTCGATGCGATAATGCACCACCTCATACTGCATTGGTTATTCGTGATCATTTCGCGACATTTTCAACTAATATTGTGCCGCATTCGCCCGATTTACTTTCGTGTAACTTTTGGCTATTCAGCAAATTCACATGACCCGCGCGAGGACACCGTTTTGACTCAATTGGGGATATAAAAGCTGAATTAAAGGATTCTTCTTCCCTGTGCTATGATGACTGGAAAAAAATCGTTGACATAAGTGTATTGCAGCGGGAGGGGATTACTTTAAAGGATATGAAATGGACAAAGTTCAGCTTTTAATTTGATCACACTAGTATAACCTGTTGAAAAGCTTAGAAATCCTAAGGCCGAATTAAAATAACCCTCGTATGGCAACAAAGAACCAGCAAATTCCATGTTCCATGGACCTTTTGCTTTCATTCTGGACCAAAAGGTTTCGAAATCCCACAAGTGCTGGGTGTTGACCAGGGCCGTAGATCCAGCGATCGAATGCCTGATGACACGAACATCTGCTCGTTACCATTCTATTGGGTTTCGGTTAGTCTTCCTCTTTAACGAGTTCATCGACTTTACATTTTCCACCGATTCCGTTGTGACTAGCCACCCAGACTTGTTCTTAACTTCTTTTGAGTTCGCTAATAATGATTTATAGGAGATCTGCCTTCCTAAAAAAGGCGGCATTTCATTGAATTACCTCTGCTGCTATCTTAATAGCTACCCCTTCTGCTTGAGAGACCCTACAATGGTCTGGCAGTCTGAAAAAAGAATTGATTCATGAATTTGTCAAAGCATTAGAGGTGAAAGGATATTGTTCTAATATCGTTTTTGGAAAATTTCTCTCAAATTCGACAATTCATGAAAACCAAAAATTTTATGGATTATGAGGTCTCCACGGTATGATACTCTGGAGGAGGTATCCATATTGAGGCCATAGAGTCTGTTAAAATTCGCATTCCTAAAGGATGACTGCTCCTCATGAACCTAGTAACTGAATGCCAGCTCTTGTCGCAAAGGACCAAAACTGGTTCACTCGTGGCTCATTGGCCAGATTAATCTAACCTTTAGTTTATATACCAACGCCGTACTTGTAGGCAGAGTTTGGCGTAATGAACGTTTCTACACAAATTGCAATGATTTCACTGAAAGATTCGATTTTTGGTAGTTTCTAAATTCAGTTTCAAAATTATGTAAAACGTTACTTGTCTTTTTTATTTACGAGTTTTGTTTATTTTGACTATTCTAAATGAAATGTATGCAACTTTGACCCCGAATTCATTAAACCAACTTAAGCCAAGAGTTTTTCAAATATTTGCAGTTAAAAATTTTTATTTTTAAGACTTCTTCTTACAGATATCAAATTGGTATGAGCTTGCCTACTTTTCACTACATCTTGATATCTAGATTTACGCATAAGATTCTTGCAAAGTTTAAGATACACCTCTCAAATGCTGCTGCAACCGAATATTGCACTGAAGCATGAAGCCAAACAAGTTGGCAGGGTATCGATGCCAGCAGCAAGCAAACGCATACGCGTACTTTCCAAAGGGCTCGTCTTCAATTGCATATTATTTTTCGAAGCGTCTTCGATTGCCTTATTCCTTAGTGGCGATGTGAACAGCAATCGATGCGCAAATGTATCGGCTGACTGGCGCATTGATTGACGGATCCACGTTACTTGCATACACTGTTTGTATGTATGTATGTAAGTACAAGGGCCACGCATGCGCCTCATTATGAGTATTTGCGAGTATTTATAGCCGTGTGTAATGCCAAGATATTTCCCCTACTGAAAGGCAACGCTGCAGCGGCGTGTGCATCAGCGCTCAAGTGTAAAATTGAAAAGACATGAAAAGTCTCAACTTAACAGAAGCACATCAGCAAAAAAAAAAATGATCATACAAAAGTAGAATGCAAAAAAATGCAAAGAAATTATGCAAAATATAGGACAATATCAAATTCTCGCTCGTAATTAGCTGCCACGTACCGACTCAGTTGTCAATGCGAAGCCCCAAGCTGCAGGCAGCGCGCAGCAAACGCGCATGTGCAACAGCAAGACTCGAACGACGACGAGCGTGGAGCGTTGAGTGCGGAGCGCACGCGTGCAAAAACTGTGGGCTTCCACGGCCGAAGGTGATCAATTCCCCGCCTGAGCGAGCGTACGGCCGGTAGAAGCTGCTGATCCGAAGTATGTGAGTATGTGTGCGAGTATACGATCACCTTGCGGTGTACATGTGAGCTCGAAGTTATGTGTGTGTACAGAGTCAACTTTCTAACAATTATACCCATGGCTGGAGCTAGTCTTTTTTCAGCGTTAAATACTAGTCGAACATTTTAAGCTGGAGTGCCTCGGTGTGCCTCGTGAGGGAAGAAAAGAATTTGCGCAGGTTGAGTTTCATAGCTGGAATTTGTAGAGAGTTATTTCAGAGTTCAGTCAAACTTTTTCACATTCTTCGTTACAGCTTCTCTGTTAGCGTTTTATGTATGGATGTATGCATGTAGTACTGTATGCGTCTGGGGCCTGCTCATGTGCATGTGCTTATGTCAAAAGAGTTAAGCCTAAAGTGTTTGAGCCGACATGCATTGCAACTGGGAGGTCCGACTTATCTGCGCATTGACAAGCTACTGTTATGGCGTCGTGGCGAGGTTATCTTTACAGTGCTTGATGTTGCGTGCTTGTATGCTGAAAGTGAACGTACCGAGGATAAGTGTATGACATGTTAGCGATCTTTAATCTAACGTTGATTTGAAGGGTTTACTTTTTTAAAAAAATTTGTTTCAAAATCTAAAAAATATTAGAGCTTAACATATATATTTTTATAAAGTCTGAATTTCACAGTAAATTTTTTGCCTTCAATATGTGGTAGGAAAGTCCCCGGTCTACCATAATTCCATTGAAAGTGCATACACTGATTATAGCCATACCATTTTTGCTGTACGATTGGTTCTTTGCTTCGAAATAGGCCTCATTTTCGGAGATCACCTCTTCATTTGACGAAAATTTACATCCCATAGAGCATTATTTGAGACCTGAGAACAGGAAATAGTCGGTGAGAGCCAAATCTAAAGAATACGGTGGATGTGGAAGCAATTCGAAGCTCAATTCATGGATTTTTGCTATCATTTTCACCCATTTGTGACACGGTTCGGCCATTTTTAAGCGATTTCGTCCTTCAAACCATAATCTTGCCAGCCGAATGTTGCGAGTTTTCATGTTTGGCCCGTCGTGTGCAGTCCACAACGATGACTGTGGATTAGAGCTCGAAGCGAACAGTGTCACATATCAAATAAGCAGCACGGGTTTATTACGTTTGAACATCTCCAAAAACTGCACCGAATCAAGAA
The DNA here is from genome assembly GCF_001853355.1 of Bactrocera latifrons. Taxonomy (NCBI): domain Eukaryota; kingdom Metazoa; phylum Arthropoda; class Insecta; order Diptera; family Tephritidae; genus Bactrocera; species Bactrocera latifrons. The sequence continues at coordinate 553,840 of NW_017537378.1, read as the reverse complement.
CTCATCATTGTATTTGGTCAAAAGTGAGCTCGAGCGGCACCCACTTTGCACAGAGCCTTCTCATACCCAGATATTTGTGAATTATATGATGTAGACGTCCAGTTGATATCTTTAGATTGCCCGCCATCTCGAACAACTTTATTTTACGGTCATCCGACATTGTGGACTTTTTTGATGTTTTCGTTGGTAACAACCTCTTGTGTTCACCGTCTTGGGTGCTCATTTCACTACATCTAAACTTAACAAACATACCAAGCCTTAATGTTTGATATTCCTTGCGCGGTGGCCGGAAACTCCTCATCAAGCCAAATTTTTGCTTCAACTTTTACTTCCAACTTCAAAAAGCAATATTTTATCAACAAGCAAAAAAAGTCGATGAAATTATGGAAAAGCTTGACCATGATATCGCTAAGGAACTTAACATTCATCATCAAAGGGTTTCGAACCATTTAAAAAAGGCTGGCTGAATTGCCTGTGAAAAATTTAATGAACCGAATTAACATCTGCGATTCTTTGCTGAAACGAAATGAATTCGAACAATTTCTGAAGCGAATGGTAATAGGAGATGGAAAGTGGTTCAAATACGATAATAATGTGCGAAAAAGATCATGGTCCAAGCGTGGTGAAGCTCAGCAAATGGTCGCAAAGCCAGTATTGACGCCTCGAAAGGTTATGCTGAATGTTTAATTGGTTTGGGAAGGAATCATCCACTATAAGCTGCTGGTCGAACGATTGATACTACATTTTCCTGTCAAAAACTGATGAGATTGAAGCCAACAATTAAAAAAAGGGTCAGAGCTGGTCAACAGAAAAGGCTTCGTTTTCCATTAGGACAATGATAGACCACACACATTTTTACTGACTCGGCAAAAACTGGGACAGCTTGGCTAGGAAGTTTTGGTGCATCGACCATATAGCTCTGACCTTGCACCATCGGACTACCATTTCTTTCGGTCAATGCAAAACTCCCTTAATGAAGTAAAGTTGGATTTAAGCGAAAATATTTCATGGTTTATCTTAGCCCTTGAATTAGATAGGTTACCTTATTACTCACCCTAATGTATATTGCTTTAAATTTGATGCATTACCACCCTGCATTCACTCTGCTCTGTTGTACAATAAATTTCAAACTAGATTTGTTTAAAAATTAATTTTATTTAATAATCATTACTTTGTATTTAATTTTTAATTAAACATTTTAATTTCATTTACTTACACGCTATATAATACACACACGGGTACACATGTAATATGGTATATATGTAACTATATTTAGTTAAGTAAATGTAATGCAAGTTGTACTAATATTTATGAGTAAACACTTATTATCGATTTTAAAGTAAATAACAAAATTATTGAAAATTTGTGTTATTCGTGCGTATGTATGTATGTGTGTATATGGTAAGAGTACTTATTTAAATACGATATTGTACATCAGCTCATTATGGACGATTGCATTACAATTAAAAATTGTTAAATATCAATACATATTAATTTACTTACATACATATGTACATACATGTGAGCATTGTGTATTTCAAATATTCTCTATTATACACTAACACGTATTTACATTAATATTTAAAAGTGAATAAACAAATAATCTATGCTTACTCTATATAGTCTAATAATAGAAAAATATTATATGTCCAAAAAAATAATTTTCTAGAAAATTTTCCCAAACAAATATTTATTTTTCAAAAAAATTTATTTTTCAAAAAGAGTTTTTCCAAACTTTTTTGTTGAAATAAAAATAAAAAATAATCATTAAATAACAAAGAAATATGTGTTTTAAGGAAATTATTTTTCAAAAAAAAAAAAATATTTTTCAAGGAAATTTTTTTTTTTAATTTTTTTCAAGAAAATTATTTTTCAACATTTTTGTCAAAAAATTATTTTTTAAATAATTTATTTAACAAAATATGATTCACGAAAATTTTTGTCATTAAAACTATTTTTCAAAAATACTATTTAAAAAAAAATCCAAAAAAATTACACTTACACTTATCTACAATTAAAAAAAAATATTGTATCCTTGGGTTTTTGTTTCCAAATTTCAGTTTTCAAGTCAGTTCAATGTGCAAGTATGTAAGACTTTGTGGTTGCACCACCACCGCCCGGTCAATACGGACGCCAGACGTTGCCCAAATCGCCCACATCCACGTTGCGACCGCCGCTGTGCTGCTCGCCCGTTCCTGCCGCGTCACCCTGCGGTACATCCAAATGTGTTTGTTGTTGTTGCTGCTGCACCTGCGACTGCGCGTCATGCTGTTGTTGTTGCTGTTGGAGGTTGTGTTCGCTGCTCGTGATCGCCGCTGCGCTGTTAACGTCCGCCGCTGTGACCACACCGCCGTCACCGCCGCCACTGCCACCACCCATTTGGGCATCATGTAATGCTTGCGCCGATCCTTGTGCACTCAAAGCTTCATGATCCGATGTACCAATGCCGATCTCTATGCTCGATCGGTACCCTGTGAGCGAGCTGATCAACGAGTTGTCGTGCACATGCACATGAATCTCATTCTGATTGACTGTGTGTGAGTAGAATTTCGGACAGAGCACCATGGTGGGTGCTGCTTGCCCTGGGTAACCGCCACCTTGAGCGGCACAACTGCTATAATTGTAATTGTTGTAGCCGTTGGCAAAATTATTGTATGAGGGGTAGGTGTTGTTCAAAGTTTCCAGCTCCGCTTTGCCAGCGTCGTAGTGGTTGGGGCTGCAGATGGGTGCTTGCGCATGCGGCATGTAGGTGCCAGTGGGTGCTGCCATGCCGCTATGTGGATAATCACATAAAGAGGTCATGTCCGTTAGCATACCGGGTACCGCAAGACTATGATCGGTGGTCAGTGTCGTCGGTACGCTAGGATCGTAGCCACAGTGTGGCAGATTGGAGGGCGCGCCAGCGCTCGGTGTGTGATGCGGATATTGGTAAGGGTTGTGGGTTCGATAGGGCGTATAGGCACTTGTATTGTACGACGGATAACCGGTTGTCCAATCTGCGGCGCCCATCAGTGCATTGGCTTCTAAGGAAAGTAAAAGAGAAGAAATAATTCTCATGAATTTTTTGAAAAAGCCAAATATGTACTATATTAATGAAGTAGCTTATATTTCTGGCTTGTCTTTTATAAGGGAATCCATTATCTTAGTATAACCATACATAAAATCCGAAATATTTAACTTATCTTCATTTCGAAACATGAGAGTATTTTAAATCAAACCTAGAAGTTTTTGACAACACAGAGAACGGGGTTTTCTTCTGTTCAAGTGTTTTCGGTTAATACCGAAACCAAATGTACCTCAAAAAAAAAACTGTATGTTATTCGTCTCAACGGATTTCTGAAGGGCTCACAGTGGGAGTCCACATGGGAGTCCCTCAATTCATACCTAGCAATTTTGGTATCACGAAAATACCGTCTTTTGAACTATTGAAGCTGAACGGTCTTGCTCGCCTCTCACAAGCTTTTACAGGTGATCCAAGTACAACCTTTTTCAATAGCCGTTGATTCGCCGCCGTTCGCATCAACTCGGACTGACGTATGGAACGACTTGGCACATTTTTCGTCAAGACCACACAAAACACAGCTTGTGTAAGAACTGAAACCGATCAACCTTCCAAACCGATATCGCTTCACTTTATCGGCCCTTGCAAAGTTCCAAGAAGATCCGAAGTCTTCTACCCAAATTTCGTTCAGTAATGAGTCCCATTTCTGGCTCAATGATGCCGGTGGGAACGTAACCGTCAATGGCGACCAATACCGCGTCATGATAACCGACTATAATTTAAAGCTCGTGATTTCGGCGACATTTGGTTTCAACAAGACGGTTCTTCCAACCCATCACATCAATCTCTGGATTTATTGAGAGAACACTTCGGTGAGTAGATAATTTCACGTTTTCGGCGGGCGATTGGTCACCAAGAACGTGTGATTTCACACCGTTAGACTTTTTCCTGTGGAGATATGTAAAGTCTAAAGTCTATGCGGACAATCTGACTTCGATTCAGGCCTTGGAGCAAATCGTTACGCTTGTCATTCGCCAGTTAAATGCCAGTCCGGTCAAAATGCTTGAAAGAGTCATCGAAAATTGAATTCAACGGATAGCCACCATTTAAGTGATATAATTTTCAAAAAAAAAAAAAAGTCCCAAGGATTGTTCTTTCGAATGGTAATAAACATTCCGCATTAATTTAGAATTTTCCATGTTTTTTCTTTAAGAAAGTAGGGAACCTCGAAATGGATCATTCTTTAGTATGTATTTATGTATTTTGTTTAAAACACCAAGGATTTTTCGAATAACCTTCATCTTTTGAAATTTAAAGAATTTTTAGTTAATTCCGTTGTCTTTAAATAAACTTCATGTACAATTGACATGTCAAAACATGTCACAAGCACAAAATATCACAAAGAGCGCTAATTGAAAAATAATTTCATGTTACAAGCCGCGAAACGAACAGTCACAGAAACATCTCGTATTCCCCCGCCACATACATACATATACAGTACATATCATATGCATACTTTCAGCAAGAGTACCGTTAGAGACTACACACATTATATGTCAATCATGGAAAATTGCAATATATGGAACCCCGCTGAGCGCCATCAATAAAACGTATGCAGAGACATCAAATCAACGCAGAACAAAATGTCGAGGCAACTCTCACGGAAGAAGGGTTGCCAGCGAAACGAATACGCGTCATACAGAGAGACAGCAACAACGCAAGCATAACAACAAATTTGTGTACAATTTATAACAAGAGTGAAGACATCCTGAAAGGAGTAAAAAACAGCGTAAGGAAAATTCTTCTTTAAGTATTTAGGCAAGTATTTGTACGTCAAAGGCAGCCAACGTTAAGTAAATAAATAAATAAATACTTTGATTAATTATTTAGAAAATTGAGCAGATTGAGCAGGTGTTTGCGCAAAGGTAGCGAGACCTATAATTGCTTATATAAGTGCGGTATGTGTGTGGTATTAAAGCAATAGCGGAAGCTGCCACTTACGAGTGACGCTCTTCGGGTATGTTGGTGATAATTTCTTCTGAAGTTAATAAATTAAATTCAACGAAATTAAGCGTAATTGCTGGAGTTTGGCATTGAGTTGGAAAATTTTAAATTTTCACAAGCGTCCTATTAGAGGTATGGAAGCCAGTTTATGTACATATGTACAATTTTATCTAGTATGTATTCATCCAATTTAACTTATGAAAATTGCAATACTGTTGCCATCGTAATGAAAGAACTCTACAGTACCAGCTAATATAGCAGAGCAAATGAGGGAAGTGGCCGAAGGTTCTCGTTTCGATAATAAGATATATATTTTATTTATAAGAATTTTATTTTATCTCTTTGGTCGACTGAAAACAGGTTCCGTTCCGATGATTGTTGACTAGTTTGCATGTCAAACTCATAAACCTTGTATCACCGCCAGTTATAATCGAGCACGTCCAAAGAGACTTGTTTACGTAATCTTTTTTCTGCTTTATACGGACGAGTCGAGCAAGAACGTCCTTTATACCCAAAATATCCACCAATATCCTTCGAACGGATTCCTGAGAGATGTTGAGTGTTTTCCCCTCGGCACACATTTCTGTCTTAAATTTAGCACTGATCCCTTATTTTTCGAGGGGCTTGCACAAAGGCTTGTATAAAAGTACTTAAAACGCATGAGTAGACAGATGAAGTAACTATTCTGTACATAAAAGTTGAAGTGGACCTATACTGGCTTCTTACGGTGCTTCAATTCTAAGAAATTTGCTTATATACAATCTGATCAAATTTGACCCGGACTGGTATAAATTTTATTTTTTTTTCCCCCTTGATTGATGCAACATTTTTATGTTTGTGTGAACTTTGATATCCATATCTCAATTAGTATGTGTTCGACAGTTGGTTTTCAACGAAACTGTATTGATAAAGAGCATCTCAACCGAGATTTATAACAAGTGTATGGAAAAATGGACAAAGCGATCGTAATAAAGATGTATATTCAATTGTGTGAAACTAGAGAGTTTTTAGTCAGATTGGGTCAAATTCAGTGCTGCCTAATTGAAAAGGGTCAATGTAGATGACTGTAAATCTGGTGACGGTATTTTACTTAAGCGAATAAATATATATTTCAAATGAAGCTTGATCTAAATTCATATATCATAAGTGGTGTAAAAATACACCAAGCTCGTTTACAACTAAACCACCTCACGTGACATGTACTTATAAATACATTAATATTCTTGTATGTATGTTTATATAGCAGTGAAATCGTACTGTCTCCATCTTCTCTGCACTTATCACATTTTAATGTTTCAATTAAGCGAAAATTACAATAGGCATAACACAACAACAACTATGTTATTTACAGTAATTGTAATTTAGCTAACTTGCAATATTACACTTAACCTTCCCTCACTCGCCCTCTCGCGCTCTCGTACCAAACGCCAAACTGCCGTCCTGCTGTGGATTCCACACAGAGTGCGTAGCCAGTAGCCAACCGCTGCCAACGGCACAACAACTAAATAAATTATAATGTTGCATTACAACGTTGCAACACCGGCAGGCAACAAAAGCAAATTGCTACGCTACTGTTGCCTTCAAACAAACACCGAACATATAATTTACGAGGCAGCGCCGGCCCACAACTCAAAGGCTTGCAATCGCGCAGGATTCTCTTCACATTTTTTGCTGCTTTTCACCTTACTGCTGGCAGTCTTTAGCGGGTGCGCGCAAGAACAAAGCCAATGCAATAAGAATTACGCGCCGCAAATCAAAAAAATACTACCCGCCGCTGCCCAGTGTACTCCACGCCATCGTGAATGCCGCTAAATTGTTGGCGAAGCCTGATTGTCTGCTGCTCGCCGTCGCTGTCCTTTCCATTCTTTCGACGCGCTTACCAACCGAAAGTGGCTAATAATGGTCTACCGACCGGTGCGTGCCGCCTGTATGTGTGTGTGATCCCTCTTCTGCATGGGTTAGTGCGTGAGTGTGGGGTCAGTTTTGTCATTAATTTACCCTTCAATTGACGTTTGATAATTGCAAAGGACTTGCTGTATATATATTTTTTTGTGTGTATATTTTTCTGCATACTGCTTTGTAATTTTCACTTTTTATTAGAAATATTGCATACTTCCATATGCTTGTCGAAATTTCGTTAGTGGAATCGTTTTTGAATGTTCTAAAAGGCTTACTGTGATACAGTTTTATCAAAACCACAAGCCTACGTGTGGCATAAGGCCTTCAAAAACGATCGAAGGATCGTTGAAAACATGCCTCATTCTGTACGACCATCGACTTCTTCAACTGATAAAAATTTTAAAAAAGAGAAAGATATGGTGCTTGAAAATCATCAGACAAATGTTAGAGAGATGGCAAAAGAGTTCGACATCTCTCCCGAGTCCGTTCGAATGATTTTGGTGGACATTGTAGGTATGAAATTAATTTTTGTTCAACCCGTCCTGATAAAGCTGAATTTTTTCCAAAAGAGTACCGTAAACAGGTCACTTCGGATATATTGGTTGTCAAAGAAGTCTTGCGGTATTTTCGCTAGTCGGCGCTGGGAGCGCGTAGTTCTAGTTTTATTCGTCGCATCGGGTCATGCTATACCTTTTTGGAAAGCTCATTTCACGCGCTAACACGTGCAAACATGGAGCAAAATAAAGAGAGAATACGGCATATTTTACAGTACTACTACGATAAAGGCAAAAATGCAATTCAAGGCGCCAATAAAATTTGTGCAGTTTATGGACCCTGTCTCTTATACACATCTAGATGTGTATAAGAGACAGAATTTGTGCAGTTTATGGACCCGATACAGTTTCCATTTCCACGCACAACGATGGTTTCAACGTTTTCGTTCTGGCGTAGAGGTGGTCGAAGATGCGCCACACTCCGGAAGGCCTGTCGTCGAAAATTGCGATAAAATCGCTGAATTGGTCGAAAGAGACCGGCATAGTAGCAGCCGTAGCATCGGTCAAGAGCTGATCATGAGTCATCAAAAAACATGTATGAACAATTGAAAATTCAATAAAAATACCGCAAGACTTTTTTGACAATCTAATATTTGATGGTGCGAATTCCAATCCCACAATCGTGGAGAGCATTATAACCGCCGATGAGGCACGGGTTTATGAGTTTGGCATGCAAAGAAGTCAACAATCACTGGTGCGTAAAACGTTTTCAGTTGATCGAAGAGATATAACAAAATTCGCAGAAGGAGCTACGGGCTATCCCAAAAAGTGCTTACGAAGAGTGTTTCGAGGACCGGAAAAATCGTTGGCATAAGTGTATTATATCATATGGGGATAACTTTGAAGGCGATTAAATAAATATTGATGAATTTTGAACCTAACCTGAATAGTGAAAGGCAAGAGGACACACTTTTAATCAAGCACCCTAAACGGAACAGAAGCCGGCCACGACCCCGTCGTTGTTCTTGAGTATGGTAGGTACTTGCAAAGTAAAGGGCGTCTTGACCATATATTAAATAAAAAATTAGGGAATCTGATATCGAATTTATAATTAGCATTCCCTAAAATCCTCGAGTAAGAAGTTTCGAGCCAAACCGATAAGTTTTCAAAATCTATCTAAAAAGTTGAGGTCGCCACTCAAAGTAAATTTTGCGGTTAGAAATATATAAAGTTTGGTCAAAGCGGACTCCGGATCCGAGCTCAGCGAACCCCAGAACTTATAATACACCACATTTAATGAAAGTAAGTCTTTAAAGATTTTTTTTTCGACCTGTGTATTTGATTTTTCAGTTAAAACTCAATAAATATCGTCTGGATAGCCAGTTATAGAAGGAAATGAAGAGTTGAACCACACAGCAGGGGGCTCAATGAAGAGGCAGCAGGGAATGCAGTTTCTTTAAGCCGCGCTTCACTTAACATCTCTTCAAGAGTGGCTTGACTCTAAAGGAACACCTCCCGTTGCCACGACAGTCGGGTCTTGGTAACCGGAACGAATCCGAATCTTTTAGCTGGATAAAGATTGTCAACTCGGGAGAATTCTGCCCCTACAACAAAAACAGGTACAGGGGTTGATGGCGGTCAGTCAAAAAACTTTTTGTTTCTGGTAAGAGGGAACTATTATATTGTAGGGATCATCACATGGCACCTACTTCCAAGATCCCACCTTAAGAAATGTGAGAAAAGAGAATTAGCCAATTGTAGCTATGACTATAAGTGGATGTTCTTGACTTCATACTCTAGTCGAAGCGAATGCCTTACGACAGACATTATGTTATGTTAAGCTTTTGTGCATATTTCTGATTAAAAAAAAATCTTCTCACATCTCTTCCGTTTTCCCTTGGACTACCACTTGTCGTTGAAAATATAGCAGAGACCCAATACTTATGGCGAAATTACTCCTTATAGGCTTATCAGGGATTTTAGACTCCTACATATGTATGTATGTAAGTACATATGATCTTGAGAAATTGTGATATTCGAGCTGATCATTTAAAAATAATTTTTTGTGCGTTCGTGAGAAAATTTTAAGATCTTACTAACTGTTATTAAGATATTAAAATCCTCAAACCGATAAAGACGAACGCTGAGTAAACGGATAAGACCACTTCTACATACATACATAAAATGTTCAACAAAAGAATTTGCATACTCAAACCACTTATTCTCCTTTTTGATAGCTGCGCAAAGAATGTGCATAATACAGTTATTCTCCTTATACAATTGTTTGGATTAAAAATTAAACCGGAAATCGATCATTTGTAATTTGTACCGCAAATTATCTGCCACTACAATACACACCACGGATAGGCGTAGTAATCAAGTCTTTGCCCATCAAACCATCGCTGAGAAGAGCACCGAAGATGAATGAATGAAGTGTGAAATCCAAGTGATCACTGCAAAAACCAAGTAAAGTTCTCACACTCCACAAATGATCAGCGATCGGTTCACCTAAGCGTATGTACTGTTAGCTATGTGTATGTAAATAAGACACACCATCGGTGAGAGAGCATCTTGACGGAAATGGCTTGGATTTTAGGCACTCGCCGACTGTGAATTGCAAGCTCACGCACAAAAATGCTTTTCATTTCTCTCAATCGCACTTTCTCTCTTTCTTCTTCGCTCATGGTCGTTGGCACTTCCCACCGCTGCACATCACTTTAGCTGCCATTGTCTGCACACAATGTTGCATTTTGCACCTTTGCACCCAACCCGGAGGCGGAGGAATGCCAATTCACCTGGCCAATATTAAATCGCAACTAAGAAGCATATGAGCACTTTGACTTGACATTCTGGGCCAACAATGGTAGATTTGGCCAACGGCATTGGAAAATGGCTGCGAATGGAACGGAAGTTGCCACAACGTTTGCGGTTCCACCGTACAGGCATACGTACTTACACTCATGTGCAGCACAATAGCAGTGGCCTGGTGACAGTGGTGGCGGTGGCGGTAACGGCGGTCAGATCTGCGGTTACCAACAATGGCTTACCGCAAAAATTTGTCGATTCATCGAGTCATACGTTCGGCCTTTATTGTCGGCTGTGCTCCCCGACCGTAGTTCATTTGGCTGGCTCATTGCGTTTTGTGGGCCAAGAGATTTCATTTCGCAGCGTTCCCTTTGATCGTCTCTTCCTGTGCTGAAATTGCATTCGGCTATTATGCTGACTACTTGCCGACACGCACACACACACACACATGCCTTTACCGTTTAATGGAGTAGGCAAATTATATGCAAGATTGTGGGATATTTGCTTTCGCAATTGAATTGAAAGGCTGCCAAAAAATACAAATTTAAAACGCTTCCGTTTGATTAAGAAGTTTGTGGTGAGATGAGAAAGAGAAGCGCGAGCGTTGGCAGTTGGTCAATTTGGGCAGCTGAAGTGTGGATTATGGCGAGAGGCGGAGAGGAAATGAAGAAAAGAAAAAAGTTAACAGTAATGATTTGTTGTTACTTACATGTATGTATGTATGTTACTTACATATAGTATTTATACATATATTATTGTATAAACTGTACATATGTAAAGTCTTTTCCAGGGCTAGAGCTGAGTTAAAGTTCAAATGACTGCAAGAATAGCCTTGAAGTACTAACATAACTACTAAGGATTTTTATAGTTAGGTTAGGATAAGTTAGGTTATAGCGTTGATATTGCATCAAAATTAGAAAGTTGTGGACAAACTGTTTAGATTATCTTGCCTCGCCTTCCCCCATACAGTTGAACTCCCTAGCAATCTCAGCGGTTATATTACCGCTATGACCACTTACTCTAACAATCTGGATATCAAAGTAGCTTTATGCTACTGATAAAGAGCTTAAACTCTCAGCGAGCTCAAGACCATCATAGGGATCCCAAACCTCTTTAAAGAAATCCGCACTTCGAGGCAGTTTCTTTGCCGGAAATTCATAGTAAACCCATTTTCGACCTATATCTTGTACACTTTTGGTACAATTTGCAGGAATTTTTGCCCGAATTGGAGTTTTTAAATACAAGTATTGAAAATTTGGAGAAGTAAAAGTATTTGTTACATTCAAAGCATAGGGTAACTGTGAGAGTGACACGTCGCTACGACAGAGTAAAAATAAAGATACTGTTTTTTTGTCACTCCTACGTCGCAATGTGTCGCTCTCACAGTTTGCCCAATGCTTCAACTGTGACATGTCCGTTGCTTTCTCAAAATATGTTCGGTTAAAGGAAACTATGGAATTTATTGTCTGTACACGAGGCTTGTTACAAATGTTTCTTGAAAATGGAAAAAAATCATTCAAAAAACGAACTCACGCTCGTGCTACCTTAAGCACGAAAGCCGTTACTGATTCAAACATTTGTAACTATAGTGTATATATTTGTTACTATAGCAGATAATTTAAATCAGGGACGGGCACATTTTTAGCCCACAAAGTTAGCTAGATGGGAACGAGGGCTTGATGGGGGGAATATCAGTTTACGGAGGGAAGGGCAAAAGAAGTTGCGAAAAAAATCAATTATATTCCTCCGTAACTTTATGTTCATCGCAGAATGGTTGCTTCAACATAGATAAATTGATCAGAGTCTCTTTTCCTGTTCTCTCACTTGTCAGCAGGCAGCGGACCCTGGTCTTTTTTCTGAACTGGCAACAAAACACAATCAGAGTCCCGTCAACCAGCAGTTAGTGAAAAGGGCGGGATGCCAGAAGAGCAGCACTAAAACGAACTGCCAAAATTAGTGCGTTGTTGAAGTTTTGTAAAATTAGAAGTCAGTAGTTTGTAAAATTATTTATATTGTATATATGGATGATATGGGCTTACTGGGGAACCGAGCACCCAAAAATAATATCGGTAACGCGCTATTTGTATAACTCAGTGGTAAGTGGTAATGTGGAAATGGCAAATACCCCAAATATCACTACTTTTAAGAAAGATATAAGCCAACAGATATGAGACAAATTCAAAGACTGAAGAGTATTCGAGTAATATTAATATTTTTCATTGTTATTCAAATTATTACATTGTGAGTGTACAACTCTTTATCTTTTATAATAAATTTTGTGAAATTTTTTTTCTGAATCTTTTAAAAAACAGCGAGGATCGTTTTGCCGTTGTGATTGCAGCGTTCTGGCAGCTTGAAGCTAGTATTTTAGGAGAACTTCCGATGGAAGACTCACTCACCCATCTTTCGCCTGCGCTTTGAAAAATTCCCTATGCTTACCATATATGAGTTATATAATATATATTATCGTTCAGTTTGCAGTATAAAAATCAAGAATTAATTAATAAAACACATAAAATTTTGTACTAATAATTTCTTTGAAGTATGCCACCTTATAACCAAAAATTGTCCAAATCGAATCAAAACTGTTCAAGCCAGTGAGTACCGATCCTGACAATAGTAAGTCTGTATATCAAAAATGCCAATGATTTTCGTCGGGCAGGGTATGTATGTATGTATATGTGTATATAGGTAAACTTCCATAACTCGAACGTTGAATTGGCAATAGAAGTCAAATTTTTTATAAATTTCGTTTCATAACTCGAAGTTCCTCAAACTCGAAGTCCCTCAAACTCGAAGTCCCTCAAACTCGAAGTTTGTTTGATGATTAAGCGGATTCAAATTAGCTAAGTTTAACTGTGTATATAATTGCTTGAATTCCGATCCTCTTTTTCTAAATGTATTTCCCTAGCTTGGATTCCTGATAGTTGCAAGAGTATAAAATGTTCGGTTGCACCCGAACTTAGTGCTCCCTTATATGTTTTTTTTTTTTCATTTCAAAATTGAAAACATTACTTCCATCCTATATTACAAATTTAATCACAATTATTTTTACGTAAGTAATGTAAAATGTGGTTTCTTTGTGATAAGAACTGTGTTAACTCAATATAAATATATTTTTTTTATCGCAGTTTTCTTTATCCAACATCTGCGCAACCGCATTTGGATTGATTTGTGGCTTTACGCACTTCAAAACAAATTTCATACACATGTACTTATATTTCGATCTAGCAAGATTACGCATTTCGTTCGCTCACTAAACAAAAGTCCTCACACTTCATGCAATTACTATAAAATGTTCAATATACAAGCATATAAGTATATATGTATATATATGTATGTGATATAACGGCACAATCTTCCTACAACCTTTTAAACTTATTTCTCGGAATTGTAGGCAAGTTTTTGGCTCACACGTACATATGCATGTAGGTGATGGCAAATATGTGTAACTGTGTGTATCTGGTTTGTCGAAGGTTTAATCTCTTCCTCCCAATTACCGATACTCCATTCATATTTGTTTTACATTTTCAATAAATTAACAGCTTAAGCGCCACTTTGTTGCTTTTGGCCTACCGCCGTGTACTGGTTCAATGCTTTTGGTGTGGTAGGTATACATATATACATACATAGTTATGAATTTACGCTCTACTATCGTGGTAGGCATTTCCGGACTATGAAGCGAATTTTTTTTTTGTAAATTCTCACCGATGTGTCATATGTGCCATAAGCATTTTGTGAAAAAAATCATGCCTTGATATTAAAGTAATGCTTGTTTCTGTCCGATAGGTCATATGGAAACATATACAGAAGCAGATAAACGCGGTTTTGATGACACTGTTGTTGTTGGGTTATCTCAAACTTAGAAAATATCCAAAAACATTTAATTGATTCTTGCGTAGGTGTGTCAAATCTATACACATACATACATACATACTATAAGTGAGCCATGAATTTACCATTTGTTGTATTAATTACAAAATGTATGGCTTGGAAGTAAACAACTTTGGCTATATGCAGATTGAAACTTAGAAAACCGAAGAATTGTGACTAAGAACGTTCAATTTCTTAACTTCACCGCCAAAACAAGTAAATTATGTGTCATACTAAATGTACGTCTCAAAGCCACTTGTGAATTTCAGATCTATTTTTTACAAAAACATATTTGAGAATATTCTCCGAAAATTTTATGTTAATCCAGCAAATAACTTCGAAGATATCTACATTTACTGTTATGAGCAAAAAATAGTAAAACTTTGTTCATAATTCCAATATTCCAACGATGCTAGTAAGATCTCTGACTGTTAATCGTCGATTCCCAAGCACCAATTCCTTTATTTTATTGATGTGTTGAATCTCAGTTGAACCAGGTGTCATTCACAGTCATATCGAGCCAGAAAAACAATGTTTCAATTAAAATTAAAAAGTCTTACTATTTTTTGCCCACAGTATAACAGTGAACCAAAAAAAAAATTGTGCAGGTGTATGGTTTGTCATTGAAGTGACTTTTGTAATAAGCTTTTATAAGCTTTGGATTTTCATTCAAAAGTGCGAAACATATTGTTTTATTAATTTTCATAGAATAATTGAAATTTATTTTTAAAAATATAGATTTCTCCAAAAAACAAATGATTGCAAAGTAACTCCATTTTCGAAGACCAAACAAAGGGCGTTGTACACTTTGAATAAATTGACATCTTAACACTTTTTAAATAAAATTCATTCTTTGCATGTCCATATTTGTCCCCTATCATGGTTTGAAGGATTTCATTCATAGAATGCAATAAATTTTGTGTAGGTTCATAAGGCATATTTGCATATATGTATTTCTTAAAGATTCTCATTTTACTATTTCCTTTTCGCTTTCATAACTTTGTCTCCATATAGGCCATATAAGTGTTCTATAGGATTGAGAACTGGACTCAGGTGAATTTGTGGCAGCACTTTTTTCACGTTGTATAACAACAATTCCTTAATAACTAAAGCAGAATGTTTGGTCTCGTTATTCTGAATAGAGCAGAAGCCGCCATTTAAATTACCTTCAGCTGCTGACGAAGTCAAATAATTTATTTACATGGCCTGTAGTCCACTACTTACATAACTCCTTCGATGAAAAGGAAGAAGTCGCTCGACCTTGTAATAGCGATATCGCCTCGATCTATGGACTTTTGAAAAATGCCAAGAAGATCCGATGTTTTCGAACTAAATTTTCTTCAGGCCCATTTCTGGTTAATGAGTAAACAATCAAAATTTCCGCATTTGGGACAAACCTTTGGCCTGTCGATTGGCCACCAAGATCGTGTAATATCATACCTTTAGACTTTATCCTGTGGGAATATATAAAGTCTAAAGTTTATGCGGATAATCTCGCTTCGATTCAGGCATTGAAGCAAAACATCACGCATGTCATTCGCCAGTTATCAGGCGAAACACTAGAACGAGTCATCGAAAATTGGACACAAGGGATAGACTATCTGAGACGTAGACGCGCACAACTTTAGAAAGAGATAATCTTCAAAAAATAAAGGCCAAAGTATGTTCTTTTGAATGATAGTAAGCATTCAACTTAAATTTGAAGTTTCTGTGTTTTTTTTTTTTTTCTGAAAAAAAGTAGGGAAACTCGAAATAGATCATCTTCTATAATATATAGATATGCCTCACACAGAGTCGTTCTCCATTAAATATCATAAAAAAGTCTGATCTTGCTAAAAGTTTTAAATTTATAACCACACAACCATACAAATTTTATTGGGTACTAAGTATTCTGGGGCTTCGCAGAACATTCGAAAAAATCAGTGATTCAAAGATGATTCAAAAGATTTACTGCAATGAACTCAATATACATATAGCAACATACATAAGCAATTTGAAGAAAACATAATAATTCGATCATTTCTTAATGGCCTAAAATAAGCGATGAATAATAACGGTAAAATACAACAAAGAAGGTGTAATACAATATTGAAGCAACTTACAAGGAATAATGATGAAATTAAACCACATATTTCGAAGGAACGACAGACACATTTTCTAGAAAATCTCAATTATAACGGTTAATGTGAAGCACATAAAACTCACATTTGAATTTCGAAAGGGTAATAACAACTCTATTCGAATCGAGATTGCTGCTGTCGAGCAAACAACTTCAATAAGAAAGCAAGCAAACAATGAAGCAAGTGAACTAAAAAGCGCTTGTACGCTTCAAAGTTAAGAGGAACCTATGACGAATGATAAATGACAAGTACACACAAAAATGCCTAAATGCAGGAGCTTGCGTAACAGTTCTCGTTTAAATAAGCTTGTCTTAATTTAAATTACCTGATATCTCTGCCGCATTTGGTTTATATATTTCGTTATTTATTGTCCGACTGCTATTGGGCGATGAGTGATTGGCTATTTGCTGCAGGGCATTGGTACTGGAAGACACAGCCGGCGGTTGGCGCATGGGACGACGCGGTTCGAAGTCACGCAAAGGCGTCGGGTAGGGCGAATCGTAGATGCCTACTGGGCGAAATTGAAGACCACTGGTGGGACCTAAAAGAAAAAAGTAAAGTGTATGTTTATGAATTAAAGTTTTTTTTTTTTTGTAAAATGGATAATGTATGTGTGTTTGTGTGGAAATGATGAGTGGGAATGTAGGAATGTAGGCAAATTATTGGTCACCAATTTTTGTTATTCATAAAATTTAGACACAAATTAAGTGTATGTTTTAGGTCTCGAAACGAAGATGCATAAAATTCGGTCGGTTCCTATCTAAATGTATCATAGTGGATTGTGTTTCCAGTACAGACTCAGAAAAGCTTCATAAATCGACTGATATGCACAATGGCTTTATTAACCAAAAGTTTAACCATTCTATAGAAGGTATGTATATGGAGCCTACGGGCTCTTTTTTTTACCAATTTTTGACATTACCATGTATTACCGAAAGGAACAGATTCTCTCTGACTTGCAGGTTTGAAGTCTTTGTTTCCTTTTCATTAAGAGTGCTTTCTATGTGGCTGGTTGTAAACTCAGCGCACAATCTCGCTAGGCGAATAGTAAAAAGCTATATTACATAACGAGCCGCTTGTTTCAAGACCGCCATCCGCTCGCAGCCGCACCTACATATGTTGAACAAACGCTACAATTAGACTTCAGCGAACCCTTAAACCGAATATGTCGGAGTGGCACCGCTGAAGCCTCCTCCCTTTTAGCCCTGACATTAGGCGGATTGGCTACCGCATCTTATACAAGGGTTAATCTTTACTCTTTTCAAACGTGCGCGGCGCGGACGCTAGATTAAGAATTGGGGATAGTCCTACAACTAAAACCGCTTAGCGGGAAGCATAACTATATCCCGTTAGCCGCTCCTTCAAATCCAATTTTTGATTTAATCTATCTTGGAACCGTTATTAACACCGACTATCACGTCAGACTCGAAGTCCAACTCAGGATCATACTTGCCAACAGGTGCTACTTTAGACTGCGTAGGCAATAGAAATAGAAAATAAAAGTAAGCTCTACAAGTCCCTCTTCATACCCGTCCTGCTATATGGTACGAAAGTATTAACAATAGCATCATCTGATGAGTCGGCCTTAGGACTCGTTCGAGAGAAAAGTTTTGTGGAAGATGTATGGTCCTTTGCGCATTGGCAACACCGAGTACTGCAGTCGATGGAACGATGAGCTGTACGAGATATCCGGCGACATTGACATAGTTCAGCCAATCAAGAGACAGCGACTACGCTGTCTATAGAAAACCTGGCTGTGCTTGGTATTTCAAATTGGCGTCAAATTGCGAAAAAGAAGACGAATGGCACGCTGTTCTTAACGCGGCTACAACCTCGTAAGCGGTGTCCACGCCAGTAAAGAAGAAGACTTCCTGGGTTTTTAATGTACCCCACATACCATCACCAATACATGGTATAGCGAGTAAAGTCAAATGAATTAGGCAAATTTTTCACCCAAGTTGATATATTTTAGGTACAAAGGCACATTAGGTGCAATTCTCCCTCATCTATTTATCTTATCTTAAGTTAGGTATGTGTTATTTGAAAAATATGTCCTCTGAATTTGACTAAGGTAACTCACACATCAGGGGAATATATGCGGTATAAAGTCAACCGGTAGCTCGAAGATATTTTTATTAGGTACATGGGAGCTAAGGGTGGTTTTTGACTTTCTCAAACTTGACATAAGGACATTCTGTTATCATCAGCCAATTTCATTAAGCGATCTGACAAAATAAACGCTTTTTTCGGAAAACAGTCAGTCATAGGCACTAGGGTCCACATATTCGGTATCTGATGACTTGAGGAGTAAACTATGATTCTCACACTTTTTAAAACTTTAAAACATGCGCGAGAACTAAAAATTGTGACGGAGAAAATCGGTAAAAATTGGCGCTTGACTAGTTCATATAGCTATCCTACTAATATAATAATACAATAAAATATTATACTTTTGTCGTCAACTGCAATACACAATATGGCAATTAACATACTTTCAAGGTAATCACACCAATAAGAAACGATAAAATGGCGCATTTAAAAACACGATAGCCAAACACGAGCAGGCAACGTACATATGTAAATACTGTGTACATAGTCGGTGAAGACTTACAAATGCTCTACTAAATTGCACAAACATTTTCGAGCAGAAACTTAATTTAAACGCCGAACAATAAAAAATGAATTCAGTGCAAAACCGCAAGTTTTATTATTTACTTTTTGTGTTTTTTTTTTGTTTAAGAAAACTTCACTCCTGTTGACTGCTCTTCGATTTCTGCAAAGAATGCCAAAGCCTATGTAAAGTGAAATTTTTTTGCTGACACACTGACCCAACATTACGCCGAGTAAGGCTCATATTTCCACAGGTGCATTTATATATAAAATATAGTTTTTGCAAACATATATGTATATGAATGAGTATATATTCTATACTGCAGTGCATATCCGTTACTTGAAATATATATATTAGTGTTTAGTAGTCATAAGTTAAGTAAGGGTTGGCAATGGATATATATATGTATGTATGTATAGTATATAGTGTGCATGCCTTATATACTTTTACGCTTGAAAATTTGATAAAAATCATGCATATGGTCACGCTGTGTGTGCGTGAGCCTTAAGCCCCTTCATTTAACCGATCTAATATTGAAATATTTTGACGTATACGTCACTACTACGCACACACACACATACAAAATACAATGTAATAGCACATTTATATACTTATACTCATAGCTCATTTAAGGGATTATAAAAAGTGTGCATGGAAATTGCATTGGAAATGGCAAAGCGAAAACGATCCTTTGTTGGGTAAGTTTTTTTTTACACTTTTGTTGTCGTTGTTGCTGCTTTGCAATTCCTGCTTGCGTAAATGCTAATTATGCCCTTGTTTTATGCGGTTTTCCGCATTTTTACTTTTCCAGTGCCAGTGTGTATGTGTATTGGCGTGCATGTGTTGGTGTGTGTGCGTGTGGGCAATTTGTAGGTGCAAAGAAAAAACCGTTTGTGTGACCACATGGTTGGCATGCCAAATGTTTTCCAAACAATCAATAATAAGGTGCCAGCGCCTGGACTCAGCTGGATACGGATACGCAACGACGTTGGCTCTTTGAGTAGATAATAATTGTTTACCGTAAATATACTTGACTTGATGCGCTCAAGTGGGAAAAAGTGAGATTTTTTGTGGCTTTTGCCGCACACTTTTTCCCTTTGATATTTCTGTCTTTTGCGAATTGTGAAGGTTTCTTTAATTTTTTTTTTTTTTTTTTTTTTTTTGTTTTTTTTTTTTTTTTTTATTTTTTTTTTTTTTTTTTTTTTTTTTTTTTTTTTTTTGTTTACAATATTTTTGTAATGACGTTGTATATAAATATATACTATATATATAAGTCATACGAGGATAACAATACGTGCGTCAAATATGGATGAGTGGCTTGGGTGAGGTTTTTACAAGCAAATATCTAATAATATGACAAAAAACAATAGCTTTATGTAAATAAGCGGAAATAGAAAAATGTATTGAAGAAATATTGAATGTTCATGAAATATGGTAG
This sequence comes from Bactrocera latifrons, assembly GCF_001853355.1. Classification (NCBI taxonomy): domain Eukaryota; kingdom Metazoa; phylum Arthropoda; class Insecta; order Diptera; family Tephritidae; genus Bactrocera; species Bactrocera latifrons. Next base: position 533,595 of record NW_017537378.1, on the reverse strand, counting down.
TTATATAGAATGGCCTTTATTCAGAGGAATCCTTCAACTCTTAGAAAACATTTACGCAAATAAATTAACACATTCCGATCTAAGCAGAGCAAGTTGCCTATGCCTATCTCATCGGCATTGCAGTTGCCAGCATATCTCCCGTGACCAAGCACTCAAAAGACTGTGATGACGACGTAGCTTGATTCTGTTTCTAGTGAGAATAGGCACTACTTGACTAAATTTATGCGAAAAGTTGGCGAGCTCAGTATTATCGCTGTCGGAGTGAATTTTCACTTCCCTAAAAGAAGCTGCGTTTCGTAGCAGTACGTTTATCGGCACCTCGCCAGAAAAGCTCATTACAAAACACTTCCCTCCAAAATTCCCTTCCAGCTGTGACTCATCTTGGAAAACGTCTCTCTTCCAAGTCTTTCTCCCCATCCACAAAGCCCTTGTCGGTATGTGAGCAGAGAAAAAGTCGCCATATGTGGCCTCTGCAACGCAGTGATCCAAGGAGGAAAGAATTTCGGCATGTTCTTGTTCGGACCCCTGTTGGTGTATTCCGTATAGCACCGAAGGTAGCGATGAGAGATGCTCTTTGAAGTCGCTCAAGCTTTTTAGCAAACTTAGCTTTTTCGAGCACCCTTTTCTAGACGAATACAGCATATACTACGTTTTCGTAGAACTAAAAAACTCATTTGGGAGGAATCCTTACTTTTCCCTATAGACCCTCCACAGCAGGCAGTTAATGTCTTCTTTACTTTCTCCTCCATGAAAACTTTCTATCAAGGATATACCTTAGATATTCCACCGTATCAACAGATTGAAGATGTGAACCCCTGAAAGAGGGGAAGGCACTTTTGGAACCTTACAGCTAATAGCGCTCCATTTCAGGTATACTAATGTTGACAGTTTAGCTTCTTCTATTCGCATAGCGTAGACATTGATTCAATTTTGCAATACCAGAACGCATGCAGAGACATATAATAGGTTGTCAAAAAAGTCTTGCGGTAGTTTTATTGAATTTTCAATTGTTCATAAACTTTTTTTTTGATGACTCCGGCCGGTCTCTTTCGACCAATTCAGCGCTTTTATCGCAATTTTCGACGACAGTCCTGCCGGAGCGTGGCGCATCTTCGACCACCTCTACACCAGAACGAAAACGTTGAAACCATCGTTTTGCGGTGGAAATGGAAACTGTATCGGGTCCATAAACTGCACAAATTTTATTGGCGGCTTGAGATGCATTTTTGCCTTTATCGTAGTAGTACTGTAAAATATGCCGTATTTTCTCTTTATTTTGCTCCATGTTTGCGACGTTATAACTCACGAACGACTTAAAAGAAACGACAATCAATCAAACACGTGAGCTTTCCAAAAAGATATAGCATGACTCGATGCAATGAATAAAACTAGAACTACGAGCTCTCAGTGCCAACTAGTGAAAATATCGCAAGACTTTTTTGACAACCTTTGCTTATTTGGAACAATAATCTATACTTCCAATAGGACTTCTACATTTGCCTTAAAGAGCTACTACATCTATCAATAATCTCCCATTCCAATAAAGCTGTCTTATAATTCGGAAAAACGAATTTAGTGTCTTTAGACTTATCCAAGTCTTCAACGTCAATGAACAGTTGATCAATTCTTAGTATATGTATATATGGGAACTTTTCAATGTGCTATTAGTACACTACACCTATAAGTACATCATCCTACGAGTATTCTATAAAATTGAAATGTATGAACAGTTTTTCTCAACATTCCTAGAAATTAAATCCAAAACTGCTATGCTTCAGGTCACATACTCGAACTGTTCTTTGTATTGACTTCTTAAATGCTTCTCCTATTCTTATATTATACCCTCAATGAGTTTTTTAACTTGCCCTATCCACTGAGCTGAATTGATATGGATGGATTGTTGTTGATCTGATGAAACTCTCACCATTATTCATTAAGGGATCATCACAATCGCTCTGCTCTGGCGTTGCGGTTGTTCGTAGGTATTTTACGGCCTGTGATTGTGAGTCCAGTATTTGCAACTTGTATAAAGCATGTTTGGAACTATGTGGAGTAGTAGTAGTTTTGGTAGTGGTAGTAGTAGTAGTAGTAGTAGTAGTGATAGAGAAGGAAGAATATCTACGTGTCATTTGTGCCTTTCTAGTCGCCACCAAACGCCCGCCACGGCCAGCAACATCGAACTTACTTGTCTTGGAGCGCGGTTCACGCGGACCATCAACGGTGACTTTTATAGCTTTGGCATAGGTGGCCACCTGTATTGGACTCGTATGTACGGTGATGGTAAGCGTAAAGCTTTTACCTGAAAATATACAAAAACAAAAACAACAAACATATATAAATTTGTGTCGAAATAAAGTTTAGGCTTATTCAATTAAAGTGGCTTAAAGGGGCTTTGAAAGAAAAAACAACAACATACAATGTTAAAATATCTGACGCCGTTGCGTTCCGAAAGCACAATGCGAACGTAAATCTTCGACAATGTGGCAATATGTCAATCGTGTGACATGCAAATGGATTTAGCAGCTGAGCAGCGATGTTAAGACTACAGCAAGCTGCAACTGGCTGCCGCATGCACGAGTACGTGGCGATTCGACTGGCTTTAACGACCGCCAATCGGCAGTCGGTGCCTTTGTTGAGCAACACCAACATCCTGAAGGAATAACGCGACGCCCCGCCCCGCACCGCCTCGCACTTTTGTGATGGGTAAATTAATTTAAAGTGATCATAACACGCGCCGTAACAGCTGGCGGCATTGCTTGAAGCTGCAAAGTGGAGCATTTAATTGCCGAAAAGAAGCTCGCAGAGGGTGTGAAATGATTTTAAGGACTTTTTAGCGTGATTGGCAATGTTTTTGACAGCAACTAAATGGGAAAATGATGAATTATGGGTGAGAAAATTGTGCATACAAAGTTCGACGTTACTGGGTCAACAAGCGTCAGTGGCATGTTCATGTGCAAAGGTGTTGAAGGGTCTCAAATGTATGTACGTGTTAACGGTAATATTAATGTATTTTATTGTTTTAGAAATTTCTTGAAAAAATTTTGTACCCAAATTTTTACGAACTTTGACCTTAATTTTGTTTTCAGCTTGAAATAAATGGCTGACCACTCGATTGGACGGATCTCCAACAAGCGCTGTTAACAATTTAATGCATTTACTAGCTACTTAACCAAAGTCTTAAGGGTTGATGAGAGTAAAAAAAAAAAAAACAACGATCCCCAGAATCTTTGTCGATCGTGGAGAGTTTTTTGACAATGGCAAGCCGAGGATTCGCAATGCAGTCGCTTTTTGTATCAAAATATCCATATAAACTTTTCATACTCATAAATAACATATATTTATTTATTTTACTTTAACCATTGGCGATTCATTTTGAAAAATTTTGAATTTTTTTGATACCGCAGCCAATCTCCATGAGGATATCTGACAACATACGAGGTGATGAGGAAGATTATTTTGCTTAAAACTACTTTAAACCCAAAAACCAAAAAAATTATGCATCGGTAGAGAAATATAGGCATTGATCGAAGGTCTAATCAAATTTTTTTTTTTTTTTTTTTGCAAAATTGTGATAAAAAAAGTACACGGGAATTGGAAATAAAACGCCAAATATTTTATTATTCATCAACACTTATTTTGTCGCCTTCAAAGTAATCGCCACCAGATACAATATAATACCCTTGTGTCAACGATTTTTTCAGTGCTTGCATCACTTTTCTTAAGCACTTTCTGGGATGGCCTTCAGCTCCTTCAGCGAATTTTGTTTTATCTCTTCAATCTGCTAAAAACGGGTTCCACGCAGCACCAATTTCAGTTTGGGGAACAAGAAAAAATCACACCGCGCCAAATCTGCGGAATACGCCAGTTGATTGATTTTATTCATTGCGTTTTTGGCTTTAAATTCGGTCACAATCGTGGCTTGATGTGTGGCATGAATTGTTCTTCCACAATTCCGGCTCTTTTCGACAGATGTTCTCTCGTAAATGCCTCAATACGGCCAAATAGAACTCTTTATTGAACGTCTGTCCCTCCCGAATAAATTCATGATGCAGCAATTCACGAATATCGAACAAACAATGAGCATCACCTTGATTTTTGAGCGTATTTGGCTCGTTTTTTTCTTGTCCTCTCTCTAACACTTCCCTGATGATTTTCAATCATCAATATTTTCACCAGTTAAAGATGTCGAAGGCCGTCCAGAACCAGGCATGCCTTCAATGATCCCTCGACCGTCTTTAAAGACTTTATACCATTCGCAGGCCTATGTTTTCGATAAAACTGATTCAACGTAAGCCTTTTTCAACATTCGCGATGTTTCCGCACCCGAATTCTGATTAGAAGTCTAAAATTTTAGACAATTTGTTGTTCGATATTTTTATCCATCGTAAAAATCGCAACGCAGTACTGAGATGTACCAACTTAAGCTCTAAACAAACTGGTTAACAGATCGAGCCTATATTTGGCATAGTAATTAAGGACAGTCTTATCAACAAAGCAAAATACATTTTTTTGAAATATCATTTCCACGGGCAATTTTATTAAAATTCCCGGGTACTTTTTTGTCACAATGTAAGTACATTCGATAAATAAGCACAAAAAAACTATCGATTCAATTTTCTTTCTCAGAAAATATTTCCAAAGCAACAGAAATCCAGTAGTTAAGCCAATCTTTTTTTCAAATTAAAACTCCCGCATTTAATACCTAAGAGGCAGTAAACAAAGCAACTAATTGCATGGAGCAAGCCAAATTACCAACGAAGCATTATTGAGGCATTTTAACGAGCACAATAAAGTTATTTACTACGCACATTTGCAACTGGCACGGGTCCATTCTAATAGCCCAAACATTTTCGAAGCTATCAACGGTAACATTTGAAAGCGTGTGTGGACGAGTCGATTGATGAAGTAAAAGCAAATAACGCCGAATCGCGTTTGAAAGTGCAATTAATAAAAATTATAGGTAAATAAATCAAGCTCGCTACATGCAGACATATGTACATACATAGGTGTAATACATACAAGATGTAGTAGGCGCATAGAGCCACTACAATGTCTCGAACATAAGAAAAATTGGAAAAGCGAAAAGAATTATTTTCAAAATTCGTAGCATTGTCCTAACAATGAAAATATTATTATGATGAACTTACAAGCTTACATACATAGATATGTATATAGATCATGTACAATATATGTATGCTCCAAATTGTGTGTGTCTGATACCCATTTGCTTGCGATATTCATCAAAACAAAACAAAAGCGAAGATCAATGCTTACGCAGACTTTGGAATAGAGACAACAAAAAATCATTCCAGAAAGTTAATAATCTAAATTAGTCATTCAGCGCCGACGCCGCCAACCATCATCAATGGTGCATTGTAGCAGTGAAGCAATTCAGCGCTCTCAGAGCCGAATAATAAAGGAGCGTGCGAGCGGAAAATAAAACAAAGGAGGTAAAGTATTTATGTATATAGAGCATATGTATGCATGTGTGTAACTACATATAAGTATATGAAATACTCGTATGCCCATCAAATGTGGAGTTAAAAATCAGTTCAGCAGATAAATCAGTGCGTCGACACCACTTTACAACTTCACCTTGTTGTTGTTGCACATTTTGTTTCATGTCATAGGGCAAGGTTGATTATCGCTTTTCAGTTTTGGCTTTTTGGTGGGGTGTTTGCCTTTTGAGTTTTATTTAGTTGTCGCAGCTCAAAGCCGCTTATTGATGACGCGTGTCAGCAGGCTCTCAAGCGCTCATTATAAGTGTAAGTACCGGCTATCAAAAAACAAAAACAAAACAGACAATGATACGCACACTTATCGCAACTATGCTTTCTTCTGCTTGAAAAGAGAGTTTCTGCAATCTATACACAAGTCAAGTTGAGCTGAGTGCAAACAAATTGAATTCATTAATCTTGTTAAGTTTTCGGTATTTCAAGCAGCGCTCAAAAACTCATTCACACAGCTAGACGCATACATACATATAAATATATATTTTATGTACTAGAGTGTGTGCATGTTAACTCGCTGCTTTGCTTGGTGACGAGTTGATGAAAGTATGCAGCCGCTAATGAGGACTTTGAGCATATTAGTCAAATATTTGACAAAATGATATTTCAGCAAAAGGATTAAGATTATCAAACAAATTGCGAAAGCAAAACATATTTTCTTTACAGACTGGCAGTGAAATTTACTGCAGAGAATCGAAAATTATTTTACTTAATATGAACGTCATTGGATAAAGTTTGGTGACATCAAAAGAGTAATAACCAGCGTTGCAAAATATAATACTATTGAATTTCTAAAAAAATAATATAAAAATTAAAAAAAAATAATATAAAAATTTTAAAAATTATTAAAAATATATTTATATAATTTTTTTTTATCATAATTCCGAAAATTCTTAATTTTCAAATTTCAAAAACCAAGCACCGCATTGAAAAATTGAAAACCAATTTTAATTCCAAAAGTAAATTAAAAATTTTAATCCCACATACCGGTTTGAAAAATAAAAAGTGTTAAATCCAAGTTTATAACGATTTTCAATAGACACGCTACAAAAGTAGACCGATAGCGACAGCAAATGACGCCATACTTTACCCGCTCTTTTGATACTTCTCTTCAGTAAAGCTTGCCATTTCATCATGGGAAGATATACGCTCCAACAACGAGTCGAAATTATTAAAATTTCCTACCGAAATTCGGAGTCAGTGGCCTCAACTTTAAGAACACTATGTCCAATTTATGGTCGTCATAATCGTCCTGCGAGATCAACAATGGAGCGCTGAGTGGAAAAATTTTAATCCCCAGGCAGAGTACAAAAGACAAAGAAGTGCCCGTAGTGTCGAGAATATTGCTGCCGCTAACACATCAATTGAGGAAGACCCAAATGAGTCTCTCACACGTCGTTCTCAAGCGTTGGGCATCTCTGTGACCTCGTTAGGGCGAATTTTGAAAAAAGATATTGGCCTACATCCTTACAAGTTCAAATGGACGCAAGAACTGAAGCCGCTTGACCACCCGAATCGTCGTATTTTCATGAATTAAACTGAGCAACAACTTGAAAATGTTCCGGATTTTCATCGAAAGATCATCTTCAGCGATGAGGCTCATTTCTGACTAAATGGCGTAATCGATAAGCAAAATATGCGTTACTGGTCAGGCAGCAATCCACACGTACTCCATGAGTCACCATTGCATCCCGACGACGTCACACAACCGGCACGTTACTGCTACCGCTCAATGACAACCGAATATTTTTGGCCCGAATTAGATGATATGGACTTGGACAATATGTGGTTTCAACAGGTCGGCATCACAAGCCGCACAGAGAACGTTACAATCGATTTTTGAAAACCAAGTTTGGTGAATATAATATCTTACCAAATGCCCTGTCAGTTGGCCGCCACAGCCGCGCGATTTGACGCCTTTGGACTATTTCCTTTGGGACTACGTTAGGTCTATGGTCTATGCCAACAAGCCAGCGAATATCGAGTGTGAAATTGAGTTCAGCGTGCCTATGGGGACATGGCATCGAATATTCTTTCACAGGAATAAAGAATTTCATTGACATCCTACACTGTTTTTGTTTCATTTAAGAAAATTTCTGTAGCGCTCTTAATTCCCCGTTCATTAAACACTCTTTGATTTATTTATATTACTTTGAATTACAAGTTTTTATTCTGCTAATAATATTATTATAAATATAATAGAATATATTTGTGGTTAGTTCTTCAGTTCAGCTTTTGATCTGAAATTTTGCATACGTCTTTTTCTCACCACAAAATTGATCTTTTGTCGAAACCGCCGACCTTTGACCTCTGTAGCCTATACATAGCTGCCATACAGACTGCACGATCGGAAACAAGTTCTTCTCTGAAAAACATTTTTATTAGACAAGATATCCTGATTAAATTTGACATAGGTTATAATCCAAGGCATTTCTATAAAATCCGAAGAAATTTTGCAGATCGGACAAACATATCATATAGCTACCATACAAACTGATAGGTCAAACTCAAGTCGTTGAATGAAAAATGTGTTTCAAATGTGATCTCCTCGATTTTTCGCATATATTATTTTCTCAGGTATTGCTAACATATCCAAAAATATCGCTCAGATCGAACAATAGCATATGGCACCTATAAACAGACGTTTAAAATCAAAATAACATTTTTTATACACTTTTAAGCCATAAAAATGCACCCGCGAAGGGCATTATAAGGGAAATTGACGTTTTTTTCCTTTTGTTGTTTTAATATCTAATCGACCGGGCTTCGAGACTGTAACCCTTTGCTTTCGACGCCTGCCTTTCAGACAATATTATAAATTACCCAACTGAGTAGTCAAATTGGCATCGTTAGTGGTGGTTTTGAATAAGCTTTTTTCATTGCAGTTTAAACGCTAAATTTCTCGAAATAAGCAAAATGACATTTGATGTGACTTGTGCTGGCGCTCAAGCGGCTGTCAGAAACACCAGCTGACCAGCGCCGGATTCTGTAACAAGTGACCAATGACAAAATGGTAATTTGTTGCGCGCATTCACACACTTTCCCCCAGCACTGGTGATTGGTACAAAAAAAAAATATTGGAGTAAATTAAAAAATCTTATTTAGTCGCAGTCCTTGCAGCGACATTATTATGCTCGTAATTATTGTTTTCGCTGTCGCGCATGATTAAATGTCAGTCCAATCAAAGGCAGCGGCGACCGTCACAACCGACATTTAAATAGTCACCAACAGACAGCAATAAGATTGCTTTGCTTTTTGCGTAGTTACATTTCTATGTGTTTACGTACATATGTATGCATAAACGTAAGTTTGCTGCTCTTTGCAGCGTTAACTATGCAGTGTATTAGTTAAGTATTTATTTGGCTGTACTTGTGTAAATAGTATGTGCAAAGCTGTGAATAAATCTGAAATTAAAAATGGAGTTATGGAAACGATATTTCGCGATAGCGCACACCTAGTGTGAAATTTCGAAAAAAAATCAAATTATTTATACTTGCATTTATGGATAGGTTATACCTGCAAACAGCAAACTAAATTCACATATTTTTTTTCTTTTTACAGACGTCAAAAGTGTAGTATTCAATATTCAATATCGCCTCGATTTATGGGCTCTTGAACAGATACGACGTTCTGCGGTGAGACCTTTTTCTGGCTCAATGAGTATGTAAACAAGCAAAATTGCCGCATTGGGTCGAAGAGCAACCTGAAAAGTTTCTAAGAGCTATCATCGAGAAAAAACAAGAGTTTGGTGTGTCATCGGACATCACACATCATAGAATCATGGGACCATATTTCTTCAAAAATGATGAGAAGGTAACCGTCAATGACACCCGTTATCGTGCCATGATAACCGACTATTTGATGTTTAAAATTGAAGCTCGTGATCTCCGCGAAATTTGGTTTCAACAAGACGGAGCCACTTCCCACACTTTGGGGAGCATATGAATTCACGTTTTGGGGCGGTCGATTGATCACCAAGATCGTTTGATATCGCGCCGTTAGACATTTTCCTGTGGTTATGTATAAAGTGTAAAGTTTATTCAAACAATCCCGCTTCGATTTAGGCGAAACATCACGTGTGTCATTCGCTAGTTACCAGACGAGATACGCGAATGAGTCATCGAAAATTGGATTCAGCGGATGGACCATCTGAGACTTAGCTGCGGTCAACATTTGAAAAAGATAAACTTCAAAAAATAATTTCCAAAAAAACTCGTTCTATTGATAATAAACATTCACCGTCAAAGAAGAAGTTTCTGTGATTTTTCTTTATAAAATATACATACTTAGTCTCCATACAATTTCTACCAGTTTCTTGATCCGATCAAAGATCGAATTTTACCATACTGAAAACCTACCAAAATTTAGGTTTTTTTAAACGCCGCCATTTTGTAAATTTTTATTTCCTCGACTGTGGGTAGGTAGATAGGAGTACTGCCCTCACTGGCTCAAGTGTCGCAGGTGTACTATGGTAGGACCTTATAATCTTGCTATCCCGTTTCATTACTCATTCTCTAGACCTAGTACTTCCACATGGAAGATGCTGGCTGCTTTTGGTACACGAATAAGAAATGTCGAGATCATTTTAGTATTATCTTGCCCGACTCCGCAGTCTATTTCGGACCTGTTTGTATAGATAGAGGTAGTAACCTCCTCCTCACGTTTTAGAGGCTATCCTCAATCGAAAATGACTATTGTAATCTAACCTTGGAAGGATATAGTCTGATTTACTTAAGTTGAGCTGGATCAAGGCGGCGCTATATCTATCCTCTTTCTAGCTCCAACCTCCTAATACACTTCGAGCATAAGAATGGACACGATCTTCTTGTAGAGATTTAAGAGAAGACCGGAAGATTGAAGGGCACTTTTTAGCGCCGTTAGAGATTTTCTATAACTTGAAAAATATTTAAATTTATTCTTAAAACAAGGTGTATATATCTTAAGCTTGCACTCGCTTAAATTATAAATAAATAAATGCAGTTGAAGTCATAGTTCTTATACTTCCATATGCATGCACCTAATTATATTTTTCATATTATTCAATTTATGCTTTCAAGAAAAAGTTCTTCAAAACATTTAAATAAAAGAAATATTAATTTTAAACATGTTTTCGTTAATAAAAAAATTGTAAATATTTTTTTTATTTTGAACTTTGCTTATATGCACATATGTACAAATCAACATCAGGTCTTATATACTGAAATTTTCAGTTATGCCAATCGCACCAATACAATTTTAGTTTTATTTTTTTTTATAATTATAATGATTTTTTTCATTTTATTATCGATGTGATTAAGTAAACGACACCATTTTTATCCGTTTTTTATGAGTTTTCTTTGTTATCGTACTTAAACATACATACTTTCATTGCTTTCGAGTGTTTCTGTTCGTTATCTCAATCCTAGAAATGTTAAGCCGCTAACCACAAATAACACAACTCTCAAAATTCCACAATTTGATAAAGTAAAATAATGAAATTAGCAACACTCAAAGGAATTTTTAACAACTTTACTAAGTCTCTTGACTCCACGATATTAAAAAACGGCATGATCTTAACTGCTACAAGGCCAGAGGAAATTTTTAAATCATCGAAATTTATACTTTCAAGGAAGCTTTTTAGCAACAAAGTTGGATTTACAAAAAAAAATTGTTTCTAGAATTCCAATTTTGAATTTCGCTGAGGTTGTGTTCTTTAAGCGTATAATTAGTAATATTTACATATATGAGTGTGCGTATACATATGTACATATATGTACATATTAGTATTTTAAAAAAACTAAGATTTCTTTTTTTATTATATTTCTCACTCATATTTCCCTTGCGGATTATTCTTATTACCTTACGCGATGGTAATTATAATTTTTTACCAATTTTTTTTTGCAGGAAGGAGTTAATGAATTAAGAGTTGTCCGCATTGTTTACCGTATCTATAATCTATTTAAGGGGTTACATGAGTTTACGGGCTTCAAAATCGATTTTTTTTATTGTTTTATTAAATCTTACAACATCTCTAGAATATTGTCCTAAGCTTTCAAGTTGATCCGAGTAATAGTTTCGGAGATGCAGTCTTGAGAACTTGTGCGCTCGAGGCTAGCTAGGCTAAGTGTATCGTCTTTGAACGCGTTTTTCTTTAAACTGTGTTTTTGAAGTCGGTTGGCAAAATTTTTCGAGAATTACTCAACCGATCTTCATGCAATTTCAAATAGGTCTTTGAGAAAAACTTTTTAAAACTTGGATGAAGCATTTTCGATTGCAACTATTTGGAAAAAAAACGTTTCCTTCGTCCGAGTTCTAAGTTAAGGTTTTAACTAAAATGTGTAATTTTTCACTTTAGATGTTGCTGTAAGGAGTTATCCTGCCAATGCGAGCGCATCTTTTTTCCGAGGAATCACCGGAAATAGCGTAGCAATGGCCGAAAATTTCAGAGTTTCTTTGTTAATAATGCATGTTTAAAACAATAAACAATTCTAATAAAATATTTCATATTTTGTATGAGAAAAAAACTGTTTAAGAAGGCTGTTTTTGAGACGAGGAAACCTATGTAATCCCTTAAGTTCTTTTCTATATGAAATAATAAGGTTAAGTCTAATTGTAAGTCTAATTTTTAGACTTTGAGCTTTTGAATTTACGCCAGCTCAAGGTTCAGAATAGAGTTATGATTTCTGGGGGGGTTTGTGAATTGGGCTGTAAAACACTCGCGGTTTGCTTCACTAAAAGGAAGCGTTTGAAGTTATGAGAACTGTGCGCTACAGCGTTTACCAATGACTTGTTTTTGACAGCTCGTGGCGGTTTGTTTACAAACTTTTGTCAAAATTTTGTCACTATGTTCGGTGAGCTTTGCCATTTTATCTTGTCACGTTTCGCTTGGAAATTGTCTAAGATTTTAACGCAAAATTCATGTTTTCCGGTGACAACTATTAGAGCTCTTCGCGCTAAACATGGTTTTCTCAAATGAGGTCTTTTAGAGAATCCATTTTGATCAAATGTGAGTGTTTTCTTTCTCTTTAGCACCACAACGTTCTTATTGGTAGAGCGTTTATATACTTTTTTGTAGTAATATTAAGTAACGTTGGAAGAAACAAATAAACGCACTTAGCTCGAAGTATTATGGCCAGTTTGTGAAAGTCTCACGTAGACCCACAACTTTAGAGATGACATCACAATATGGAAGGTTTCTGAAAAACCGCTCACTAGGGTTCTAGTGGTTTCCACATTTAAGCGAAAGTGTTATTCAATAGTGTATATCGACGAAACGAAACAGCGAAAGATAGCATGAAAATTCTTTTGTTGCCATCAGAGAATCTCAAAATCTTTAATGTGTCGACTCAACACATTTTGGTTAATGTTTCAGGTATGGTGAGTGTCAGTACTAGACTAGTTCCAAAAAACCTGCATAGTTACCAAAAACGATGTCAAGTAAAGATCGCAAAAGTGATGCTTGACAAAGTAGCTAAGGATTCTACATTCGTCAAAAGCATCAATTTAGGTAAACAGGTAAGATTTTATGAAGAGGTTTAACTGGTTAACTACCAAGCGAATGGCGTTCCAAAAGTTAGCTAAAAAACCCCCAAAGTCACTGAAGATAATGAAAGCACTGAAGGCCGTCCCAGTCGAGGCTTATAACAAGTGTGTAGAAAATTTGTATAATTGTTGTCATACTTGTAGCTATTCAGGAGCTTATTTTGAAGGCAATAAAAAATACTTGTATTCAAAAACGTGGAAATATATTTGTTTGTCAGTCCGGGTTAAATTTGATCAGATGAATTTGAACAACCGCTGTCATATTTTTATTGTCTCAGAAATATATGAAAAGGACTGGTTTGTGAGTCCGGGTTAAATTTGATCACATGACCATGCTTATTTACGTAAAATATAAAGTCTGTTACGAGTAAAATTAAGTTATTAAAAAGCAATTTTGAACTCATTCATGCATAGAAAATTTAAGTATATGGTTTGTAAAAGGGAAATACGCCTATAAAGAATAAAGAATACAGTGAAATAGATTCTCCCCCCATTTTCGATAAGAGGGGTTTAAGCGTATTTACATTTATAAATATATTTTAAATATTAGTTTACTTCATGAAAACTATCTCAAAAATGCAGTTAGCTTTCATAGCCATCCTAATTCCCACCACTAACAACAACACTTTCGGCCAACTGTTGTTACGCATGCCTTCTGGCCGTTGCGTGAAATTTCTAGTGCATTAATTGCCGGCTTCAGCCGAGAATCAGCGAGCGATCGCGAAGCAGCACTCAACTCGCCAGCACTTGCAGCATTTGCAACACGCTACCGACGCGCTGGCAGCCTGGCAGTTGAGTGGAATGAAGATGACATGTTGCAATCGCGGCGCAACAACAATGCCAACGTGCACACTTTAAAATCGATTATTGATGGCAAAAATTTGTGTTGCGTGTCAGAAGTTGCAAAATGTACAGCTATTCAGCAATTTCTGTATGCAGAACGACGGTGCACAGCCCAAACGATCGCACGAACGCCAAGTGCGGCAACATGATGTCATAGGCTGACGGCGTGAATGACTGGTTGCAGCTAAGCGCATGGACACGTGATGGATGGAAGATGACAGTTGGTGCAGTTTTTGGACTGCGACACGCTCACCAGCGCTGCTGTAGAATTACACCTCGACGCTCGACGCATGCAATTTGGACGCTACGAAATTGGAAATGTTTATAAGGGTTGCGAGCGGGCCTAACAGACTTGCAAGGAGCAGGGCAAGTGGGGAACCTACATATGTATATATAAATATATATAATGCGTTCAATAAGTGCCTGACCCCCTGGGGCGTATCGACATAATGTGACGACTTCTGTGAGTGAACCTCATTGAGTTTGTGCAGCTCACGGTTGCAGCTTAACACACATACATATGTATATATGTATATATTGGTACATTAGTATGTAATTCCTGCCTACCGTTGCATGCCCGTTCGTTCAGTTAGCATTCGTTTTATTCGTGGCTATTTATTTGTCTCACTTAAGGTGACGCAAAATGCGTTCTTGCATGTGAGAAAAGCCGAACTGAAGTTGCTGTAAGCACTTGTGCGCCCACAAAGCCGAAAACGCTTTGACGGAAGTTAAACGCTGCCACAATGGCTCATTATTGACTGCTGAAGTTGCTCCTGCCGCTGCTTCTGATTTTCACAATTTTTTTTCCAATCTTATTCTTCTAAATATGTATATTCCTTCTTTATTTGCTGTCAATCACTCACCTCTGCCGCTGCGTCCCACAAAGCGCAGATCATTAAACTTGGCCACATGCTCCTTCATCGTCGCCTGGCAGTTCTTCAGCTCCGCACTGCAGTTCTCATCGTTGCCGGCCCGTATCGTCACCGTCGTGCCGTCGCCGACCTCCACGAGTGCCACCACTTTGAAGGAGCTGGGCAGCGTTTTGTTGGCACGCCAGTGTGGTGGCAGCTTGGAGCATAAGAAATATGGATTGCTGGTGCGTACTGAAAGATTAAACGATATTTTGTTGTTGTTAGTTATTAATTAAAATGCTTGATTAATTAATTATGTGCAATTTCCATTAATATGATTTAAATATAGTGCGGGCGCTTGGCGTGTTGTTGACAAGCGTTGTCCTAGAAACGATTATTAAATGTAAAGCATCGGTGCTGATAATATCGTTTGCTTACTACAAGACCATCATACCTTCAGAAATGTGAGTTTTGAGTTAATTATGTGGGAATTATCATAGCATAAAGCTTTTTATTGTATCAAAGTTTTTTGTAACTACTGAGTATGAGCACAAAATATTAAGACTTTATTCATAATTTTAGAATTCTTCAAAATCTAAGTGTGCACCTCAAAGTTAACCCCTTTGGCCCCAATAAACTTGTACCAACGTGTTGGCCGAAGTTCGATACAGTTCTTAAAGTCATTTTCCGGAATTGCCTTGAATGCGCCTAGAAATTCCCATTTAATATCTTCAATTAACTCAAAACGGTTTCCCCAGAGCCGTCGCTTGAGTTTGAATAGCAAGAAGTCACGCAGAGCTAAATCAGGTGAATATGGTGGTTGCGGCACGACATTGGAAAAACTTACGAAGCATCAAAACAGTATGTGTCGGTGCATTATCGTGGTTCAAAAACCGACAGCTATCGGCTCATAATTCCAGCCTTTTTTTTACGACTAGATTCGCACAAATGGCGCATAACACTCAAATAGTATTTCTTATTGACATTGTGGCCGATCGGAAGAAATTCGGAGTGCACCACAACTCGATAATCGAAGAAAATTGACAACATTTTTTCGGAAAAATTTATGTGATTTTGGAAACAATAGTGCTTTCACTTCTCTTAAACCAAAATGATCTTTCAAAATGGTTTTCATAGATCTTTTCGATTTTCCAAAGATGTCAGTAAGATCTCTGACTTTTAAGCGGCGATGCTCAAGTACCACTACCTTTATTTTATTGGCGCGTTCATCAGTTGATATTGTTGGCCGTCCTGGTTCGTCGTCAACGCATTCTCGACCCCGTTTAAAAAATTTGTACCAATCAAACGGATTTGCTCGCGACAAACAATTGTCACTAAAGGCCTTTTTCAACATTCTGAACGTTTCGGCATCCAAAACTTGATTTCATACACAAAATTTAATGGAAGTTCTTAAATAACCTATCGTAAAAATCGCCGAATGCAATTTCTGTACTTTTGAGAGACAAGCGTATACTAAACATTAATGATTATTTTTATCAAGCAAGAAAAAAAAACATGTCGACGAATGTGCTTTCGAGCGAATTTTAAAAATCTTACTATTTCTTGCCCATAAGTATATGCCGATATTATGCCGTAGAAAATGTGGAATACCTGAATAGCTTAAACATGTTTTTTCCGAATTAGCAAATTTTCAGTTATGATGTTGACATTGCTAGTTGACATTTTTCAGTTAATTTCATAATGCCAACTTCGTCCCTTTGGGCAAAAAACAGGGACAATCGGTTTCCCAAAGCTTCTCTTCAGGCTAAATGTTTTACCAGCGTAATTATTCACCATAGATAGGACTAAGTAGTAATAGCACCAGCTCCGGACTATTACATTATGTTGAAAGCATAAGAGCAAGCCAACGTAGCAATGGCGAGTCACTATCGATATGTATTGCAGATTGCTTCCTTCTGGCGATCGAATATTGACAGTAGAGGCTCAAATTGAGAGTTTGGCTGTAGATGAGCTACTGAAAGTATATGCACCAAACTCATAGCAAAACCTTTCTGACCGTTAATACTGGCTTGGTCGCCTCATCGCGATTCCATCACGACAATTTTCGCTTGACGCTGAAAAGATTTTTCGTGTAATTATAGAATAGTTGCCGAAAAACCTCAAATTTCATCTAGGAACATTTGATTTGAAGAAATATCTCGCAAAAAAGGCCTATGATTTCCATTGCGATTAGGAAAAAGAGAGTAAAGTTTACAAAACATATCCAAATATGCCAACTAGTTTTTGGGTTAAAGTAGTTTGGTCTGATAAAACCGCAGTGCATATAGAACATACAATCAACAGTGAAGCATGGAGAAGGTTCTCTCATGGCTTTGGGCGGTTTCTCAAAATTTGGTTTAGGCAGTTTAGTTAAAATCGATGGACGAATGACGGGTGCTTCATATGTTGACATCTTTAGCAAAAATTTGACAATAAGTGCGGAAAAAATTAATTTGGGGTAGTTTAATTTCCAATAAGATACTGACCCCAAATACACATCTCGCTTGGCTCCTCGTTTTTTTTTTTTTTTTTKGAAGAAATCATAATCGAAAACCTTAACTGGGCAGCTCATTCACCGTATTTAAGTCCAATTGGGCCTTTGTTGGCAATTTTGGATTCTAAGATACCAATAGCCGTACAAACTTGCAATCATGTTTCTCAGAGATGAAGCATCAATGGAATAATATTCCAATGAAAATACTATATTAATGATTTAAGTTTTTTACGTTAAGTCTTTTGAAACGGATTGATGTGGTAATAATATACAGGAAAAGCGCCAGCAAAGTTTTTTATTTTAATTTGGATTTTATGGAAACTTTTTATTAAATGGAACAAATGAAACGCAGAAAAAATGGCATGTGATCCAAGCAGCTTGTTTGTAATGAAGTAGATTTTACTAGACTACCGGAAATTAGTCAATGCACTGACTCAACAGTTGTCGAAATTCCAACTAACCAATTTCAAAACTAACAAGTTTTTGACACTTTTATCTCATATCTCAGTCTGAGTGTACTTAAGTTGTTAAAATTCAAATTACCGTAATCATATCACTGCATATACATATGTGTGTGTGTGTGATTTTTTGAATTTTTTTAATACAACACGCGTTCATCCCATATCCATTACTTTTTGGCATAAATAAAACTATAATTTGCAACATATTTCTCAAGTATCAAGCATCTTCTGAATGAAAATTGAGTATTCTGAAACGAATCAGTCGCAAAAAACAAAGTCTCATGCCAACAAAAAATGCGAAATCATTAATTTTTTTAACGCATACATATGTACATAGGTTCATAGCACTTACTCGAAAGACGCATCAATATCAGGCGAATTGAATTACAGGCACAAAGAAGCCTTATGTACCAAGTATACACTTGTTTGTATTGTTTGTACGCATGTGCCTCCGGGTACTACTTTTACTCTGTCATATTAATTATAAATATGAACATTAATTTTTGTGGCACAAGACTTCTTAATAGCGAAAAATATTTTTTTTTATTGCGTTAGAGCTATAAAAAATCTTTATTTTTTAAATAATTCGAAGCACGTGCAAAGTCATGAGAGAATTTAGGAGTCCACTAGCTTTTGATCCCCATTTTAAACCATAATTCGTTATAAACATTACAGCATGGACGGATCTATTAAAACCACCACAACTGGGGAGAGGCCCAAGATATCACTAGATCTCTTGCGACCGATCTTGCAACAAAAGGATTTTGCAACAGCTCAAGTTTCATTGGTGGTTAGTAGTAGAACAGAAGAGAATACGACGCGCTACCATTCTACTGATAGCGGTTATGGGGTGACTTTCCTTGATAGCTCATTTGCTTTACAATTGTATGCGATTCTACTGTAGCCTGACACCCATACCAGTCTTATCACAAAGAGACTCGATGCTATTGATAGCGAGGTTAGGCGTTTTGACCAACACTGAAGTACTGTTAATGAATACAAGGCTAGTATCGCCGCCCTGCTATCTGAGTGGATGGTCACTCTTCTGAAGGCGGCTGTACTCTGGAGCAGTAAACCTACTGCTAACTTAATGGCTGCGACCTCGGCTTAGAAAACTCGGCAACTGTCAGGAAGTCTAAAGTTGGAGTTGATAGAGAGCTTCTGATAGTGAATCCCTCCACCAACCTTCTCCTAAGCTTTGACCCATCCGTAAAGAAGCTGACTGGCTTCTTCCCCCTCACAACTACCTCGTCGGTATATGGGCAGAAAAGGAACCACCAGAGTTCGATTTAGCGCCTCCTTGATCCAAGTGATACGGTATAAAATCAAAATGTGTGAGAATTTCCGAGTGTTCAGTCACATGTACTTTAAGGAACCCAGATTCCCTATAGAGAGTAAAACAAACGGAATTGCAAATACCGAATTATCTTTTGACCAACAGAGGCTTGATAGAAATCATATTCAAAAACTGGTGAAAGTAATATGTGAAGGACGAAAATCATTAGACATAATATCCATATGTCAATGAGTACTAAACTGTTTGTTTATGACGCGAAAAGTTTGTCCAGCAACTTTTTACAACCAGTTTGCAAACACGATATTGAGTAGAGGTCACAAAAGTCATGTTTGACAACGTAGCTGAGGATCAGACGGTCGTTAAGGAATACTACTTGGCCGTTTTTAATCGTCTATGTGAAGCCATTCGGGTTTGTGGGCAGAAAGTTCATGGATTTTTCTCCATGATAATGGGTCGACACATTTCAGTGTGATTGGGACTTATTTTTTGGTCAAACATGAAACCAGAGTCGTCGCTTAGCCACTGTATTAGGCAGATTTTAGTTTATCTGCTATGGGGAATACGCCATGAATTCACTGAAGTCATTAAAATTAATTCGCTAAAATCAGTGAACTGGAAGGACGCCGCGAGATTTATATAATATTAAAATACATGAAAAAGTTATTTTTTTGTAGTCTGAGTTAAATTTGATCAGATGGTATAAACCATATTATAGTAATGCCCACATAGCTACATCTTATATGTTTCATCTTTTATCATATAATGTACAAACATAAAAAAAAATTAATAATTTCAAACTAACTTCACCACTCACCTAATTCGTTGGGAAACTTCTCGTGTGCCATCTCCACCATGCGCTCCGTCCACCACAGATCCTGACAGCCAACATTGTTGCCACCACTACTGTGATTGTTATTGTTGTTAGCATTATTATTATTATTACTGCTACTATTCGTATTACTATTACTACTATGCACCGTGCCATTGCTAGCGCCACCAATGGGTGAACTACTGCCAATGCTCGCATTACTAGGTGGTAACGGTTGCGGCACTGAGGCGCCTTCACACCAACGCATTGGCGAGGTGCACGATGTGGCCATAGCGGCGGCGCCATTGCCAATCAGACTGCACACATTATGCCCGACGGCATCGTCGATACCAACGCCAATACCAACGCCGCCGCCACCGCCACCTCCACTGCCGAGGCCGACGAGTCCGCCAGACGTTGAGCCGCCGCTGTAGACTGCAGCCGATGCGCTCGGCAAATGCATGCGTCTTTGGTAAGGAGCAATTTTGGCGGCGTTCGGATAAACGGTGGCGGAAGAAATGGACCGAAGACAACCAACGGCAGCCACGTTGGTGTTGTTGGGTAAAGCCAGTGACGGTGGCTGCGTCTGCGTCGGTAGGTGGTAGCTATCTGCACCGTTATGAGCTCTTCCTGTATGTTGTTGTAATGGCGCAATATTATTCGAAGCGAGGGCGGCAGCGGCGGTGGCGGCGGCGGAGGGATTACTGGGCGTAGTTTTTATCTTCAGCTTTGCGGATTTTCAGAACCAAATAAGTCAAGAAATTGTACTTCACTGGGGTGCGCGCATTCAGCGTGTGTCTCTACATGCGTTTTCTAACGGTTTTCTTTTCACTTTGACTTGCGTTTGCTTCGAAGTTGTAGCGTTTTGTAAACTTTCGACTAAAACCGTCTGGCACACAAATTCTGCTTTTGTCATTTAAATAGATTTTTTTTATCGAAACACTGAAATTTATAATCCGGTTTAAATGAGCATTGGGAAATTTAACACAAATCGTTACAGTTTCATTGTTGTTGTTGTTATATTATAGCGTAGCGTGATTGCTACGCGCAAATGTATCATCGTAGCTTCCGAAAAAATTGGAAAATCCCATACTCTACCGGAAATTTTGAATTGATCACTGATTTTTAATTGCTCAGAATGATTTGCATATACACACACACATTCRTACATACATACTTATACGCGAGCATCAGCACTTGTTTATGCATATGACAAATTAGCAGCTTAGTTAATAAATGATTAAGCAAAAAGCATCGACAAATTAACATAAATTAATACACTTCAATCTCTTCACTCAATTTCGTAATTTTGAAACAAGACAGCGGCGCTCCGCAGTCTTACGTCGTCAGCGTGACGTACACTTGTCTCGGCTATTGCTTTGTTGCCTCGTAGCTCACGGAATGCTTCAGCACGCATTGTATGGTGAGTCACACGCTCCGCTGAAGGCGGCAGCGCGCCGATATCGCGAAAGACACGCCGAAACAGCTGCGCCGGCGTGTATGACTTTATTTCTTGCGCTGATGCGCGGGCTTTAACGAGTTCCCAGAAAAAGAAAACGAACTAAAAAGCTTGCTGAAACGAAGGTGTTAATGTGTGTTTTCATATTAAGCTTGATTTTTTGTTTTGTTTTTTTTGTTTGTGAGCTCGATTAGTAAATATTGATGTTCACTGATTTTTGGCCAAGACAGTTGATTAAAGAGAGAGATTCTCTTCGTCTAAACTCTCTACTTAGAGTACTGTCATAGTTATTCGCTTTTAAATTAAAGTAAACTTGTAAATCTACATACATACATACATACAATGCTCATACATATCTAGGTACGATTCTGTATTAAAAGTAGAATAGAAAATCAAGTGAATTTCATATGATTTTGTGAAGTGCTATATGACGAATATGAATCGATCTGTAAAAAAAAAAATAACATATAAAATATTACATGCTTTTACGGGCTTAAAAAATGGATTTTTTTATTATCTTATTAAATTCTACAACACCTCTAAAATGTTGTCTTAAATTTTCAAGTTGATCCGAGTACTAGCTTCATACGGCCTTGAGAACTTGTGCCCTTGCTAGGCTAAGTGCGCCGTCTTTAAATGCGTTTTTCTCGAAACTGTGTTTTTGAAGTCAGTTGGGAAATTTCTCGAGAACTGCTCAACCGATCTTCATGAAGTTTTACACAGGTCTTTGAGTTACAATTTTTAAGGACTTGGACGAAAGATTTTTTCGATTACAACTATTTGAAAAAAATTTCCCGAAATTTTTACTGAAATTTTCATCTTTGTGTAAATGGCGTCGCAATGCCCGAGTTTAAAATAGTGTTTTTTTTTCTTTTTCAAAAATTTCAGGATTCATTTGTTGATAATGCATGTTTGTAACAATTAAAAAAATCTAATAAAATATTTAATTTTTTATATGAGAAAAAAATGTTTGAAAAAATACTGATATGAGGAACTCAGTAATCCCATAAATAAGGAAAAATTGTGACAACTGCAGCAGTCATACCCTTCACAAATCCATTTCTTGTAAGATAAAAGGGTATAAAAAGAAGTTTATCTCAGTGTTTTATTTGATGACCAAGTGTGCTATTTATGTGTCCATGGCTGTATATGGCAGCTACCGGCAATAGTGGTTCTTTCTAAAAAATTTATTCGGCAATAAATAACGTGAAGATATCTTCTCAAATAAAAAAAGTTTCCATTCATGAGCTTCATTTTGATTGATCAGTTTGCCCGACAAGCACATACATACATATGTATGTATGTATATGCAATAAGGGTTCGTTCGTTGGGGTGAAAAGGAAGTGTGCAGATTTTCAGATTGATATTTCAGAAACTGAGGGACTAGTTGGATTTTACAGGCTGAAGGAGCGTTAAACAGAAAGACAAATCGTCACAGCTAAATGGAATTAACTCGTCACGTTGATATATTCATATGTATACAGTTATGGACAAGAAAATAGAATCAAAGGTTATATTTTGAAAATAAATACAACCCTATATATGTACTTTTGAAAAAGAAGAAATGATAACATGCAATATGCAAGGAAATTTTGAATAGGTCCCGAAAATTGAATGAAAATATGTGGAAAAAACGAGACCGGCCACGAAAACGACTGCGAAAGCTGAGCAAAATATTGTAAGATTGTCGACGCGCGAACCGCGTAAGTCCGCTGCAGGCATTCAGCAAGAATTACGTGCACAAATTTCTTTGGCAGATTGACTTAAAAGGAGTCAATACTTAGCAAACCACATCCACACATACATATATAGATGCAATCGTATTTAGTTTGCAAAACGACGCATTACTTGAGGTGGAGCCGAATGGTTCGACCACCTATGGTCTTGTGAATGCAAAATTATTGTGATTGAAAATGATGGTTGGACGTGGGTCCAACAACCAAAAAAAATAAATGTGCGTGAAAGTCCTTTAAGCCCAGTCGAAAAAGGATTTTTGAAATTTTTGTATACAATTTTTTTTTTTTTGTATTTTACAAACTTATTTTTTTTTTTTTGTATTTTACAAAATATCTACAACCTGTTCAAGGTATAAAAATCCCCTCCAAGCTACCACTCCTTGCTACTCTCTTACGGAATCAAAAGCAATAAATAAAATTATGTGTAATAATCAAAATATTATACGACGACAATAAAATTATGAAATACACAAAAAACTTTTACACATCTGACGGAGACTTAAAGATTGAAAATGTGGAATACTACACCTTTTGAAATACGCCAGTTCTTTGTGCGGAAAGAATATAGTAGATCGCCCAGGAATAATACCAATAGCCAAACTACAAAGCTATAAAAAAATTAATTGATTGCTAAGTGTCGCTCCTAGTTATGATTATGAGGCTACGCCAGTCTAGAGCCATCAAAATAGCCCTAACTTTGGCGATTTATTCTGGGAGCAAGAAAAAACGAATCGAATTTCTCTCTTTCAGGCTTCATTTAATTTGTCAGTTAAGTTCTGGTTAACTTAACCAATACTCATTCTTTCGGCAAAAAACTTTAATCAGAACTTAATAGGCAGATGATTACTAACCAGACATTTAGAAAACGGCCCCGCATAACCTAATAGTGCATAAAGCATATGTTTATTTCTTTCGATCGATGATTTCACTAATTCAATACATTCATGTATTTCATTTTACAAAACAATCCTGAGTTATTTTTAGAATGCAAGCGTTTACATGTTTACGTAACTTGTCATTATTGAGAAAGAAAAAACACAAAATCACAACATTCGCTTGGCGCCAAGTCATTTGGAGTTGACGTTAATAAGCGCTAATTAAATTTGAGCATTTCGCCAAAATCAAAAACATTGATGCAAATCAATCAGTGAACTTTTCCGCTAATTCGCTGTTTATTTTTACGAAAGAAGTTGGAATTCTTTTCAACGGAAAACGACTAACCAAATATTATTCACATTTCACAACAACGTTTACTTAAGTAGATAAGCACAGAGTAACATTTCGTAAGTTTCCGCGTAGACGTTTACTTATAAAACGTGTGTTAGTTGTAATTATATTTAATTATTGACTTAATTTATTAATTAGAAATAGCACATTATTACCGCTATGCTGTTGATATTAAGATGCATGTATACACACACATGCATACACACATATGTTATTCCAAATGCAGCTTATCAAACGCTTTTAAATAACAACACAACAACAATAAAACAGTGTTAATTTTCACAAACCGTTTTAGCGCGAAATTTTGATGTTTTTCACGAATATTTATTTCACTGCATTTTTCCGCAAAGATACATATGTACATATATAGTAATCTTGTGTATATAAGTTTCAGTCACTTTGAATTTCAGACGTCATTGAAGCAATAAAATTATTTGTTTTTAAATTGTATTTTCTACTTTTTATTATCTCTTATTACTCAGATCACTAACTCATATTTTGTATATTTTTTCTTGTATTTATTAGCTTTAATTTATTCATTTATAACATTATTGGTTTTTCAGCGCGTGATTTTTATTTCTTTTTTCTTTTGTTTGAATTTACTACTGCGGCTTACTCATCTACGCACGTTTATAGTAAAACTGTATTTGAATTTTGCTCTCAACGACCACTGGCCTGCGTCATACTATAAAACCGTTGCTACTGCGATGCTTTTATGAACCGAACAAAATTGATACTGGCACTTGCCGTGACCACCAGCAGTGGGCTAACCCAGCAGCTACAGTGAGCCAGCGGCAGCGTGGCAGCGGCAAAAGCAACTAACCTGCATGCGAATATCATATACATACATACATATAGTATGTACACACAAGAAAAAAACGAACGCACTCACACAAGCACACACGCGCCGAGTGGGAAGTCCAGAACGCGCAGTAGCAACAACAACAAGCAAGCAATSGGAAGACCACTTTTTATTGCAAACACGATTGAGATTTGCAAATTTTCATTTATTTTTCTATTTGATAAGAAAAAATGTCTAATTTAATTTTTTCTACAATGAATAAATTTAATTTTTTTCCAAAAAATTGCGTTCGATACCCGGTTAAGAGCCAAGGTGCGCGCCGTTTGTATTTTGAGCGAATTCAGCTATTTGAAATTCAAAGTCTTTAGAGCCGCTCAATAAGCCAGCGCACACACTGCCTCCAACCGGCTTTGTGCTCAGTGTATTGCATGCTCTCCAAACACAAAAATTGCCGTTTGCTTTATGCACCGTCGTACACACATAACTTTCTTTTGTTTGCTCTCTGTATTCACTTTACTGTTTGGCCTATCAGCGTATCCGCCAATCAGCGGGACGAATCTCTTATTGTACTGACTTCTATTTGTTGTTATTCGGTGAGAGGGCATGCGAAGTATTACAGAGTGAAGTCTTGTTGTGTTTTTTGCTGTTCGCTTCAATTACCACAACATTGTGTGTAGTTGGCATTTAAAGTTCTCGCGCACCCTGATTGGTTGCCCTTGTGTATATAAGAGCAAGCAACGCTTCATATGTTTGAAAGCGCAGTGCCTTGTTTGTTGCAATGTTTGTGTGTTCATGCATAGTTATGTATGTTCGTACACGATATGGAGTGTGAGTTTTTATTATATTGTGGTTTGTTGTTTTCCAGGCTGTGCTTGTGCCAATGAATAAATGAAAAAGGTTGGGCCTGCAGAACACACACATGCAGCAGCGCATACAGAAATAACGACAACTGGCTGTGAGCATAAGTTTGGAAATTTATGTGGGGCGCAGCAAAGTGGACATTTGAATGTATGAATGTTAGTTTGTGCATAAATAAGTTCGCTTTGTACCCGCTTATTACTTTTTATGCGATTTTTGTTGCTGCGTCTCTTGCGCGCAGATTGTTGATTGAAGAATAAACCAGTTTTTGCACATTCGTCGATATGTCTATAAGTAAAGACTTATGTTATTGTAATTTTATATTAATTTCTTTATTGTTCACTTGGCATTTTGACATAAGGCGTAAGGTCCGTGGAAAATGAATATAATTAATAAGTAGACATATGCCTTGTAAATTTGTTCTAAAAGATATTTCATAATATTTTTTTGATTAAAATCCTTTAAAAAATTATATTCATACACAATTTAAGAGTTTAAACTTAAAATGGTATAGTTAAAAATAAAATGTTAATACCTCTACTGTTTTTATTGATGGCATACATTTTCAATTCGTTTTTAATTATTTCTAAGTCTTTTTATTTGAAATTTGTTTCAAATATTTATGACACATAAGCAAGTAAAATGTCTTTACTATTTATATACACATATGGTCAAAATAATAAGTACATTCCTTTAGGCTGCAGTCATGATTGAATTTTGAATGTTTGGTGAAGTACACGAATGCAACCATGGATTAATTTTATTAAATACGGTATTGTAGTACCTTTTATAATGAAAAGAAAATGCTGAATCCTCTATTTGTAGGTTGCGTGGTTGTTGATGTTCGTCTTTCTAAGTGGTCTAAATAATAAGTACATTGTTAATTATTTTCAGATTTTGATCAAATCGAGTGATTTATTTTAATGGTTTGCTGTTTAGATTGTATAGGTCCATATTTAAGGCTCATTAAAAACTAAAAAAAATATATTTAGATATATGTATATGGGTAGAAAAAAACATTGCAGGGTGGAGGAAAAGGACATCGTCTTAAACTTAATAAAAGAGGGCCAAAGTCTTAGGAATACATTGTATTTCGTGCAGAATGCTGTCATATACTGAGGAAAGTATGGCACTAATATGGAAATTTCAGCAGGATAATTATCCTAATCATACTTCGACGTTGGTAAAAGATTGGTTCCAAGACAGTGGTGTGAGCTCTTTTAAATGACTATGTCAATCCAATTGAATCCAATACTTGAATCCAATTGAAAACCTTTGGGGGAGCTAAAGCAACAGATTGCGAGACAATCGTTCCAAAATAAGGATCAAATCAGAGAATTTTGTTGAAAACCCCTAGTATGAGATTACAATTGATACGTGACGCAAACTTATTTTCGAATCTCAAAATTGAAATTGAATTGAAAATAATAGCAGATATACTAGATACTGATGAAATAAGTAAGTAAAAGTCAAATAGAAGACAGAAAACTCAAACTAATACAATTTTTTCTTTCACAGATACCTGATGTACTTATTATTTTGTCCATGTGTGTACATACATATGTACGTACATTTGTGTATTGCACAAAAAGTATTATATACATTTCTTTCAATTTCGTCACTAGCCAGTTTCTTGCAGGTATTTTTTAGTATTGATGGACTTATGCTCGTAACTATAGGACCACGAATTGATTACTCAATACAGTGAAATTAATCATAACTCGGTGGGTGTTCCGTCGCAGTGTTTTTGCCCAGCTATGAGAGCGGTCAACATATGGGACGTGGGTTTAAAATGTATTCTTAAAGCCAAAATTATAAATATTTATAACTACTGAACTAATAAATGCGAGGGAATGTCAGACCGAAGAGAATAAATGACAATTATCCCATATGTTTACATTGAGCCATCGCCAACCAGAAGACGCCAGCGCAAAACAATTTGTTTGCAGTGATCGTTGCGTGTGTTGTCCTTAAAAAATTGTCTCAAAACACCAAAAATTAACAAAAATTAAAAAGGAAACGGAAGCTAAAAGTTGTAAACAATTTTCTTTGCACATTATGTGAAATCTCCGTTTATTAGAGATGAACAAAATATTACGAAGATAGTGACCTTGTCCGGTCAATGGAACGTTCCAGGAGAGCGTTATTAGAATTGGCTTTGTATAAAAATATTAATGAAAGCATTGTGTTCATGAAATTTGTCCGGTTATGGGAGGTGTCCGGTTTTAAGTACTGTCCGTAATAGGGAACTTCACTCTGGGCCCTCAGATTTTGAGATCTGAAATTTTGGACACGTTCGCGAAAAGTGAGCTACGGCGTGAGTATCCCTGCTTTAGATAATCACTTTTTGATTTCATTTTTGGGCAAATACTGAACAAAAAAAATTAACAAAATACAAATTATCTTGAATAATGGTTTTCATAACTTTTTTCGACTATGATACTATGTATGAACATATATTGGGTGCTAGTTGAAAATCAGCGATTTTATTCATAATTTTATTACTTTCCGTCGTTTCGGATACTAAATAAAGTAAAAATGTGGCTATCATCCACGTTTTTTTCTTCTTTCAACTGTGTATATCATTCTTCGCTCAGGCTTATACGGCTGACGCTATAAGTGCTCGAATTACGATCATTGAAAGACCAAAAATTTTGTATTTTAAAAACTAACTTTTTGAAGAGTGGATTTTGTTGTACAGTGTAATTGATTGAATGATATTTTTCATTAATTTGGCATTTCTATGCTAGTTTAGGTTATATTAATAAAAATAATAAATTTATTTAATTCAACAAAGTAAGGATATCTATGGATAAAAAAAGGTGCAGTTAAAATTAAGAATAAATGCTTAGAGTGTTAGAGATAGTAGTTGAGTGTTTTCAGTTTTCAAAATAATATCCGATAAACTAAATTTTTTAAAGAAATGTTTAGTAGAAATTTAAAAGCAAAGACAGGAGTTTTATCTGTTAGCGTATCACATTTAATTTTTTCGAAATTTAATTTTTTAGTTTTTAATAAATGAACTTTTACAAAGAACTATTTATTATATGTATATAACAGATAAAAATATTTTAAAAAAACTTTTATAATTTTTTAAATCCGGATTCATTTTCTTACTGAAAAATATATAAAATATGTATATATAATTTTTATCCATATGTATTTGTGTTTTTGCTTAGAAATACTAAATGTTCTTAAAATATTTATGCCATTATATACAGTGTTTTAACTTAAACGTTCAACATAATCTTAAAAAGTTTAATTATACATTTGCGTGTACATACATGTAAATATGTACGTACATATACATATGTATGTATTTGCATATAGTTATGTGGCATACAGCAAAAAATTCACTTCTCAGCTTCACCATTGAGAGCGTTTTCTCGCTGCTGCCGTTTATTACAAATTTTCAGTTCAACTCTCCTTTAACTTTCGGTAAATAGTACATGCATACATATGTATGTATATATACGCTTATACGCATATAAATACTACGAGTGTGTACAAATATGTGCGTCCGGTGCGCCCATTTTTCAAAGGATGGATTAATTTTCATTACTCGCACAGACTTTTGCGGTTAATTAACGTTTTTACTATTGAATGGGACAAAGTATGGTAAGTAACAATCTTTACTGTCATTTCAGCTTTTGTGCAATAGTAGATGAGAATATGCAAATAATACAATGCGCTGAGGGTATGAAAGAATCAAGATTTCAGGACAAAATATTAAATTTTTTAACAAAGCTATTTTGTGTGTGGTATTATTTTACTTCTGTGTTGGTRCTATTTGATCATGTATGTATGTATGTGCAGTCAAGAGCAAGACCGTAAATATGTTTCTGAAAGTGTGTTGTGATTTTTATTCCGACATGTCAAATTTTACAGCTAAATAAGCGGAGTTTTCAAAATAATACAAAATTCGGAAATCGAAAATCGAAAAAGTACATACAAGAACTCAATTGTGACCGATCAATATGTATGACAGTTACAAATGTTCATAAGGGATCCGATATCGCCTTTAATGGGTTAATTATGTCTATTTTTACATTTTGCCGGATGAATGACGCTTTTACCTTGTTTCCGAGTCTGGAAGTATTGCAAGAAGGCCGCACCATCAAGATCCGTATGTTCGTGTTCAAGATATAATCGCGGAAGTTGCATCGTCAATTCAGGCAATTCAAAGATTTTCGACTCGCAACTTATTGGCGCAACTTGGAGTTAGGAGATGATCATTACAACGGATAATTTATGATGTCTTAAAACAGTTTCCGTACAAAGTTCAAAAAAAAAAAACCAGAAGTTTTGGAATTTTGCCAAAAAGTAATTGAAATATTTCCATCTAAACGGAAATGTAAACTTGCAAAATTTCCGTATATGGAGTTAATCAAATGTAGAAATAATCCACGAGACGCAACTTCTCGCATAATTACTCACTGTGTGGCGTGCAGTTTCATCAAGGTGCATTGACGGGTCATACTTCTTTGAAGAAAACGGTGTAAAAATAACTGTTCATGTGCACCGTTATTTAAAGATGTTGAATAAGTGATTTCACCCAGAGCTGCGCCGAAGAGTTTCCCTTTCAATAGCATTTGGTTTCAGCAACATGGAGCAACTGCACATATAGACAGACTGGTATTGCGGAGCTCCAGGGATAATTTGAAAACCAAATAATGTCGAAGAACTCAAAATCGGTAATTGAGGGAACCCCGATTTCAGCCCTTCGGGCCGCAAAGAATAATTATGCGTGACCGAGCATCGAGGCCATTTACAGTCCATAACTTTTAAAAATAATTAATTATGTAAATGTATTGCATTGAATTTTTGAGTTAACTCAATGAAAACGTGTTCTACGCACCCAAATATATACAAAAATGGTCAAAACTTGACATACTCCCCACATATGTAATTAAAATCACGATTTTCGAACATCCGGCTGACTTTGCTCCATATTATTGGTGATTGTATGAGAGGTACCTTGGCATGATAATAGTTAATAGATCAAATTGGGTCGATACTACCCCAACTCTCATACACTACATATAATGATTTTCGTTTTCTAACAAATGAGTTTTTAAAAAAATCCCATCTTCTGGTTAACGTTTTACATTTCGAGGTACATATAATATATCCCTGGCTATGAAAGTTGCAAGAGTATAAAATGTTCGGTTGAATCCGAACTTAGCCCTTCCTTACTTGTTTTATAATATATCTGTCTTGCGTTGTTCCGTTGTATTTCATCTAACTTCCTAAAAAAATGTAATGTATGTATATTTTTGTTATCTGCTTCTGCGCTTAGCTTTGTTTAATCTTTAATATTTTTTGTTCCAACGTAATTTGTGATTTAGTTCTGTGGGAAAATAAATTGTTTGATAAAAATTTCTCGACTTCAACCGGAAAAGGTATGTGACACTATGCATTAACAACAATACCGAAGCTTGCAAGCTCGTACATACTATATCTGTATATGCCATATTTGTATGTATGTCGACGTATATTTCGCTAGTCGTCATGAGAGAAACTGTAGAAGTGTAGATGAGCGGCAAAGTAAGGCAGCCTAGCGAGACATTAATTGTTAATAAAACAATTGATAATTACATTTTGAGAAACTCGTACATACTATAATTAAAATTGGCAAATGCGTACTTGCCCCTTAAACCAGTAGCATTACTACTTTCTTCCTCATGAAATATACGATACAATATTACTTTCCAAATGAAATTATTCAAAACAAAGTCAAATCTTTTGAGGTTGATATAGGAAAGACTATATCGTCACGTAAAATGAAAAATAACACAACATCACTTTTCATAAGTTTACAGGCGTAGGAAAGCGATATAATAGTAACCACTAATATTGAAACAAAATTTGAGTTTTGGTTATAAAATTGTTATATATTGATTATAAAATGGTTATATATTGGTTATTATATCTGACAACGGCTTTCAATTTTTTTCTCCTTCGTGATTGATTGCATTTTCCTAGAGGGTATTTCGCTTGTTCAGTATTATCAACTAAGTATGTTTTGATCAAACCTTAAGCGAAGTCTAATTATAAGCTCCGATTTAATAAAGCACATACAATGTTTACGGACATATACATATGTACATAAAATGCATGTATGTACATATATATGTGTAGTATGTACATACATACATATGTTTTTGGCTCTGCTTATGAGAATTAATTTTTTGTACATTTACACTAGAAAATACAAAATAATTTATATTCTGATTTTATTAAATTATTAACATTTTTCATAAAATATTGAGGCCTAGGTCTGTCTCGCTAGTAAAGCACGTTAATCGAGTCCTTAACCTCTTGGCATCTTAGTTATTATAGACTCGGATGATTTTAGACAACTGTAGCTTATATTTATTACTGATAATACTTTTGGTATTAGCGAACGTACTGGTGTAGAGGGAGCCATCGTTTGGCCAATCGAGGTTCTAGTCCTATATGTACATAATATTAATGAATCCCACGAAAAGCGGCGCCATACTACTCGTGACCATAAGGAGTTAGGCATAAAATGGGAACTTGTAGATTACTTTCACTCCCTTATCCTCCAGCTCCGCCCGATCCCCATCGTTTATATAGCTCTATTCATGAGAATCGACCCTGCTGATCTTGAACTTTATTTGTTTATGGCGAGGGCAATCTTAAATTTTTTATTCGAAGTTGATCAAATTAGAGAGTCAAATATTTCGAAGTATATGGCTCCTAAAAATGGGAGAAATTAAGGTCATAGAGGAGGAAAAAATTGTATGTTTAGTTTAAAATAAATATCCTTAAATGCGTTGAAAATTAAAGTTGAATACCAAATTATTAATGCTCTTAATAATTTATATTCAACAACTCAAAACTCAAATGAGAAACTAAAAATGTAATATCGTCTTTATCGTATATCATATTGGAAATAGCAATCGTATGGTATGGTCCGCGTTAAACAAACGATATAACCTGCTTAAATACCAAAATAAATATCGACAAACAATTTTTATCGAAAGCAAACATAATCGATATAAAGTTCACACTTCTAAGGAATAAAATTTGCAATCAGCTGTTGATGTTTACGTTTCACATTCCTTAATTAATTTTTGCTGTTAATAAACGTGCGGCGTTTAGTGTGTTTTCAGTTTGGTGCTTCCTTATCAAAATTACAACAATTTTAAAATTTTCCAATTAAATAAAATGCTCTTATCGTTAAATCGAATACCAAAAGCGACACGTACATTGCTATGGCAAAATAAAAAGGTAAACGTGAAACCGTTTGCACCTGGTTTTACGAAGTTTTATACCACAACATCAGAGGAAGCAATGGCTGTCAACGATAAAACCAAAGTTACCAGTGAACGTATTAAAATCGGTGATGTAATCAAAGATTTGAAGCCACCAAAGAATCCAGAGCTAGTGCCACAAAAATATGGTAAGCGGTGCAAAAAGTTAAGATGTGTTTTATAATCTGTGTGCGGGTCCAAAGTCCAATCAAAGTATGTGCAAGCATCGACATTGTCTGCTCTAATGACTAAGTGAAACATTGTTTGCAGACGCGTTTTATTTTACAGTCTGTAGAAAATAAGCAGATGATGTTTTCATTATTTTATAATAAAAATATTTATGCAAAAGTGCCATAAAAATAGTGTCAATTCTGCTCTTTCGGTGCAGTGCAATACAACGAGGATGGCACACTACAGCTAACACAATCAGCATTGCATCATTTGCGTTGGATGCTGCAGAAGGATATCCTAAAACAGGATATGTTTCTTATTGGTCAGCCTGGTTCACTGCGGCGACAATTAGCTATGCAATATTTGGAGTTGACGCAGCGTGAATTGGAATATATTGCATTAAGCAGAGACACCACCGAAAGTGATCTGAAACAACGACGGGAAATTAAAGATAAAGCTGCGATATATTATGATCAGGTCGGTTTGCAAGTGCTTGCTGTTGATATAAATAATAAATACAATTTTAATTTATTTTCATTATACAGTGTGCTGTGCGTGCTGCCGTGAATG
This sequence comes from Bactrocera latifrons, assembly GCF_001853355.1. Taxonomy (NCBI): domain Eukaryota; kingdom Metazoa; phylum Arthropoda; class Insecta; order Diptera; family Tephritidae; genus Bactrocera; species Bactrocera latifrons. The sequence continues at coordinate 499,707 of NW_017537378.1, read as the reverse complement.
GCCGTGTCTTGGTGCTTGATGGTGTGGAGCATGCCGAGCGCAATGTGTTGCCCATATTAAATAATTTGCTGGAAAATCGCGAAATGCATTTAGAAAACGGCAAATTTTTAATGGCGCCAGAACGCTACGATAAATTATTGGAGGTTAGTGATGCACAAGCCGAAAGAATCGACTTTTAGTTTGAGTATATATTTTTTAGAATGGATGGCAGTTAACCGTTTCTCTTTTTTTATGATTTTATTTTATTTTTTATAGGCTTACACAAAAGAGGATTTAGACAAATTAGGTGTGCTGCGCGTTTCTGAAGATTTTCGTGTGGTTGCGCTTGGGCTGCCTACGCACAAATACAAAGGCACACCATTGGATCCACCGCTGCGTTCACGCTTTCAATCGCGCAATGTCTCGCATCTTGCATTCGATGTAAGTGATAATTATTTATGTATCAATGTTTTTATCAGCTGTTACCTGAGTATTAAATGGTTGCTACATATAATTTTTTTTTTAGGAGATGCTAATCTTTCTGCAGCATGTTGCTCCAAATGTAATTGTGGACCAGTTGAAGAGTTTAATAAGCTTTGGCATGGCAATTCAAGCTGCTGAACAGGCCGATAATCTGCCAGATTTTGCACTTGACAATCTTCACCTGGTTGCTAAAATGATGGTATTTTATAACTCAGTCGTACTTTTAATTTTCTCTACCAATAATATCAATTTTAAATTCAATTCTAGCAACACAACTCACACATAAGTGTGCATGACTCCATTACACGCATCTATCCATACCAAACATGCATGAAGAAAGATCACACTGAACGTGTCAAGACTTTATTAAAATCCTTAAAAATCAATCCATTAGAAAGCAAGCCTGTAAAAAGTATCTCTGTAAACAAAGCGAACGAGCAGACGCCAGATGTTTTGGAATTCAAAATTGACGATGTGTCCATTTCAACACCCGGCAGTCATCGCGTAGCTGCTGCTCAAAAGCTAAAGCAATTCGTGGATCTCGATCACCAACGCAATGCCTTAGCAGCAATGATACAATCAATTGCCGTGGGCGATATTTGTTTGATTGGTAAAAAAAATAATTGCAACAAAATTACATACATGTAGTGACCATCTTTTCTTGCGCAGGTCAAAAGGGTGTTGGAAAAATGACGCTCACAAATCATTTGGTATACTTGCTGAATCAATCGGTGGAGACAATGATACTCTATGAGGATATGACATCACGTGATTTAATACAGCAACGTATTACGTCGCCGGAGGGTGATACAGTGTGGCGTGACTCGCCACTAGTACGTGCTGCAAAATATGGCTCCATCGCCGTGTTGAATGGCGTACATCGTTTGCATAAGAGTACCGTTACTGCGTTGCAACGGTATGTATATTGTTGAAATTTATTGCTAACCCCAAAAAAATACTTTATATAATTTCTACAACGCAGCTTAATACAAGATCGCGAATTGCAACTCTGTGACGGCACTTTACTGCTACACACGGATCGTTACAACGCACTTCTACAGCAGGGCCACACTAAACTGGAATTGGCCGAGAAGAATATAATGAAAATACACGATTCATTTCGCATCATTGCGCTGGGTGAGCCGCCCAATCCTAGTCAAGCGACACAAAACTGGCTTACATCAGAAATGTTAAGCCTCTTCCTCTTCCTTGAAGTCCGTCCACTACGGCAGAGTGAAGAATACGAAATCATACGCAAACTTTATGGGGATGTTGATGAGGACATACAAAAAATAATTAATCTGTCTCACAATTTGCGCGAATCCCAAGACGCCACACTTACTTATCTCGCCGGTACCTTGTCGACACGTCAACTTTTGAAAATCGCGCGACGCATGTCCGCCTTCCCCGGCGACAGTCAGCAAGCAGGCACTCTAACCTCCGCCTATGATATACTGCAGAATACTTTTCTCGCCAAATTCATGCCCGCCTTGCCGCGCGCCGCCCTCGAGGACGCCATAGCCCGCGCAGGCATCGAGAAGAGCAGCACACGCGCCGGCGTGCGTCGCAAAATAAACATTGAGAACAATGTGTTGACCATAGGCAACACCAGCATGCCGCTGGTCGCTACAGACGCGGAGTCGAAGGTGCCAAGCACACTGTTCTATGAGATGCCACAACATGTGGAGCTCTTGGAGCGCTTATTACAAGACTTCATAATTGGCGACCACCTACTGCTGGTGGGCAATCAGGGTGTGGGTAAAAATAAGCTCATCGACAAGCTGTTGCAGCTGATGAATAAGCCACGTGAGTACTTGCAGCTGCATCGCGATACCACAGTGCACAGCTTGACGGTGCAGTCGACACTACGCGATGGTCAGGTCATCTACGAAGATAGTCCACTTGTGAAAGCTGTCAAGAGCGGGCATATATTGGTCATTGATGAAGCCGATAAGGCGCCGGTGAATGTGACATGCATATTGCGCACGCTCGTTGAGAATGGCGAAATGTTTCTGTCGGACGGCCGTAAGATTGTGCCAGCTGGCGAAGCGGCTGCGGCTAGAGATGCTGGTCATACGGGGGAAATCATTGAAATGCATCCAAACTTCCGTGTTATAGTGCTGGCCAACCGACCGGGTTTTCCCTTCCTCGGCAATGACTTTTTCGCGTCCTTGGGTGACGTCTTCAGCTGTCATGCCGTTGATAATCCCCCACCTGATTCAGAAATATATCTTCTGCAAAAGTATGGGCCCTCAGTACCCATGAAAACGCTGGCTATGTTGGTGAATGCCTTCGGCGAGCTGCGCACTATGGCCGATGAGGGTCTCTTAAACTACCCTTACTCCACCAGAGAGGTGGTAAACATCGTTAAACATTTGGAAAAGTACCCAAATGAATCCATGTCTGAATTGGTAGGCAATGTATTGGACTTTGACAAATACCAACCCGAGGCACTGGAACAGGTGACCACTGTTTTGTCCAAACATGGTCTACCCATCGAAGCCTATGCACGTAATGAGCTGTTTGCATTGCGTCGCAAGAAGGAAATTCAACTGACGGTGGAGCGCAAGAGTGGTCTGGGTGTCTCCGGACCTAAATACGGTAAAGTGGATCCGAAAAATGAGCCGCACGTGGGTGGTAATACTTGGGCCGGCGGTAGTGGTGGTCGCGACACAGCCGGTCTCGGCGGAAAAGGTGGTCCTTTTCGCCTAGACGCTGGGCACAAAGTGCATCAACTCTCCGACGAGGAAAAAGCTGATATACCCGAGGAAGTGAAGCGTGCAGCACGCGAAATGAACCGTAAGGCGTTCGAGGATAAGTTGAAGGAGATACGCATGTCAGCGCATGATCACCAATTATATGCACAATTCAGCGAACCTAACCGAAAGCAGGTACAACAGCTGAAAGCCGTTCTGGAGGCCATGCAGACGAAGAGTAAGGAACGACAATGGCAGAAATACCAAACACACGGCGAGCTGGACGACACTCGTTTAATTGAGGGTATTACGGGCGAGAAGAACATCTACAGACGACGCGCTGAGGCCAATCCATGGGCCGATCATGTGCAGGAAAAACCGAATCGTTTGAAATTGGTGGTCGATGTTTCCGGTTCCATGTATAGGTAATTGCGCCAACTTTGTTGCACTTTACTTTTTCTAAAATTATATTTTCGTACTACAGATTCAATGGTTACGACGGTCGTTTGGATCGTGAACTCGAAGCCGTTGTCATGGTTATGGAAGCATTCGAGGGATTCGAGAAGAAAATCGTCTACGACATTGTTGGTCACAGCGGCGAGGGCTGGGAAATACCCTTCGTTTGTGCTGGCAGTCCACCGAAAACGGATAAGGAACGTTTCGAGACCATACGCATGATGCATGCGCATTCGCAGTTCTGTTGGTCCGGTGATAGCACGGTCAAGGCTATTAAAGAAGCGATCAACACATTGTCGAACGAGGAGTACGACAACTCTATCGTGGTCGTGCTTAGCGATGCGAATTTGTCACGTTACGGCATACAACCCCGCGAATTGGCAAAGACGCTTATGAATGGTGAGCCCAAAGTGAAAGCTCACATGCTATTCATTGGCAGTTTGGCGGAGGAGGCCGATGAGTAAGTTCTCTTAATTTGAGTTATGAATATTTAACTCTAATTCGATGTTTTCTTATAGAATAAATGCACAAATGCCGGCAGGTCACAGTTACGTCTGCATGGACTTGACGAAGTTGCCACAAATTCTGAAGCAAATCTTCACATCCTCATTGTTGTGATAACTTACTATGGAAAATGTGTATAAATATGTTTCTTTAGCAAATATTAGTGTAAGTGGAAAGTGGTTGAAATGTTGTAGAATGTGATTTTCTTCTTCACTGTGTGTACATATGCTTGTATATACTTGTATGAGAAAAGTGTTGTTAGTTATATACATATATTTAATACGACTATAATATTTGTTGAAAATCGTGTTTACTTTTATAACCAGTGAGTGCATTTATAAATCATTGTTAGTATATTTGTAAGTAAGAAAATAGATAATTGAAAAATATTTAAACCAAGTTAAAAAAAATGAAACTTATGTGATTCGTTGTGATTGTTTGTATACCCTGAGGAGGGTATATTATGTTAGCCACGAAAATTGTAACACCGTGAATTAAGCGCCGTTTTTCTCTAATATTATTATGGACGCGTAATTTCATCTCCGCCCCTGAAACTATGCTGTAGAACTTTTAGCTCTCAATTGCGCTGGGTATATAAGAGTTCGCAAGGTAGTCCGGTCTCTCTTAAAGAAAATGTCATAGACGTCCATATGTCCCCCCTCTCCCTAAGGTGCGACTTCTTCAATTTACTCCTGGAGAAAATGATACGAGTTTTCGAGAGAAAGGTTCTGCAGACGATCTTTGGTTCTTTTCGCCAATATCACATTCGATAGCACGAAGAACTGTACGAGGTAGACGACGTCATTGACAAGGTCAGCGATTTGAGAGATAGCGGCTACGCTAGCCTCCACTCCGTTGGACAGATCAGGTGGAGAAGTAGTCTGACTATACTTAGAATCTCCAATTGGCGCCAAACAACGCGCTGTTGAAAACTCGGCTAGCACCGCATAGGCGGTATTTACGCCAGTAGAGAAGAAGCCGAGTTGAAAACTATTTTCAGTATTGTAACTAGCACTTAAATAAAGATAGAAAGAGAGAGAGAGAGAGAAAGAGAAATCTGGTTTGATTTTAAGAAGACACTCAACTGTTTGGAAACAAACCATAAAAATAGTACGACCATCGAACCATAAAAATCGTACGAAGTCAAATCTGGGAAAAACCATTAATTAGATAGTAGCAACCAATTTTTCTGTGGCACAACGGAGGTGTGAACCTGTGGGTTGCGATGGCGGAAGAAAATGTTTTTGATGAGAACGTTTTTTCTGCAATATGGTGCCAGCGGAGTGGTTTCGTCGACAGTAACGGCACGATTAATTAATTCCTGCGGATGGCATTTAAAAAGCTTCACGAATTGCTGTGAGCTCTTAAACATTTTATCAACATCGCGCCGGCGGCTTTCTCAAGTCCGGGCGATCAACCGGCGATCTGCCAATAGGAAATCGAAAACTTCTGTCACGTTATCTTATATCTTACTGGACAACTGGACGTGACTCATCGAAGGCCCATATGCGATTTCATTAAACTAATTTTTGATCAAAAAAGAAATCACCCTTTACAACATCCAAACGCTTTTTGATTTCATTGCGCGATTGCCCTTTCACAAAAAAACAAGAGTCGAAACAGCGGCCAATATTGGCCTCTCATCCAAATCCGCGTATAAACCGTTACTAATTGGTTTATTTATTGATATATTTTGGAATTATTGACATATTTATATTATATGTAGATAATAAACATTTTTACATTATACGAGAACGGAATCACACAAGGCTTGTCGAACGAATACAGTACACAAGACGACAATTGTCCTAACACATTCACACACACATTGTATGCATTCACACACACTTATGTAATACTACAAACTTAGTTTTGCTTTAATGACATGGCTAAGGCGAATATTTCCATGATAAACACTAACGATGCTACAAGTAGTCTACTCTTTTTTTGGTTTTATCTTCTTTGAAAGCTCACCGAATCGACTCACTTTTGTGAGCGCGTCACAAATTATTAACTATTACTTAAAATTGTGTAAATAAAATTATAAAGCCTAAATGAAATGGGTCTCGTGCCTCCAACTACGCATTCTGATTGGGCTGTATGACCACCCAGCCGTCGTCGGCAAGCGCTTCGGGCGGTTGCTGCTGTTGTTGTGCGGTCACACCACCGCCCGACGACGGCATTCTCGCATTTCCAGCCAGCAACTCCATTTGTTGCTGTGTGACGTTAGCGCCACTCGGTCGCACCGCCGAACGTGCCTGCTCGGCAAGCAGATTTTCGCGTTGTTGCTTCAGATTGTTGTAGAGCTCCAACAGCTCTTGCTGCAGAAAATTTACAAAAATATATTAATATAAATCCGCGCATAATAGCGTTGGCATGTGTGCTCACCTTCTCCTTAATTTTTCTCAGCATCTCTTGCTTCTTCTGTCGCTCTTCTGGATCTAAGCCTAAGATAATTTTCTCCTTGAAATCCTGCGCATAGTAGAGTCTCGTGTCCACACGCAAATATTCTTTGGCCAAACGTCGGTGTTCTCGGTAGATGGCTTGTGACTCTTCGTTGTCGGGTATCGGCTGTTCGGGTTGTAGTTCGGGATCTAGCATTTCAGCAAGCGGCGGATCGTCGCTGTCATCGTTGTCGTCCACATCCTCATGTGTGGCCGCATTGAAGTCGCTGTCAGCCATAGTAGTACTTGTCATCATCGGCTTGGTTTCGGTAACGGTGAGTCCCTCTTTGCCATCGTTCTTTGCTATAAAATGGAAAATAACAAATGTTACACATTTTATTATTATTACTAAATACATATATACAAGTAAAAAACTATATACTCAATTTTTATTGGATTAAACTAGATTGTAGTTATATTTGGTGAGGTATTAGCCCGTCTGGTAAAAATATGAAAAAGTTTAAAATCATATTTTTATCTTTAACAACTCCGAAAATTTAATTATATATTTTTTTAATAGCATTTAGGTTCATATAGAAGGGAGCCATATTACGAATGTAAATTCGAAAATCGTCTTAAGTGTTTTTAAGGAGTATTGAAATTTCAAAACATCGTGTTTTTTTTTTTTAACATGCTATATTCAGAATATTTTCCCCAAAGTTTCAAGGCAGTGACCATTAAATTGTATAAGATAGAACCTTTGGTAGAGCGACCTATAATGCTATACCGGTCGGCTACCTCTATCTGTGCTTTTCTCGAAAAATCGTTTTCAAAGACTATGGTCACTATTTCTCAGAAAAATATGTCCTTTCCCACTACAGTCGGTTCAAGCGGATAGCCAAGACCAAGGTCTCAAAACACGCCAAGACCATTCTCAATAACGCCCCAAGTATATTTTTGATTAAGCTCGAAAACTTTGTAGATCCAATTTTATATCTCCCGACTTGTCTAAACCAGGCGGTGTACTAATATCATCCTAAATGTAGGCTACGTTTTTGAGTTTGTATGCTGAACAATAATAAAACGTTGTATAAAAAATATAAAAAAATTTTGTTTATAACTTTATAAACAGTTAAATAGTTATTTCAAGCTTTTACAAATACGATTATGAGCCATAAGTTCTGACACCAGCAGGGCCTGCTTAACCCGAATTCTTATCCAGTCAAGGAGGTCAACAAGACAGTATCCTTAATAATGAAGTGTGAAATTGTTTCTGCCTCTGCATCAACGCCAACAACATAACATTCTGACAACTCAACGAAATGTCAGAAAAGAGAACAATCTTTGCAAAGAAAAAGTATCCTTTTTACATAATTCTTAAACCGCAAACGAAAAATAGTCGCTTCAATCAAAAAGACAAACAAATTATTATATGAAAGCACATAGTGATCGTCTTTCTGATCGCCCAAAATAGAATATCGCACCAGATATGATCGGGAGTGCGAGTTTAGTGATCACTAGACTTAAGGTCTTGTGTACCTTTATATGAAAGAAACGGCAAGTTGCGTTTTCGGAGGATCATGACAGCAGAGATTTTGTTACAGAGGAGTAAAGAAAGCTCAAATAATTGCAAAAAAAACAACTGGCAAACTTTCAAACGCAAGCAAGGTCTTCCACTTCTTTTGTTCATGTCGTCATGAGCTGAAGTATTTTTCTGTCACGCGCATTTTGAAAAAAGTACCGCTCGCACAATATTGTAGTGTCTTCTTCTAACAGTTTTATTTGGTCGTTCACTAGTAATTTCGCTGATCTTATTGAATTTTTGCGCAGTCAACTTCACACTTACCGTTTACCGTTATTTATTTCAACAGCTGATATAGAAAGGTTTATTTGTAAAAAAAATGTCTTAAATTTTTGGAATAGTTTTTGTTTGTCACCCTATCGAAGATGGAAGATCAAAATGGTTTCAGCGTGTTTTACTGTTTTACTATTAAAACGATAAAAATGCAGTTCAAGGAGGACGAAAGTTATGTAATGTATACAAAGAAGATGTGTTGCTCGAACACCAAAATCGGTTTGCAAAATTTCGATCTTGTCGTCGTCGAATAACAACTCGAGAGATTGCTTAAAGAGCAAATTTGTCTAATCCGACCGTTCGCATGAAATGTCTAGGATTAATTTCGAAGCTTGACATTTACATAGGTTCCTCATATCTTTACAGAACGAAATTTGCTTTGACGCTTAACGGCCGTGATTTGCTTACGAAACCATGGACCAGCTCTAATCACTGCAAATGCAAATGTACTCTGATCCGCTGGACAAATTGAGTGATGCACTCAAACAGAAGATATCCGAATTAAACGATTGAAAGAGTGTAGTGTTCCATCAGGATAATGAGAGACCTCATACAAATTTGATGACTCGGCAAAAGTTTTAGCAGCTTGTATGGTATGTGCTACCCCACCCAGCATATTTTCCAAACTTGGCACCTTCGGACTATTACTTGCTTCTGTAACGACAACGAGAGTTCGAGAAAATATTTAAAGAGTGAAGGATATGGTGTTTGAAAATCATCAGCATAGTCTTAGCGAGAAGGCAAAAGATCTCGATGGATATTTTGGGTATGAAAAACCTTCTTGCTCGATTCGTTCCGTTAAAGCTGATTTTTTTTTTTTTCAAAAACAGTCTCGTAAACAGGYCTCTTTGGACATGCTGTACCGTGCGATTTCCGAACCCACATTCATGGAGGGAATTATAACCGACGATAAGACATAGATTAATGACGAAATGGAACCCGTTTTCAGTAGTTTGAGCAGATAAAACAAAATTCGCTAAAGGAGCTGAAGGCCATTCCAAAAAGTTATTATGAAAATATTTCGAAGATTGGAAAAATCGCTGGCATTAGGTTATTACATCTGATGGCGATTGCTTTGCAAATGATGATTAATTAAATATTTTACGTTTTATTTACAATTTCCGGGTATTTTTTTTTTTTTTTTTTGTGAAAATATAAAAATTATAGCTAACTCAATAAAATTACGAGTTATTATCCTTTTCAGAACTGTAACTTTACTATTAAGTGTAAAAAAAAAACACGATTAATACGTACTATAGATAATCCAACAACTGTGTAGATCTGTTTGATTTGCTGTCGTCATTATTGTTGTAGCATCACACATTATTTTGTTTTGTTTTTGTACACTATTTTTTGTTTGTTTGTTTTGATTAGCGTTGAGTTTCTTMATAAAAATTATGCCACCATATTCGAAACATCTTCTCTGACAAGTTTTTATTTTTTATTTAATTTTTTAACAGTTTGTTTACTACTTTTGCCTGTCTTCGGTTTAGAGTTAAAAAACAATCTAATAGTCACAGATTTGAAATATTGAAATAATAACTATTGATTGCTTCTTTGCTGACTCAGTTCAATGAAGATAATTTAATTTCATAATTTCTTACTGCAGTAATGGTTCAACAATTTTATTGCGGAAGTGATTGGGGATTTTAAACACAAAGCGAAATATTTTTTATGGAGATTATGCAAATAGTTTCGTGGTGATAAATTTGATATTTGCCAAAACTTGAAATGTGTTTTGAGAATATTGATAAATTCGAATCTCTTCCAAAATTATTATATAATGGAAGGTTCTATTTTATCTAGTATTGCAGCAACAGGCTAACTGCGCCGTTTTAAACGCGTTTTTTCTCGAAACTGTGTTTTTCAAGTCGGTTGGAAAGATTTCGCGAGAACTACTCAACCGATCTTCATGAAATTTTACACAGGTCTTTGAGATACAATTCTTAAAGACTTGGACGAAATAATTTTTTTCGATTGCAATTATTTGAAAAAAAAAATTTCGCGCTATTTTTTTACTGAAAATTTGATTTTTACTGAAATTTTAATTTTTTTGTAAAAATCAAATTTTCAGTTTTTTTCTTCGGCCAAGTTCTAAGTCTAAGTTTTAACTAAACCCTCCGAGGGGTCACGGGAAAAGGCGTTGCAATGGCCGGGTGTAAAATATTGTTTTCCAAAAAATTTCAGAATTTCTTTGTTAAAAGTGTATGTTTGTCATCAAAAAAACAAAAAATTAATAAAATATTTCATTTTTTATCTGAGAAAAAAAATTTTTGAAAAAGGCTGTTTTTTACCCGAAGAAACCCATGTAAAACCTTAACATAAGTTACCAAAAGAGAGACACAAAAATATAATTAATATTCCAAAAAGGACATCGTTCAACAAATATATATTTTAGACAACTACAACAATGAAAAGTATTTCGAGCTATATTTGAAGATCAGTTCTCTTCCTTGAGCTAACCGCCAGAATAATAGAATTTGAAAAGTGTTTGCGTTTATGCGAGTAAGATTAAAAGACACACCCAGCACTTTTCCACTTTTTGATTGCTTATAACGTCAAAACTAACACAATAAAGTGGTTTTTGAGTTGAAGCCTTTTAATCCCTGAGTCAATTAGCTATGATCAGTTTTTCTTTAAACGTGTTTATCTCGAAGCAACATTTTTTTTCATTTGCTGCATTGATTATGCGGATACAAATAATCTGATGACTATCACATTTATTTCTGCATGTTCTGTATACAGTTCTCCATACAATACCTAGCTGCTTTATGATCTGGTCAAAAATCGAATTTTGGCAGGCCAAAGACCAAAATTATTGGAAAAATTCACTTTTTTCTCAACTTTTGAATTATTATTTTTCAACTGTTGCTAATTGTACGCACAATATCTTCTACTGACAGTCTTACTTTTTCAAACTTCGTGCATGGGGAAGGTTACTATTACGGCAGCAGTGGAGGACCTTTGTTTTAGCGCAGCCAGTGATCGCGTGAAACTCGAAATCAAAGGTTGCTTGGATTTCAAAAAATTTTCATTTATTTAAATACTGCCAGCAGAGGAGCAACTTCACGACTAAACGGTATTAACCGGTTAATATTCATATGAACGATTACAAACCGGTTGCAAATTTAAAAAAACCGGTTTTCAGGCCAGTCGAATAATTTTAAGAGTTCTACAGGATACCCTTAAAATAAAAAAGTATGCAGTATTTTTATTTGATTTCCAAAAGCCGCCCTTTTATTGGCTCTCATGCTAAGTATGCGCTTAAACTTCGAATTCGGGGCTCAATGTTTTAGCGAAGTAATGCCTTTAATTCACAGTAATAACTGTACACATCAAATAACTAAACTGACTATTTGAAGCCTAAGGACCTCGAACGTAATTAAAATGCAATCGAAAAAGGTTTAAAGGAGCACGTTTTCGGCATTTAAAATTTTTAAATTACAAAATTCACAACCGAATAATATTCCACAGCATATTTTACAAAATTAATTAAAATATAATTTCTTTTTAATTTCTCTAATTTTTATTTTATTTTTTATTTTTTGCTTTATAGTATTCCGCATTCAACACAACAAATCATTAAAAGCACACATCTCCACATTCACAAGTTTTTGTTTACATGCGTGTTGCGCGGCGCGATCACGAAAATCGAAATCGAAAAATCAATTGGACAAAAATTATGTAAAGCAATTCTAGCATTGCATACACACATACAAACACACATATGCCAAACTTATTTAATGAGTTTTCGATAGTTCGAAATCAGTATGAGTTTTGCACTAAAAGTTCGAATTTAAACAGTTATGGGAAATATCGCCATTTTCCTTGCGGCACAAAGATTTCGGTGTCTGTATGTACATATGTATGTGCGTAGGTGAAGAAATGGGGCAATTATTTAATGGATATCGCGCGTACAATTCTAACGCCGCCGAAAATTCTTCGTACAATGTACACAATCACGCTCGCTCACAGACTGAGACTAGCCGTGCGATCGCAACGTCGCCGACAGCAAGAACAATGAGCTACGAGTGTGGCAACGGATGCGGATCAGCATCCCCAATGAGATTTCCACTCCACGTCCACACATAGAGCCAAGTAATTACACAATTATGAACACATTGGCATTTGTATAATATGTATGTATGTGAGTGTGTGTGTATGTGAGCACGTGAAGTCGTGAGTGACGGAGAGCCATAAGGAGCTCATGCAAGGCGGATCTTCTCAATTTGGACAGCGTTGACGTCATACAAGAAATACTGTGAAGGTATGTGCCCGCTGACGACTCATCACAATGAAAATTAGTCGTACGCACAGTGTGTCAAGCATGCTTAAAATGTAAACATTTTTTTTTTGTTTTTTTTTTTTTTTTGATAAATAAAAATAATAGTATTTGGTGGCAATCAGCTAGCTGGAATTTGAACAGCATCCCCCGATTTCGGGGCTAAAATGGGTATGATAGAGGAGGTTTTCCATATAGATATCTCAAAACCCAACGGCAACTATATACATATATTTTCTTGATCTGGAGGCCCTCCTCTATTCGTACATACCAATTTTAATCCAGAAATCGGGGAATACTATTCTAAAATTTACCCCAAGAGATACTTAGCCTCAAGAAGAAGAAGAAGATACTTAGCCATACTATATAGGTTCTTAAAGTCCTCTGATAAGTTTGAAATATTTATTTTTAAGCATTGAGAAAAATCCTCACCATTAATTTGTACACTCAATCTAGAGTGGCAGACGGACAAGTTTTTTTTTGGATTTTCGAAAATTACGTCATGAAAACAACACTGTACTCAAATTATATTATAGGTAATAGCGAACGACAGAAGTGTGATCAAAAAGCAAATATGAGAAAATTAAGACTTATTGAAAACATATTTGCTAGCTCTTAACTCGTCGATAAACACAGCGAGTCAATATGACCGAAATATAAGTGTTGTTGTTATTTGTGCAGTGACAGAAAAAATCCGCAAAGCAGTTATGAGGAATGCTGTTGTGTTGACAGTCCTAGACCGGATACAAATCCGGTTCATTCCGACAACATAGACCCGAGCATCGTGGAAAGAGACGGAGATATGTGTTTCTTATGTTCTGGCCACAACTAGCACAAAGGTCCATTCACGGTTTTTGGGGCGGAATAACCATTATCTGCATATGTATATGAAACTCATAAGAATTGCGGTAATTATGGTTGTTTTCCGATATCGGCTTGTCTATGCGCCCGTTAGAACCGAGACCAGCGTATGTACAAAATATCGATTGAAGTTGGGACGTACTAAAAATTGGTAACTTTACAGACGGGCTTAATAACAATATTGCTGTTCCAAAAACTTGTCAGGGCAGTCTTTATTAACCTTTTAGTAGTGAGCTTGATTTATAGGCTAATAACTTCAAGTTTTTTTTGTCTAGCAAATAACTAATAGTTCAAAGGTCAAAATCACTTGTTTACCTCCAGTACCTCCCACCCATCTCTCTTACTGCATTCCAATCAATATAGAGATTTCAGAATGTCCATCAACCGGCTGTCGCTCATGAATCGAACGTGCGGACAACCAACCACTAGAGCCACCAGAGGCCAACGTCACGACGGACACTGACGCGCTTATTGTTTTCACTTTTAAAGCATTGGCATTTTGTTGTTGCACTTTGTATTTGGTAGATTTTTTAGAAAATATTTATTTAGAAAACATGCTGACGTGTCAAAGTGATTTCTAAATTTGGGACAAGAGCCAGCGCAAACAAGTGATTAACGACAACTTGAAAGCGTTCATTTGACGAGCATACATACAATTTGTATGTATGTATGTAAGAGATATGTGCTAGGTACAAATATTTACAAGTATGTATGTAAGACCACTTTGTTATGTGGAAATATGTACGACCATAATCACAAAGATGCCAACGTAATGGAAAATAGATTTCATGAAGTCAAATTTTTCTAAGAGGTTACATGCGTTTGGCGGCTTCGGAAAAGAAGCTATTTTTACTGTATTGTATTATTTAATTCTCTAAGATCTCTAGACATTCGTTTGAAATCCAACGCAGAGCGCTCTTGCCAACAGGAGCTACTATTTTGGAGTTTGTAGGCTATTAAAGAGTAAAGTTTTCTCCCGACGCACAAAGACCAAACTCTACAAGTCCCTCATAATTCCCTTACATGATGCAGCGGCATTGACAATAACATCATCTCTTCACTCGACCTTAGGAGTGTTCGAGAGAAAGGTTTTACGGAAGATTTATGTTCCTTTTTGCACTGGCAACGGCAAGTACCGCAGTCGATGGAACGAGTACGAGATACTATATACGACGACATTGACATAGTTCAGCCAATCAAGAAAAAACGACTACGTTGGCTAGGTCATGTCGTTAACTCGGCTATAACCGCGTAAGCGCTGGCTATGTCAGTAAAGAAGAAGAACATCTTTACAATATTGCCCTATATGAAGTAATGAAGAGTTGACCGATCTTGGAGCGCTATATAATTACTTGAAATATATTTCAACAGCGGTGGCAAAACTATGTCAATGAATTTGATAAGATAAATGATCACAATTCGAAAGTATGTAAGAAATTTTAAACTTGAAAATATATTTTTTTTCAAAAGAGTTGCCACTTGTTTACTTTTATAATACAATTTAAATAAAATAACATAAGTTATTAAATCTAAAAATGTGGAATTAATTACATTTATGATATTTTTCTCTCGGAATTTTTTTTTAAATAGTTACCACCATTTTACTTTCGTCAATTTACATAAATTTTTATGAATTTAATAATGTGGAATTAAATACATTTAAGTTTATTTACGGAATTTTTCGGGAAGAGGTGACGGTTCCAAAATTTAGATCAACAAAATTATTGAGACATTCAGCGTTACAGTATTGAAATACATATATGAACTGTAGAGTTGGTCAAAAAAAAAAAAAAATTAAATTTAGCTTGCAACTCCGAAAAATGGGTACGAAAATCTCTCAAAGTATGAGCTCTGATCACAATAGACCTAAGGTCGCGAAGCAATCCTCATCTATTTATTATAACGGGAAAGTCCTCCGATTGATAGTTATTTATTTTTTAATATTATTAAATAAAAAAATAGCTTGCTTCCAACTTCGTGAAAAATGTCTGGTTTTGTTAGAAATTTAATGCTTCACAAAATAACGAGTGAGCCAAGTAGAGGTACTTTTTTCAATAGTCTTTTTAAAAAAGCCTAAAAATATTCTTTCGAAGGATAATAAACATTCTCTATGTAACTTGAAGTTTCTGTGTTTTTCCTTTAAAATAGTAAGGAAACTCGAAATGGATCACACTTAGTTCCTTCCGTTTTTGTGTAACCCCAGCCGTTTAAAAGATATAAACGGTTGAGTTTTGATTATTTTAAAGCATTTTTTTTTACTTTGCAAAATTCACAGTTTAGGGAATTTTTTTGGCTCAGCCTAATGAACGGTATTTGAGAATTCATCGTTTGGGGAAACATTTTCAATGGAAATCGATTCTGGTTAAAGGGTTATATTTTTCTGTTAACGTTAAAAAAATAAAAAATCAGCGTCACGCTCAGACATCTTTCACGGAGGTATTTCTGGAGATCTTAGCTTATTTTTATTTATTTATTAAGTAAACTTCTTATTCAAAACATTCACGAAAAAAATTAGTGGCTATAACCCCTTAAGTCAAGTCAATAATTTCATTCCTGAAATATTGAAATTCTAAAAAAAAAAGAAGGTTTTAATTTCTATCTTGATATCTCTTCACTCTTAATAACTTTCTCTTTTGAATTCGATACTTGTGATACACTGATTGAATATTTTTTGTAAAACTACAACAGAAAGTGTCAAACATACGAAATAAAAAACAACAAATGTCGTATACTTAATAAGTTGTTTGAAATTTTTTTTTTTTATTTTCATATTTAAAAATTAAAATTTTTATTTTTTTGAAAAAAGAAAAAACGTCCATGGTTGCACCGAAGCTAAATACCCTTCACAGGTGCATTTCTGTTAGTAACTTTGTGTTCAGTTTGTATGGAAGCTATATGCTATAGTAATCCAAGCTGAACAATTATAGATTATATTATTACCTTAAGCAGTAATCCAAACGACAAATGTGAAAGTTTTCCATACAAGAACTTGATTCCGATCATTCAGTTTGTATGGCAGCTATATGCTATAGCTAACCGATCTGGACAATTTCTTCGGAAGTTACATTGTTGTCTTAGAAAATAATCTGTACCAAATTTCGTGAGTATTTCTAGACAAATGTTAACGTTGTCCATACAGGAACTTGATTCCGTTCATTCAGTTTGTATGGCAGCTATATGTTATAGTGGTCCAATATCGGCTGTTCCGAGTTCAGAACTAGTTCGTATATATACAGACAGACAGACAGACGGACATGGCTAAATCGACTCAACTCGACATACTGATCATTTATATATATACTTTATAGGCTCTCCGACACTTTCTTCTGGGTGTTGCAAACTTCGTAAAAAACTTAATAAACCCTGTACATACTTGCGTATGTACGTACCAAAAATTTTCGCTGATTCAACCACATTTTTTATTTGCTTTTCATTATTATTTTTTTTTTTTGTTTAGAAATATGAGGAAGTTATCAGTTTTATCGCGACTACTACTCGGAAAACTTTTCTTATAAAAACCATAAATCTTTTATTTTATTTTAATTAAAAATAAAAATTGTAGGTACTAATATGAAAATACACATTTCATGTCGCTCGCAGATCACCTACACACAGGCATACCACACCTCGACAATATCCTTCTAGTTAATCGCGGCGATAATGACTCATTCGGCGGTGCGACGCGTAATAGTGCGTTGTGCGTTGTGAAAATCGCGCTCGAACTCCTCTACGTGCTATTTTCGTTCTTGAATTGGTCCGTGGCGCTGAACGGCTCACTACAAACATAAATCTCAATTACTGGACGAGAAAACCCCTCATGAAATTCGTTATGTTTGTGCGAAGTGAAAGAAAACAAAAACTTTCCTATTTAAAGACTATTTATTAGCAGATTTAGCCAATGCCGGCATATGTCAGTACAATTGTGTATACTTTATGTAAGTGTATATGCACTTATACATATGTAAATAGACGAAAATTCAAATGTTTTTGAATCTGTTAATCGTTTGAACTGGCGGCCACACTTTTACTTTGCAGCAAGAAAAACTATAACTTTTTCGCCTTTGTTTGTATTTGTTTATGCGATAAACCCAAGAAGCAAATTTCGAAAAATCTAACAAAATTTCTAGAAGAATGGAAAGTGTTTTACGATTGTGAGGTATTTCCAAAAACTGGAGAGTTTCGGTAATTTTCGCGGAATTACACTTTGTAGAATAAAGGTTAAAGTAGCTACATATAATATATATCACGACATGGCGTGGATGCTCATTAAGAGAAAGATCTTTTCAAACCGACGAGAAGTTCTAATGACCAAAGGGTGGTGTATACATCTTTAGGAATCTATAATAATACTACAATATAGATAAGTTACAATAATATTTTGAAATTTTTGGAAGACTTTAAAGCATAATGACGATGTTTTTAGTGCTACTTCGACTTCAAAATCCTTATCTTTATATTTGTACAAACAGTCTAAGAGAGGCCTTTTGAGATATATGTCGACCCGTTCATGATTAGAAAGTAGGATAAGCACCCATCTTGAGACCTAACATTCATTATTAAATAATATTCCACCGAACAGGCAGCCGTAGCTGAGAGTATACACGAAGACCGGGGAGAGTCGAGTCGGCGCCGTTCGCAGCAAGTCGGACTGACATATGCAATGACTTGGCGCAATTTACGTCGAGATCTTAAATTGAAAGCGTGCAAAATAATGCTTGGGCAAGAATTGAAGCCGTTCAACCTTCCCAAATGGGCTCTATGGGCTCTGAAAAGTTCCAAAAAGATCCGACTATTTCGAGTCAAATTTTCGATGAGACCCATTTCTAGATCAATAGGTATGTAAGCAACAAAAATGCCGCATTTGTGATGAAGATCAACCTAAAGAGATACAAGAGCTGCCATTTCATCAACGGTTTGGTGTGATTTGTGGCCCGGTTTCATCGGTCCACATCCATCTTCAACGGTTGCACTTTTTGAGACTTAGACACCAAAGTACACCAAAAATAAAAGCCAAAGAATGTTCTTTCGAATAATAAACATTCCACATTAAATTTGAAGTTTCTGTGTTTCTTCTTTAAAAAAGTAGGGAACCTCAAAATGCATCACTTCCGAACAAGGAATATGTATTCTTCACGCAGGGTCTGTTTCGACATATTTTGCAACATTGTTGGTACTTGCAGTTCGTACTTTATGTTATTAACACCCCCGCGAAGTAAACTTCCTACTTTTATTGAATTTATGCAAATCACAAATCAAACCTAATATTGACTTATATGTAACTGTCGTGATTCACGACCTATTAATGATGAATAAGTGGGAAATAACTCAGCTGAGACATGAGACAGTAATAAAAACAGAATTTACGAGGATGCGTAATTGATATTACACATTTCGAAGATATTTCCAAACTGGCTAATCATACAAATAGTAATAATTAATGATAATAAAAATAATACAATAAAAATTAACAACCTCAATTTGTTAATTTAGTGACCACCACTAAATGCCTAATCACTTAAAGTATGAGTTTTCACACTAAAAAATAATTTCTCAGGTTGCTCTCATGGAAGGCCTACTGTAAATATACGAAGGAAGGAAGGCCTACTCGTATGTAAACATCTATCTGTCGCAATTTTATTGCTATCTGGCCATATAGCATCTAATGAGTCATCGGAATCGTCAAGTTGCCATTGGTTGCTCATCCTCATCTTCACAGACTGTAGACAAAAATGTGTATGTGTGC
Source organism: Bactrocera latifrons (assembly GCF_001853355.1). Classification (NCBI taxonomy): domain Eukaryota; kingdom Metazoa; phylum Arthropoda; class Insecta; order Diptera; family Tephritidae; genus Bactrocera; species Bactrocera latifrons. Next base: position 480,464 of record NW_017537378.1, on the reverse strand, counting down.
GGTGCGAGATTTTTATCCGCTGAATTTAGAAAAATTTTAATATAGACACGCAAATGTAAACAAATGAAATAAAAAATGATATTTTTTTAGGTTGTGTATACCCAGTCGGAAAACTTGTTGTCTTCAATTTAGTTGAGGTTACGTAAAGCCTTATTAAAGCATAAGTATAACATTAATATCAACTCATTTTCAAATTGGGCGCTGAAGTCAGAGTTAACAGCTGCTGATAGGATCGATTTTTTTTTTCGTAACCGGTACAGATTCGCAGTGTCACTCGATTAATTTATAATCCATTTTATTTTTTTTTTCCGTATGCAAAGAGTTCAGGATTGGTTTACTGGATGCTTCTCCGCTATTTTAAATGAGTTATTTCAATGAAGTTCCTACGACGAGAAAAGTATTTCTGAGGATTTTTACCATGGAAAAACAAATTGATTAACAAGTTTCCTTCATCGCTTTGGATTTCCAATGGAATCAAGTCTACGGAATATTTAAAATGTTGCGCATGTATTTTTTTGGATTCTACTTTATCATGAAGAGGGTCTTGAAGTCACAGAACGCTTGCCTCATTTGAGTTGTTTTCAATACTGTTAATGACGATAATTTCGAAAACTTAAGAAAACAGTGCTTGAAAGTACTGGTAACTAAACGTATGTTTGTGAATATGACGTCCAAATTGTAAGTAATCCAGCAAATGGTGCTCCAAAAATTAGCCGAAATCGAAAGAAACAAATTTCTGTTAAGACAATGGAGGCCATCTCAGGCGTATGGAAAAATGTATTAAGCGTTGACGTGCTTGTTTTCGCTCAAGAGCTTTTTTTGGAGAAGTTGTTTGTCAATCCGATTCAAATTTGATCTGGTGAAATCTCAGCCAACTCAGGCGATTGGAAATATAGCGTTGGCATGCTTGTATTCGCTCAAGTGCCTATTTTAAAGGACTTTTTGTCAGTCTGGTTAAAATTTGATCACTCTAGCGTGATCTTGACGTTTTCCAACTGTACGAAAAAGATAAATCAATACTAATGCACTAAACTTTGAAGCATAATTACTGTTGAAACTGCGAGTACTATTTATCATTACAATTAATTTTAGTTAAAACCCAAATACTTAGCATTCTTAGACCAGCCGAGCATACCCGATCCCGCGTGTATTAGATTGCCCTCGCCACTTTATCGCTACTTTCTTTCCACTTTCGCCAAGTTGCTCATTATATTTCAAAGCCAATGCAATAATTTACAATTTCACAAGCATCGCACATTAACATAAATGGCATTTCCACATGCATAAATCAACAATTATATTACAGGTAATTTCAATAAAATATCACTTTGTATGAGACATTCATTCCAATGCAGCAGATGCGGAGCACTCAGCAAATTTTTGCACAATTAAACAATTTTCGTTCAGCGTCGCTCAACAATGAACCGACAAGCCTACATAACATACACAACCACATATACACATATACATCTATATATATATATGTATATAGATATACATATGCATATATGTATATATACATATATATATATAATTGTCCGTATGTGGTGCAAATCATTGTGATGAGTCTACAAGTGAACTAGCGCGACGAAGGCGACGTTGGCGGGAGGGAGGTGGTCGGTTGTAGATGAATTCTTTATAAATTATTGAAATTGATGAAAAATATACGTTTCACGCGCACCGTGTGAAAACTTAGAAAATTTATATAGTCATAAATATTTGGTGAGGAAAATTGCCGCAGCTTTTTGCGGTTCAGAGAAATCAACACCACACTCACACACGCATACATAAATATTAACACAATAGTATATAAATTTATTGCAGTGCCATTAACTTGGCCCAACAGATTTAATATTTCGAAAAGTCTTTGATTTGGACATTAAGGAGACGTTCTGCCAAACATACACACATACATATATACCTATAGCTATATACATAGACATATGTAGCTACATATGTGCTAAATTCATTGGCGAGTGCGTTGCTACAGCAACATCAAATTATTTTGACTAGTTGAGGCACTTCTACACCAATGATTTACTGAAGCGTCGTAAATGTCGCTGACGAATCCATTTCGACTTTTCGCTGAGTCAGCTCACAGTTTCAGCGCTAGAGCTATAGTTTATGGGCCAAACGAATGTACGTGTTATAGCAAGGGAAAATTGGTCGGTAAATGTTGTGTACATATGTTTTAATATAGATATAGCAACTACTTGAAGTGATAAAGTTATTAATAAATTTAGAATATTGCCTACTATTAGGCGCATTAGCCGAAGCGTTACTTAAACTACTTAAGCGCATAACCCCATAGCCTCACTCAAGGACTTATTAATGGATAACGATGCCTATAATTAGGCGTATATGCACTTTAGAGTGCCTAAAAGTAAAGCAATATGCAACAGTTAAGAAAAACAAGAAAAAACGTTAACTCCGGTGGCACCAAATCTAGAATACCCTTCACAAATAGAAAAGTTTCCATTCAAGAACTTGATTTTGATCAGTCAGTTTGTATGGTAGCTATGTATATGCTATAGTGGTCCGAATTAAAAAATTTCTTCGGATATTACACTATGGGCTTAGGAAATAACACATTCCAAATGAAGTGAAATGAATGGTGAAGATATCTCGTCAAGTGAAAAAGTTTTCTATACAAGCACTTGATTCCGAACGTTCAGTTTGTATGACAGCTATATGCTATAGTGGTCCGACATCTGCAGTTCCAACAAATGAGCAACGACTTTGAGAGAAAAGAACGTATGCAAAATTTCAGTTCGATATCTAAAAAACTGAGGGACTAGTTCTCGTATATGTATATAGAGGATAGACGAAAATGTCTAAAGAACTGTCTGTTCGTCACGCAGATCATTTTTTGTTCGGTTTTTTGTCTGCCTAAGAAGCGTCAACTCGGCAGCATTTTACATAAATATTTTTGGAATAAAACATGGATACAACAATAAAAACAACCGAATTTCTACTTTCGATTAAATCTAATAAATTAAAACGTCTAATATAAATATGTTCATGTGTCTTTCGAAATCACTTTTATTTAGAAAATTTATAGAATAATAAATACGAGCATTAACATAAAATGTTCTCTTTTAACTTGAACGTGCGAAATTGTGCGTATTTTTGTTGACTTCTATAATTCAGCGTATTCACATAAATCTCCTAAGAATTTCATTTCTAATTTATGCGTAAATTTTTATTTCTAATATGACTCGAGAGTTTTTCGGGGAATCAAACGATTAGCGGGAAATTAGCTTTATAATATTTTTAAAAATATTGGCATTATAAAATAGTAATTCGTTCACAATTTCAAAAATGCAATTTTCGGAATTCATTTAGTCTTTCCTAGGTGACAATTCCTATACGATTCGTTTAAGGGGGAAATCGGGTTAGACGGTTTAAGAAATTGATTTTTTTATTCCATAAACTGTACCCAAAAGTATTGAAACATATGTTTCAAAAATTTTAAATGAAAATTCTGACTCGTGATGTGAATAACTCTTCTTCTTCTCTAATGAAGCATTTTTAAATTTATTTTATGGATTAAATTGAAAACCAGAGATCAACCGTTCTCAAAAATTAAATATAACGATTCGTTTAGTTGATTAAATTTTTTTATGGGTCGCTTCAATAACTTCTTCCACTGTGAGTAATTTTCAATCTCTTCAGTTTGATATACATACATACATATTTACATACGTACATAAGCAAAAAATAGTAAGACTTTGTTCAAAATTTTAAAACTCTTAATTTAATCTTCAAAATTTATGTCGTCTCCCTCAAAGTAATCACCAATTAACTTGTGCCAACATTTTCTCTACTCCACGAAATAGCTGTTCAAGTAAATTTCCGGAATAGCCGGCAATTCGTGCAGCAATTCAGGTTTAATGTCTTCAATTGACTCAAACCGAGTTCTCCGGAGCGGTCGTTTCAGATTGCTGAAAGCCGGAAGCCAGTTGAAAATTTTGCGAAAAATTTGCCAAAAATCAATACAGTTAGCGACGATGCATTATTGTGGTACAAAAACTAAAAATTGTCGTGCAATAATTCAGCCATCTTCTTAAGATGCATAAAACTCAAATAGTATTATTTGTTGACAGTTTGGCCGGTCGGAAGAAATTCGGAGTGCACCATACCTCGATAATCGAAGAACCCTGTCAACATAACCTTGATTTTTGACCGATTGATCGTCTGTTTCCTGATCATAAGCATAGATCCAAGACTTGTCGCCAGTAATAATATTTTTAAGAAGCGAATTTTTTTCGGGATCATAAAAATTTGTTCGCCAGCTCTTGAGATATCCGAATGAAATTTAGTAGGTAGGGGATATTGATACTCTATTATTTGTCGGAATCAGTCAGATCAGACAACTTCATACGTCACATATGTACATATCTTCCATACAATAATTATTTTATTTAAATTAATTTTTATAGATTATTATTTTTTAAATTTCGCCTGAAACCAGTTTTAGACCCTAGTCTGTTAGCCAAAGTTGTTCAGAATGATCCGTCGAACATTTTCCGCATGCAAGATTTTATGGAAAAATCGTCATATATTGTTATCTTATATATTTTGAAAATTAATTGCATAAAAAATAAAATTAAAACAGGTGGCAGCTTTTTGAAAAAAAAAATTTACCCTTAACTTCTGTTAACAGACTTATAGGCGGGAAGTGTTTATCTTATTATTCATTTTTAAATCTGAAAACATCTGGCAACTCTTTTATTTGTTTCTTGTATTTAGTTTGATGTACATATTGAAATAACTATTTTAAAATTTTAACTGATTACAAAATAAAGTACAAACAACCTTTTACAAAATACATTTTAACCATTTGTTCAAAGACTTGAAGGCAAGAAGTTCCTATCTATGTATATTAATAAAATATTCATTTCTTAAGTTCGTAACGCAATTGACAACCCTTTAAGTTGATTTTTTATTTTAAAAAAATCGAAATTCCTTTTAAATACATATAGTAATATTTTATGTATTTTGAAAATTCAAACAGGTGGCAACTTTGCACTAAAATTTTTTCAATCCTTAAACTATCCAAAAGTTTTCCATTTTTGGAGTTTATTTATACGATGCATATATCTTTAAAATATTTTAAATATATGGCAACCTTTTCTTTTTATTATTATTATTTTTTTTTTTTTTTGAATGTAAAAAATATGCAAGCCGGTTTAATTTTCACTATGATGACTTTCTATATACGGCGAGTGTGATGACATATTGTTTCTCACATAACTTCATTGCAGGCAATCGATTTTATTGCAAGGTCTTAACGATTTTCACTTAAATAAAAAAATGGAAAATATTAAGTTGGATAATACTTTCCATTGGAAAATAATTTCTGCTTTTTTAATAATGTATGTCGTTTTTATAACTGTAGAATTACTATATGCCAGAAACTATGCCGGAGACACTTGTTACAGTTATCTAATATACAAACATTATACCATAACATACCTATGCATACCTGCAGATAAAGAGTATACTATTTAGTATGTGATATGTACGTACATATGTATGTACATATACAAATGTATTTTAAAACACACTTACGAATATATAAATATAAAAAAAAACTAGTGGATTTAGAAATTCTTTGGAGATTTTGATTTCGAAAGCAGTTTATGTGTGGCAACGCTGTGCGCTACACAACATCGTCGCAGTCAATTGATTTTACCACGCTGCCCACTGAAATTATACAGCAAACATGTAAACATTAATAGCGAAAGCAGCAGCAAAACAAACGAACGTGTATATACAGGGAAAAAGTGATAAATGTATAAATGAAATTTTTAGTGTGATAATTAGAAATTGCAACGGTAAGTTTTTCAATCTAGTTACTAGATTCCAGTACATTGAAGATAGTAAATGTCATAGTTCGCGTTTTCACCAACACAATTTGTCAACAGCAATGGCGAAAACAGCTGCGGAACGTGCGAAAGCGTACAGAGCAAGAAAACGTGCAATGAAACCACCGAGAAGGCAGGCGAAGAGTGGAAAGCAGCGAAGCCAAGAATACAGGGAGAGGAAAAAATTATTGAAGACAAACCCGAACGAAAATACTGACATAAACGGAGTTGCCGAACTACCAGCTGATGAGGAGGCAACAAGCAATTGGTCAACTAGTAAACAGAGTAAAACATCGACACAACGTATGAGGGAATACAGAGAGCGAAAGCGTGCTAGCAGGCCACCGAAAAAAGCAGCCAAAACTAATACGGAAAGGAGTCAAGTATATAGAGCAAAGAAAAGACTATCGAGCCCTGACATTCGTAGCATTGCTGCGATGTATGTTGTTGCGGAATTGACAACCGACCAGGAAACCACGAACGATAACGCTAGCGACTTTGAATGTGCATCGAAGAGCTAGGGAGATTTAGTTGTAAATACCCCTAAATCGAGTTGCATTTCAAATTTCAAGTTTATAACACTCCTAGTGAAGCCTCAGTCTTGATGGACGTAGTTCTATAGTCATTACTTTCTTTTTGTATATTTAATTTTTGTTTTAGATTAATAAAGCATCCAGAATATTTTTTTCTGTACTATAAGAATATAACGACGAGAAAATAAGTTTTGCAAATAAAGTAACTATAATTAAGTAAATTAAGTAAACTAAGCAAAATTTTTACATATCGGTTAAGCAGCTCACGCCCTTTGAGTAGCCAAAGATATATCCATTTGAAGGCGCATTAATTTTTGCTCAGGTTGGGAAGTTTGCTGTTGCTGTTGTTTTAGCCTGCCTGAAGTAATTTTGAGGAATGTCTCCGAATTGACAGTCCTTGGCAGGGGCCCGTGAAACTTAATTAAGAAGTAATTAAAGAAACATTTAATACGGTCCTCTCACTCAAAATTGTCTCAGGAAGGGTTGGAAAACAAATGAAAGACTTGAAACAAGAAAAACAGAAACTTTAAAATGTCTTGGAATAATTATACAGAAGTTTGTGAGGATCCGTGGACTTATTGAATGATTTGCCATTGAACCTGGTTTCTTTAGATTTTTACTGTATTTTGCCTGCGAATGATGAGTAGATAAGAAGCGAAACTACCAGCAATCCAACGAGACAACCAAAACTGAACTATGTATGTACTTGCAGACTACGTTTTGGCGGACGTGCAACAAGAAAATAGGCCAAAGTTTTCAAAGAGGCAAAAGTCAAAAGTGAAAGAAATGAGTAAACTAGGCTAGTCTGGTTAAAATTTTTGTCGAGAATGAAACCAGGAAGAACAAGAAAAAACGTTAACTTCGGTTACTTTTCCACACAAGCCCTTGATTCCGATCGTTCAGTTTGTATGGCAGCTATATGCTATAGTGAGCCGATATGAACAATTTCTTCTGATATTACATTATTTCTATAAAAAATAACTCATGCCCAATTTCGTGAAGATATATCGTCAAATGAGGAAGTTTCCCATGCAAGCATTTGATTCCGATCATTCAGTTTGTATGGCAGCTATATGATATAGTTAACCGATCTAAACAATTTCTTCGGAGATTACATTGTTGCCTTAGAAAATAATCTATACCCAATTTTGTGAATATATCTTGTCAAATGTAAAAGTTTTCCATAGAAGAACTTGATTCCGATCATTCAGTTTGTATGGCAGCTATATGATATAGTTAACCGATCTAAACAATTTCTTCGGAGATTACATTGTTGCCTTAGAAAATAATCTATACCCAATTTTGTGAATATATCTTGTCAAATGTAAAAGTTTTCCATAGAAGAACTTGATTCCGATCATTCAGTTTGTATGGCAGCTATATGATATAGTGGTCCGATATCGGCAGTTCCGACAAATGAGCAGCTTCTTAAAGAGAAAATGACGTTTGCAAAATTTCAAAACGATATCTTAAAAACTGGGGGACTAGTTCGTATATATACTTACAGACAGACAGACGAACATGGCTAAATAGACTCAGCTCGACATACTTATCATTTATATATATACTTTATAGGGTCTCCCTTCCTTCTGGGTGTTACAAACTTTGTGACAAACTTAATATACCCTGTTCAGGGTATAAAAATGGCGTCGATTACGAAGGGCAAGCAAAAAAGGCTTGGGTCTACACGTGTGACCCAAATATTACAATAGCAATTTTATGTTTATAAATACTCTCAATTTGAAGTCGATTGACCAACTGTTCGCCACCAAAATGCCAGATGCTATTGCCAACATGGCTGGTGACTCATTGAGAGCATACTGAGTGATGGCGTGTCTTCAGAAAACCGACCAAAAAATCAACACTAAAAAAACCAATCTACGGTACATATACATGTACATAATTACAAAAAATTTTATATATATGCATGTATGTTCTTATGTATGTAAAGAAAAGTGAATGATTGTTTGTGTTTTCATTTGAAAAAACTGGGAAACTTGTTTTCAGCTCGTCGCGAAAATCATCACGCGGCGCAGCCTCGGCGGCTACAAATAACAATTTAAAATACTGCTACAAACACATGCACTCGAAAATAATATATATAACGGGTGATACAGGTAGAGCAACCTTTTCAAACGTTTTTTTTTACAGACCACGCGTGAGTCGCTTCGCTCAATAGGCTTTTGAAAAGTTCCAAGAAGATCAGAGGTTTTCGAACAAAATTTTGTTCAGCGATCAGGCCCATTTCTGGCTCAGTATGTATGTAAACAAGTAAAATTTCTGTATTTGAGATGAAGAGTAACCTGAAGAGATTCAAGTGCTCTCATTTCATCTAGAAATAACAACGATTTGGTGTGGTTTGTGGACCGGTGGAATCATCGAACCATATTTCTTCAAAAATGCTGATGAGAACATAACCGCCAATGGCGACTGTTATCGCGCCATGACAACCGAATATTTGATGCCTGAAATTGAAGCTCGTGATCTCGGCGACATTTGGTTTCAACAAGACGACGCCACTTCCCACACATCGCATGAATCAATGGATTTATTGACAGAACACTTCTGTGAGCAGATAATTTTACGATTTGGGCCGGTCGACTAGCCACCAAGATCGTGGGATATCGTTAGACTTGTTCCTAAAGGAAATGCTCGAACACGTCATCGAAAATTGGATTCAAAAATTGGAAAATTGAACAATCTGAGACGTAGGCGCGGCCACCCTTTGAAAGAGATAATCTTCAAAATATAAAATCCAAAGAACACTCTTTCGAATGGTATTAAACAATACCCATTAAATTTGAAGCTTCTGTGTTTTTTCTTTAAAATAAGTTGGGTATCTCCAAAGGGATCACCCTTTACATCTGTATATACATATGAACAAAACAAAAAATAAGAAATATCGAAAAATTCTTCTAGACAAACATCGCGGCTTATTTTACGACTGCCGCCAAATACGAGACCAATGAAAATTTCTCCGCACTAATAGAATTTTGGGGTTGTCGGGCTGTGGGGCGGACCCAACGACGAGGTTGAAATGCTTTGACTGCTTACGCATCTCGAAAATTTTTTTTTGCACACATGCGTTGCAGATTTACTGCAGCGATACAAAATTGCATCGCAAAATTTTAATAATCTACGTTAATTCGGCCGCAGTGTTGGCACTCGCGCGCTCTTTGGCAAGACCCCCACATCCCCGGCTGGTGTAACAGGCTCGCGTATTTTGAGTGCGCGCTGAAACGCAAATATGACGACTGTGAGGTTTATAGACAAAAATAAAAAAAAATTTTTCAATAAAATAATGTAAACTAAAATAAATGTAATCTCATAAAATAAAGAAGAGATAAAATGTAATAAAAAAAACTAAAAAATTAAATTAAATTAAAGGCAATCAATTGAAAAATATATATATAAAAATAAAAACAAAGGAAATTATCGAGTTTATAAAAAAATATTTTTACAAATCTCTTTCGACCATACCATGTCCCTGGCTTTTGGGTTAGCAAATCTCCTGGAATCATAGACGCCGTTTGTTTACTTTTTTTCTTCACGGTTGCTATTAGAGTGATAAATCTCGCAATTAGGAAAATATCTTCGCTTAAAAATTCGAAATCACAACTAAAAGTTTAATATATATGTACATATATAATAAAATTTTGGAAACTCTATGCTTTTTCATTTCAATCTAAAATAATTCGAGAAAAACATTAAAAAACGGTCTTCACACGAGATGAGCCCCTTAATGAAATTTTTCACAAGTCTTCGAAATGTCATTTTTCGAAGGATTTTTTTCAATTACCACTATTTAAAAAAAATATGTTTCGAAATCTGTTCACCAAAATATGCAATTCTTTGTGAAAACCTGTGCCAAAAATAACAGTTTTAACATTTTTTAACATTTTTTTTTTACTTCGTCCAGTACCTAATTCATGGTCTTAATTAAAACACAAATATGTTTTTTTACTTCGACTGATCATGTAATAAGTTGTGCTCTCCATCCGGTAGTAAAGACTGAATTTTGAATATTTTCCTTTGAAAATTTCACAACATCTTCTGTAAAATATGTATTTTTTGAATAAAAATCTTGAATAAAATATTTTATTTTTATATGAAAAAAAAAAAAATTTGGAAAATATGTCGCTTTTGCTCGAGAAAACCCATGTAATCCCGTAATCCCTTAAAAAAACATTATTTTATAATTAAAATTCGATCAAATATCAAAAAAAGACTCAAATGTTTCTGATATTAAATCTTGTACCACGATGGATAAATTTTCTAGAAAGTAACCAGTTTTTATCAGTATAATTTTATAAAAGCTGTAAAAATTAGTAGCAGTTGATATGAATGGTGCTTCCCAAAATTATTTTCAAAATGTCTTAAAACACGTAACAACAACAGCATAAATTACTGTCGCAGAAATGCCGCACAGACAGATCGCCACCACAAAACACTAAAAAACAACAACAATATGAGTCATTTATAAATACGCAAATGTAATGTACATATGTATGTATGTATGTAACAGTTTCTTTCTTGTAGGAATGTGTGTAAGGACATTTCTTCATCTTTAAAAATAGCGAGTGTAACCATCTGTTGTGATTTTCGTAAGCTGCTTAACGATTCTGTTTTATATTATTTTATAATATGTCGTTATTAATCTTTTCAGAATGCTTATTTTGTGTGTGTGTGTGTGTTTGCTATAATTAGTTTTTGTTTTTCGAAAATCGCTTTTGAGTGATTGTAGTTTGCAGAATGCACAAGTCAAGTGTGCTCTGCTAGTGTAAAATATTAAACAAATTTTTGTTATTTTTTTGTTGTGATTTTTGTTTTGGCAAATTTTGAACACGTTTTAAGCAAATCTGTTAACATGGAATTTTGTTTATATTTCCAAAACAAAAAAAAATATAATTTATTATAGCAATGTTGTTGTTGTTGTTGTAAAGTCAGAAAATGCTACAAATTAAATTTGAAGAAAACTGAAGAGCAGCCTGAGTAAAAACCCGAATCCGCAGACTCGTTTGTTGTGGGAAGTTTTTTACCTACATTGTCGTGTGGTAACGTTTGTTGTTGTTGAGACAGAAAAAAGCCTGAAGTAATTTCGAAGAATGTTGCTTTAGTTGGATAAAAATCTGGGTCTGTTCCGGTTACTTAGACCCGACTGTCGTGCGAATGGTTATCGTAACGGTGAAATGAATTAGTCAATTACAGCAGTTGAACTATATTTGCGCAATGGATGCGAATTGAGGTACAAGATTTAAATCCTAACGGTTTCGAAATATCGTACATACAAAAATACTAGGTACAATTTTTTGTAATCGTACAAAAATTTCAGGTTGTTGCTACAAACACTTAAAAAAGGACTACGTTGGGGGTCGTGGAGGTAAATTTGTGGTGGTTGTTGTTGTTGTTGTAGTGTGTATCTAGTTGTTTAATGGTCGGCTCAGGAAACCTGCTGTTTCGACGGGGTCGGCCTATAAGACGGGCTAGGGTGCTTGGTTAGTCCTGCGAGGACTCATTTAAAAAAAGTTAGAGTTAAAATTAAACAAAAAATGAAATTTAAAAAATAAATTCAAAATTAAAAAAAAAATTTAAAAAACTA